>NC_091476.1:4791305-5134222 GCF_036971445.1 Narcine bancroftii
ATAATGGGCTAGTATAATGGGCTAGTATAATGGGCTAGTATAATGGGCTAGTATAATGGGCTAGTATAATGGGCTAGTATAATGGGCTAGTATAATGGGCTAGTATAATGGGCTAGTATAATGGGCTAGTATAATGGGCTTGTATAATGGGCTAGTATAATGGGCTAGTATAATGGGCTAGTATAATGGGCTAGTATAATGGGCTAGTATAATGGGCTAGTATAATGGGCTAGTATAATGGGCTAGTATAATGGGCTAGTATAATGGGCTAGTATAATGGGCTAGTATAATGCAGCAAGAACAAAGTGACCACGTGATCAGCACAAATAGGTCAAGTAGCGAGTTCCTCAACGATGGGCTCAGGCCTGAAATGTTGGTTATCCTTTACTTTCAATAAATGTGTGTGACCTGCTGAGTTTCACCAGCACTTTTGTGTATTGGACTACAATCACAGCATGTCAACTTTCCTGTTTAGTTCAAAATTATAACTGCTTTCTGCATCAAGTGATTTTCATTTAATCTTTTATGCAGCATTTTAAAACTGTCGTTCGTATTATAAATAATGTTCATGAGGGGTCCGTGCAAGTTTAGGAGACAATGTGAGTCTTGAGGAGGGTGCAGATGGGGTGTGAGGGGAACATGGGCAGGTTGAAGGAAAACATGGCGGAAGAAAATAATATTAAAAAGTGTGACTTCATCCACATTGGTGATAACAGGTTAAATAGAGTATTTTTTAAGTGGTGAGAGATTGTAAGGTGTTGGGTTTAGAGAGATGAATTAACTGTGTTCAGCATTATTGCAAGAGAAGTTGTGTGCATTAGTAAAGACAACCTTAGAGAGGGCTCTGATGAGAAGCATCCCGAACATTGTGAACAAATCTCATCTCCTGAGATGGAAGGAATTTAATAACCATTCACTAGATTGTGGTTTTATCTTATGACAGCTATTCAGCAGAATGGGCTACACTCTGGAGTTTAAAAGAATGAGAGGTGATCTTATTGAAACTAATGATATTCTTTTGGGCCCCAATGTTTCTTCAGCCTTGGGTGTCTAGAACCAGGGATCCCAATCTCAAAGTATCAGGTTGGCCTTTCAGGACTGAGATGGGAAGAAACTTCTTCAACCAGAGGTACTAAATCTTTGGAATTCTCTTCCAAAATTGGCTGTGAAGGTATCATTACTGCCAATATTCCACACAGAGTTCAATAGATCTTTGGCTAGTATGGACATCAAAAGTTAGGAGATTAATGCAAGATAGTGGCATGAAGATGGAAGACCAGGTATGAATCTGATTGATGGGGAAGGTTCAAATGGCTGATTAACCTATTATTACTTCCATACCTTGTGTCCTGTCATATACACTGGTATTTTTATCATCTGCCAAAGGGCTCTGACCTACAATTTTCCCTCTCTAAACCTAAAATGATCCATCTCTGTCAAACCTTCTTTCCACTTACTTTGCCTTGAAGAATAGCCCAGCTTCTCCTATCCCACCCCGCAGCTGAAATCCCTCACCCTGGAACATTCTTGCCCAATGACGTTGTGGTTAGCTGGAAAAGGTGCATTAACTGTTGCCCCTGTTCTATGCGATGTTGTCAAATATCTCCCTGATTTTGATGGGATGAAAATTCTGCAATGGGTATTTTGCTCTTTTTGCATTACTGATTTTTCTTTATTCCTTTGATTCCTCATCTACAGATGACCAGTCACAGTCCGAACAGCTTCATGCTGAAACTCAGCATCAAATGACTTTCTGCACAACCTAATTCCCAAACTTCTCTGATGGCATCAATAACAATAAGCTAAAATGTCCCAGGGCACCATATAACCAAACACATTTACCACCATGCCACAAGACAATATTAGAGCATGTGACTGTGAGTTAGATAAAAGAAAAAGCCAAGGAGAGAAACAAGACTTCTGGACACTGAGTCCATCCTGACCATGATCCACCCAACTTGCACTAATCCTACATTCATTCAACTTTTAATTTTATTGCCTGTTCTCGTTGAACAGTGAAAACATCATGAGAACCACACAAGACCTACATTTGATCTTAGCCAAAAGGCTGAGAAGCGATAACCACACAAGACCTACCTGGAATAAATACAGGAGGTCACAATATCAACACCCTCTGCTATGCAGATGATAGGTACTGATAGCAAACAGTGAAATAAATTTACAGAAATTAGTATCGACCATCAACGGACAGAATGAAAAACTTGGCCCAACTTTAAACAAAAAGAAAGCTGAAATAATGGTAATATCAAAGATATTTGATACAGTCCAAACTGTAGAAAATCACAAAAAATCTGTGGACCCCATGGTTGAAGTTAAAACACAAAATGCTGGAGAAACTCAGCTGGTTAAACAGTGTCCTTTATATAGCAAAGATAAAGATGGATCAGTGATCTTTTGGCCTTGAGCCCTTCATCAAAGTATGAGAAAATGCCTGATTCACTGAGTCCCTCTAGCTTCTCAGTTCTTGTTCAAAAGAACAGGGATCCATGATATTGCTCTACACCAGTTTACAAGGGTTGTCTTGATGTGGTGTTCCTTTATTAATACAGTTGTCCTGTCCTATCTAGATGGGCCAGATGTTTGGCATTATTGTGTGAACAAGGTTAAACTAGTCTCTCTCTAGGGGATGTTTGTTCGTGAACAGTCATTCAGCTCTTTGTTCTATCCATGAGAAACTGATCGGTAGATTGATTAAATTAGTGTAAATTTGATGGTTGTTATTCAGCATGGACTTGGTGGGCTTTGCTGCATGACTGATTTTATAATTTGATATGGCAGTGTGGAGAAAGGATCGTTACGTTGCTATAGTTGGCTTTTATGTGTTTAATGGGCATCATAAAGAGTTTTACTCCATGCCTTGTCTGCTTGATGACAATAGCTGAGAAATTACTGTCCATTTGGTAACTGAATGTTGCTTAAGCATTAAGCTCATTAATCAATCATGTTGTCATTTAGAGAAATGCAGTAAAACTTGTGCTTTTAATGTCACTCAGCAGATGTCCTGTGCTTAAAAAAAACTAACTCAATGGTTTAGATTTTAGTCAAAACACAGAAACGCTGGAGGAACTTGGCTGGTCTCACCGCCTCCATCAGAGAAAAGATATATAATGGATGTTTCAGGCCCAACCCCCTTCTTCAAGGAATGAGTGGGTTTAGATTTTAAGAAAGTTCTGAAGTGTTAATGAGAAGGAGCTTCCAGAACTGAATTCATGGATGTCTGGTTGGCCATTAAAATTGGTAGGCTATCTGGCTGTCCACCAACTGGAGATCCCATTTGACGGGATATTTGGCTGCAGTTCATATACCACTGGCCATCCCATTGGACACTTTACAATACAGAAGATAAGTTCAAGTTTATTATCATAAAATTTCAAAGTACAATTGGATGAAACAATGTTCTTTGGTCCTTTGTGTAAAAACATGCGAACACATAAATAGACATAGCGCAAATATTCACAGTGAAAACACTCCGAGATGCTGGAGGAACTCAGCTGGTCTATAGGAGACAGAGAGATATTCTAGACATTTCAGGCCTGAGCCCTTCTTCAAGGAATAAGCCAGAATCAGGAAAACTCAGAAATGCTCAGAATTCAGACAATGCCGGCTGGGGGTGGAATCCAATCCAACAAAAGGTGTTAATTGGGATGAGGTAAGAATGTATCATGTTTGTGTGAAAGGAGAAGGAATAGAGAATCAGAGCTAGGAGAAGGTGACAGGGGAAGATGTGGTGAGGTGGGGGGATTAATGAGAGCTACAGGTTGGAGGGTGCCCAGATGGAATTTTGCCAATTTGCGGGTGGTCTCAGTCTGGCAGTGTATCAGACCATGGAAAGACATGTCAACAAGGGAATGGGACAGGGAATTGAAATTAATATCCATTGGGAGATCCACACTATTGCGGCAGACAGAGTTGAAGTTATCTCCCAGTCTGTGTCCAGTCTCTCCGATGTAGAGGAGACCATAACAGGAGCACCAGATGCAGTAGATGACTCTTGCAGATTCACGTAAAAAGTTGTTTCTCTTGGAAAGATTGTTTGTGGCCCCAAATGGTGGTGAGGGAGGAGGTGTGGGCACAAGTTGTCTGACCATTCACAAATTGGAGGAACAGCACCCCATCTTACAAATGGGAACCCTCCATCCAGATGGCATTAATATAGACTTCTCTGGCTTTTGTTAAATCCCCCCCACCTCCTTCTTCCCCGCCACCTTCTGACTCTCTATTCCATCTCCTTTCACACAAACATAATAAATTCTACCTTGTCCCATATCATATCCAATTAACACCTTTTGTTGGTCTGAACTCCTCCCCCAGCCGCATTGTCTGAATCCTGAGACATTCTGAGATTTCCAGCTTCTTGCTTATTCCTTGAAGAAAGGCTCAGGTCTGAAACAGTGGCAATATATCTTTGTCTGCTATAGATCTTAAAAAGACCGGCTGAGCACCTCCAGCCTTGCGATGTGTTTTTACCACAATCAGTGTCTACAGACTTTTGTTTCACACATATTTACAAATGATCTATAAAAAGAAATAAACAAAAATCCCTAAAACTAGATCTAATTGACCCCTTCCCTCTAATCAAGGTTACCTGTAGAAAAGGATGTAAAAAAAAATGGATCAAATAGCGATCTTCAGACACTAGACAGAGAATCGCCAGCGAATCCAACCTTCTAATCGCGATCATAATCTACAAATGGGCCCCACAACTTTTCAAATTGAAACTTTCTATCTTTGATGTTGTATCTAATATTCTCCAAACTTAAATAGGATATTACATTATGTAACCACTGTGTATGAGTAGGTGAAGATTCATCTTTCCATTCCATTAAACTTGTCTGTCTGGCTATCAACATGATAAAAGCTCAAACATTCTCCTGAGTTGCAGACAGAGGTACACAAGAAAAAAAAAACAAACAAGGCAATTAAAGGGCATGGGTTTATTTTGATCTTAAAAACCATTGATAAAATTTGGAAAATAATTTCCCCAAATATTTCTAAATTGGGCATGCTTAAAACATATGGATCAATGAAGCTTCAAAAAGCCTATCCTTCTCATTGAACTAGACATAGAAGATATTCAGTTTGTCTGATGGGAGGCATTGTTGACATTGACTCCACATGGTTGTCTTGTGGTCTGTTATAGTTTTAATCCCTTGCCACATGTTCCTTGTGTTGCACAGCTGTCTGTGGATTTTCTGTGTATACCTGTGCTATGCTTTCTGGACTGCAGGAGAGAGTTCTGTCTTGGCTGATCTTATTGCTATTTTGTCTCTTGTCCTGAGGGCAGCATCATGAGCTCTGAGAAGTGCCCAGATCTCTGCATCCAACTATGATTTTTGGTTAGCCCTGGTTGTGAAGTATTTGAACTCAGTGACATCCTCAATGCATTTTAATTGAAGAAATAGGCTTTATCAACCTAGATTTTACATTAATAAAGGAAGAGGGAAGATTATTGCAGGTTAAATTAAGGGATTCTACATGAAATTCTTGGTAAAAGTCATTTTAAAAATTTTAATGGTAAAATTATACCACAAGATGATTTTTTAAAATAAAAATTAATGGGATGGGTGGAGTGGTATGCTGGAGAGTAGCTGTGATGTTGGAAGAGATGCTTAGTTTATTCACCCATGGACTTCCAGCCTGTGTGACTGTAGACAGGGGGCCTTCTGGTTTAGTGGAGAAAGCGCAAGGACACTATTGATTCCTTGTCATGGAGGCCAATATTTTGTAAAGAGGAGTGCTGTCACATACTTACCTTTGTCAGGAGGAGGAGAGTGAGGGAGCCAGGATCACCCTTGTGGGAGTAAGTCAATGAGAAAGTCAGAGGAGTTTAGCTAGATGGTGTTTGGGGAGATGAAGAATGCAATATTGTGTTTAGAGAATGATAAAAGAAAGTCAACTTCACAGTGGCTGAAAGAAATGAGTGAGTGGTTCTTTATTTGTTTGTAAGCTGTGGTAAATCACTGCTGTTATAGTGCATTCCGACCCACCTCTGCTGCAGTTGTGGAGTAGGGTTCCAAGGGTCAGCTAATAGATATCTGAGTGAGGTAAGAGAAGACCTTGTCTGTACAGGAGGCCTTGTTCGAGGTAACAAAGTGGAGGTGATGTAGTGATTTCACCCTTTGTGAGTGTGAGATCACCCCCCACCAGATTTAAGAACAGTTTCTGTCCTGCTGTTCTCAGACTCCTGAACAATCCTCATATGGTTAAGACGGCAATGCTCTTGATCTCTTCTAACTGTTATCTCTCTGTAAACCTAGGCTGTATTTTTAATTGCTGTACTACTTATGGGTTGACCAGCTGCACAGCCCACCAAATTAACTTTGGCACTGTACATGTAGCAAAGAACTTTCATAGAACCCCACCCAGCACGACAGGGGGAAGAAATGGATAGGGCCATCAATCCTTTTTCACCAGCATGTGGTTACAAGGCTAAAAACAATAATTGACCCAACCAGTATTGTGATCAGAATATTGCTTTCCTAGGTTCTGTGAACGGAGATAATTAGATTTTTATTATTTGCAACATTATCATCACTTACTTTCCTCCCATAATTATGAGTCACTTCCTTTTCTCACAGTCATATTCACAGTTTAAGATGAAGATGTGGATGAATTGCTTTTCTCTGAGAGTAACAAGTGGGAGAAACTCTCTGCCTCCGATTCCCTCATCCACTCATCCCTCCCACCTATTTCCCAACCCCAGCAGCTTCCCCTGTTACTGCAGGAAGTGCAGCATGTGCACCCACCCACACCCTCCCCCCACCCGCTCCCCCCACCCCCTCATCATGGTCCGGCCCCCCAAACAGCCCTTTCAAGTAAAGTAATACTTTACCTGTGTATCCACAGGACTGATTTACTGCATCAGGTGTTCCCCTTGTGACCTTCTCTACCTCGGAGAGACTGGTTGCAAATTGGGAGTTCGCTTTGCTGAACACATCCTCTCCCTCCACTACAACAGAGACTTTCCAGTAGGCAACCATTTCATTTCTGAGTCACCCACCCAGACTCGCATGACTGTCCATGGCCATATGTAATACCCCACCCAGACTCGCATGACTGTCCATGGCCATATGTAATACCCCTCCCAGACTCGCATGACTGTCCATGGCCATATGTAATACCCCTCCCAGACTCGCATGACTGTCCATGGCCATATGTAATACCCCACCCAGACCAGCCGCAGATCGGAGGATGGCATTAACAACAACTTCTGCTTTCCACTAACCTGCTCACCTTTTTCCCCTCCCCTTTTCAGTTTTTCCAGGTCTCCCCCCTCCTTTCCTCTCCAACCTCCCAGCCATCCCTCCTCCCCTGATCACTGCTGTTCCCTCCCCTCCCTTCTCCACCTATCATCCTTTGCCCCGCCCCATTCCCCACTCCCCCATCCTTTTGTTTGGCAGATTTTTCTATACCTTGATGAAGGGCTCAACTCCGAAATGCAAGTTATGTATTTTTACCTTTGCTACTTAAAAGACACTGTTTAACCAGTTGAGGATGGCCACCATTTTGTTTTTTATGCATTGTTCCCTGAAACCAGATTAAAAAGCATTGTCCCAGATCTTCACCAACCTGTCTCCCAACCTGCTGTTGGATTAAAATAATATGCCAATGGGGAGAGATGCATAACTCAAAGAAAGGAATACTGGTGCCTTATTTGCTGACAAGGGAATAATTTGGCAAAATCATTTATATAAATGCTCAGCTCTAAAGAGACTGATGTCAGTTCACCGAATCAAAGTTAAGGGGGCAAAATGAAGAATTCTCCAAATTCTCCTGTACATTACGATGCAAGTTTGGATACCTGTCCTGATTGTGCATAAATTTAATTTAAGAAATGACACATAAATTTGGGACATGTATCAGCTGGGGCATGAACCTGAAAACATTCTTAATTACTTCATGAGCCTGATTCCCTGTTTGTATAGCCTGGCTGCATTGATGGGTAAAAAGATATTTTACAGCAGTGGTTTTCAAACTCCCCCACTAAACTCACATTCCACCTTAAGTCATCCCTATGCCATTGTGCTCTGTGATTAGTAAGGGATTGCTTAAGGTGGGATGTGGGTGGAAAGAAAAAGTTTTAATCGTCCCTCATTGACTTGTTATGTGCATGGTTTCAGAACTCCAAAGGAAATGGGCCAATTACATTTTTTCCCAAGCAAAATATTTCAGTAACAATTGGGTCTAGAGCAGTGATTCTCAACCTTCCCTTCCCATTCTGATCCAAAGAGGTTGGAGATCTTTTATTATTCTCCAATACTGCAACAGAAGTGGGAAATGGATGAAATGGCCATGAATTACAACAGGGACTGTGAACAGAATCAAGATGACAGCAATTATGGGACAAAGTTCCTTTCACAATATGTTTCAAATGGGGACTGACAGTGAACCACAATATCTATCTCCATGTATGATGGTTCATTATCATTTTATTATTCATGGGATGCAGATATTACTGTAAATCCATCATTTATTGTCCACACCTCATTGCTATTGAACGGAGGAGACCGTTAAGTTTTAACCCTACTGTTGGGTCTGATGTCACATACAGGCCAACACCAAATTTGTTTCCTTGAAGAATATTAATGAAGGGGACAAGTTTTTGCAACAAGCCAGTGGTTTTACTGTGAATAAGATTTGTTTTATTTTTTCTAATCATGTCATATCCG
The DNA here is from genome assembly GCF_036971445.1 of Narcine bancroftii. Lineage (NCBI taxonomy): Eukaryota > Metazoa > Chordata > Chondrichthyes > Torpediniformes > Narcinidae > Narcine > Narcine bancroftii. Next base: position 4,799,996 of record NC_091476.1, read on the forward strand.
ATTACTTGAATTTAAATAATCCACTGCAGATTTTAATTTCTGTCTTTGGATCAATGGTTCAGAGCTACTTCTCTCACAACTAAATCACAAATGTGGATACAGTAGCAGTGGTAAATTTTCACCTGTAGTTCCATTAGTACCACAGAACACTACAGAATAGAAAACAGGCCATTCAGCTCTTCTAGACTGTGCTGAAACAGCATTCTGCTAGTCCCACTGACCTGCACCCATTCCTTAACCCTCCAGACCTCTCCCATCCATGTATCTATCTAATTTATTCTTAAAACTTACCACATCAGATGACAGCTTATTCCTCACTCCCACCACTCTAAGAACTTACCCCTAATATTCCCCCTAAGTCTTTTCCCTTTCACTCCCTGAAGCCATGTCCTCTTGTTATCTCTCCCAATCGAAGTGGAAAGAGCCGACTTGCATTTATTCTGTATGTACCTCTCATAATTTTGTGAACATCTATCAAATCTCCCCTCACTCTTCTATGCTCCAAGGAATAAAGTCCTAACTTGTTTAATCTTTCACTGTGACTCAACTCCTGAAGACCTGGCAACATCCCAGTAAATCTTCTCTGCAAACTTACTGATATCCTTTCTGAAGTTTGGTGACCAGAACTGCATACAACTCCAAATTTATCCTCACCAATGTCTCATACAACCTTACCATACATCCCAACTCCTGTACTCAATACTTTGATTTATGAAGGTCAAATGCCAAAAGCTTTCTTCACAACCCTGTCCACCTGTGACAACACTTTCAGAGAATTATGTTTCTGTATTTCCAGATCTCTTTGTTCTTCCATACTTCTCAGTTCCCTACCATTTACTATGAATGTCTTACCTTGGTTTGTCCTTCCAAAATGCAACACATCATATTTGCCTGGATTAAATTCCATCTGCCATTTTCTGGCCCATTTTTCCAGCTGGTCCTGATCCCTCTAAAAGCTTTGAAAGCCTTCATCGCTGTCTACAACATCTCTTCAATCCAATGAGGTGAAGAGGGAGTGGGTGAGTTGTGGAGGTCAAGTTGTCAGGCTTCAATCTGTACCCATCTCACAAAGGAGCTGGTAGTGACAGTCCCATCACTGGCACCTCCTATATACTTTTGGCAAGTTGTGTATTCACTTGCACAATTAAGACTTGGACATGTGATGCTTTCCCAACCTTCTATTAGACTAACCTGGCTACTGACACACAGGGTTAGATATGGAAGGGTGACATCATGATGTGGGTGTAATGATGTCCAGTAGAGGGTGGGCTTATACCCAACACTCTTTCCCCCCCATGTGATAAATACTGACTGGGCCCCATTGAACTAATAAGATTACATCAGCCCTAGGATTACGTGAGAATTAGAATACATCTCATGAGTAATTATAAAAGGGAAAGTATTTAATAATAATCAGGGCATATGGTCCTTAAAGTGTTCAGGTGGTCTTCTTTCTCTTTTGGAATACCTCGACCTAGTTTACTGTGCCAGTCTTTGCTTGGGACCCGTAGATAGTCAGGTTGGCGGCGACTGCCCGCCTTCGCTGACCTTCAGCAGTGACTGTCCACCTTCACTGCCCTCCTGGCTATGTGTCTCAGTTAGTGGACTCCTCACTGGACTCAGCTCCATGACTGTCTCTGCACAGCCTCCTCACTCGGCCTGAGGAATGGGATGTTTCGGGCAAGACACGGCAAGTCTGGTTCCACCTCCTCCAGTTCATGGACCTTAGTGTTAGTCAATGCTCGTAATTGGTCAATGTGTCGTTTCCACAAGCCAATTCTGAGTCCACACAGCCAAGGTCCCATGCCTCATGACTTTCTGAACAAGTCTCATGGGGGACCTTGTCAAATGCCTGACTAAAATCCATATAGATCATATCTACAAACCTACCTCATCAATCTCTTTTGTTAACTCCTCAAAAAACTCAATTAGGCTCATGAGACATGACCTTCCCCTCACAAAGCCATGCTGACTATCCCTGAGAAGACTGTACTTCTCCAAATGCTTATAAATCCTGCCCTTAAGAATCCTCTTCAATAGTTTCCACACCACTGACATAAGACTCACTGACCTATTACCTTTCTTAAACAAGGGGATACATTTGCCATTCTCCAATCTTACGGAACCTCCCCAATGGCCAAGGAGGACACAACCCCCAAGCTATCTCACCCCTTTTTTCCCTCAGCTATCTGGGACTTGTCAATCTTAATGTTCCTAAGAAGATCCAGCACTTCCTCTTTCCTAATCTCAACAAGCTTGTTCTATTCTGATCTCACCTTGACCAAGGTCCTTTTCTCTGGTGAAAAGTAAGGGAGAAAAGTATTCATTTAGAACCTCCTCAGCTTTCACAAACATTACCTCATTTATTGTTAAGTGGTCCCACTTTCATTCTTCTGATCCTTCTGGTTTTCACGTATACATGGAGAACCTTGGGGTTCTCCTTAATCCTACTTACCAAGACCCTCTCATGCCCACTTTGAGCTCTCCTGTCTTTTCTTAATTCCCAGCTACATTATAATTCTCACGAAGCCTTCCTGTAGTCAGCTGGTCCATATGTCAGGAATCTATCTTGGACACACCTGATAAATTCAGCCTCATCTATCCTTCTTGCAGTCAGCAGGTGCCAGGCAAGATTTGGGAAGTTGAAATCTCTCACAACACAGCCCTTTATTTTCTGCACCATTCCACAATCTGCCTCCTTATAAGTTTCTCAGTATTCCAAGGGCTATTTGGGGACCTATATAGACTACTCCCAGTACAGTAATTGTTCCCTTCCTATTTGTGACTTCCAACCACACTCAGTGGATACTCCAGAGAACCAGAAAATATTACAGTACAGAAAGTAGCCCCTTCCACTCTGTATCAAACCATTATTTTGCTTAGTCTCAATGACCTGCACCCAGTCCATAGCCCTCCATACCTCTCCCATCTATGTGCCTGTCCAAATTAATCTTAAATGTTAAAATTGAGCCAGCATTCACCACTTTAGCTGACAGTTAGTTCCACACTTCACTGCTCTCTGTGTGAAGAGGTTTCCCCTCACGTCTCCCCTAAACGTTTCCCCTTTCACTCCTTACCCATGTCCTTTGGTTTGTATCTCACTTACCCTCAGTGGGAAAAAAAGCCTATCTACATTCACTCTGTCTATCCCCCTCATAATTTTAAATACCTCTATCAAATCTCCACTCATTCTTCTACACTCCAGGGAATAAATTCCTAACCTATTTAACCCTTCCCTGTAAGTCAGTTTCTGAAGTCTGGGCAACATCCTAATCTCTGCACATTTTTTTTTGTCTTATTGATATCTTATTCCTGTAGTTAGGTGACCAAAACTACACAACAGTACAAATTTTGCCTCACTAATGTCTTGTACAACTTTACCATAACATCCCAACTCCTATACGTAATACTTTGATTTATGAAGGCCAATATGCTTTAAAGCTCTCTTTATAACCCAGATCTCTCTGTTTTATTGCACTCCTTAGTGCCCGACCATTTACCATGTATGTCCTTTCTTGGTTTGTCCTTCCAAATTGCAACACCTCTCACATTTGTCTGCATTAAACTCCATCTGCCATTTTTCAGCCTAATTTTCCAGCTGGTCCAGATCCAATTTAGCACATTATCATGTAGAACATTGACATAGATGACAAAAAAACAATGGTCCCAGCACTGATCCCTGAGGCACACCACTAGTCACAAGCCTCCAGTCTGAAAAGCAATCATCTCCCATTACTCTCTGGCTTCTCCTGTTCAGCCATTGTTGAATCCAATTCACTTCTTCACCATGAATACCTAGTGTCTGAAATTCCCTGAATAACTTCCCATGTGAGATCTTTTCAAAGGCCTTAGAAGACCTTCCAATAACTTACTTACTACTGATGTCAGGCTCACCATCCTATAATTTCCAGGGTTACTTTTGGAGTCTTTTTTAAAAAATTGAACATCATGATCTACCCTCCAATCCTCCGGCACCACACCATGGCCAAGGACATTTTAAATACTTCTGCCAGAGCTCTTGTAATTTCTACACTAGCCCCCCTCAAGGACCGAGGGATTATCTTGTCAGACCCTGGGGATTTGCCCACCCTTACTTGGTTTAAGACTGAAAGCACTTCCTTCTCTTTAATCTGTATAGGTTCCATGACCTTACTGCTTGTTTTCTTTACTTTGCACAACTCTGTGCCCATTTCCTGAGTGAATACTGATGAAAAAAAAATCATTTAAGATCTCCCCCATCTCTTTATAGTTCCATATAAAGCAGACCAGTGTTCTTGGAGGGGAGCAATTTTGTCCCTTCTATCCTTTTGCTCTTAATATGCCTGTAGAAGCCCCTAGGATTTTCCTTCACATTGTCTGCCAAAGCAATCTTTTACCCTTCCTCATTTCATTCTTGAGGATTTTCTTGCATTTTTTTATACTCCTCAAGTACCTCATTTGCTCCATGTTGCCTATACCTGCTATAGACCTCTCTTTTCTTCTGAAACAGATCCCCAATATCCCTCAAACACCAGGATTCCCTCAAACACCAGGATTCCCTCAAATACCAGGATTCCCTCAAACACCAGGATTCCCTGTGCCTCCTAACTTTGCCTTTAATCCTGACAGGAACATACAAACCGTTCTCTCAAAATGTCACCTTTGAAAGTCTTCCACTTACCTTGCACATCCTTGCCCGAAAACAACAACCCAATCCACGCATTCTAGATCCTTTCCCATTTCCTTAAAATTGGCTTTTCTCCAATTTAGAAACTTGACCCAAGGCCCAGACCTATCCTTCTCTATAATTAACTTGAAACTAGTGGAATTATGATCACAATGGTCCCCTTACACATACTTCTGTCACCTGTCCTGTCTTATTCTCTAATAGGAGATCTGGTATTGCACCCTCTCTAGTTGGTAACCCCCTATTTTCTCCGTGGATTGTCATGGTGGAGAAACGTGTGATCCTGAGAGTGATGCTGTCAGGGTCACCCATGGCAGTAAGATCAAAGGTGAGGTCCCTGACAAAGAACAATCCAACCAAGTCTTCAGTGGGGGAACAGGTGGGCAAAGTTATTCTGAGCTCAACGACTGTGAAGGCTTGTGAAGAATACTCCTTGTTTGAAATAGACACATTTCAAACCCTCTGACTAACTACATATCTGCTTCCTCCCCTCCCCTCACAAACACACAACACCTTGCCACCTTCTGCTCTATTCTCTGCACTCAGTTTGGTTCCTACCCCCCTGCCAAACTAATTTAAACTCTCCATTACAGCTCCAACAAACCTGCCTGCCAGGATATTGGTCCCTCCCCAGTTCAGATGTCGCCCATCCTTTTTGTCAGACCTTCCCCAGAAGAGATCCCTATGATCCACAAATCTGAACCCTTCTCCCCTATACAAACTCTTCAGCCATGCTATAACTTCCTATGCCTATCCTCACTGGCAACAGTCCCGAGATTACCACCCTTAATGTTCTGCTTTTCGGGTTCCTTCCTGACCCCCTAAATTCCCTCTTCAAGACTTCATCTCTATTCCTATCTATATCATTGGTACCAACATGGACCACAACATTTGGCTGCTCACCTGGAGGCAACATACAATCGAGTAGTCTTAATCTTGTTCACTGAACCTCCTATTTCTTCACCTAACTAGTGAATTCCCAATTACTAACACTTTCCTTTTCCCCTTTTTCTTCTTAGCTGAAAAGCCAGACTCTGTGCCAGAGACCTGACCACTATGACTTGACTCACTACTTCTCCACCCACCCCCAAACAGTATCCAAAATGGTATACTTATTGTTGAAGAGAATGGCCATAGAGATCCTCTGCATTGACTCCCACTTTCCCTTCCCTCTCCTAACTGTCACCCAACAACCTGCCTCTTGCTTTTTGGGGGGTGGCTTTCTCCATGTAGCTCCAAATTATTACCCCTTCTGACTCCCTAATGATCCGGAGTTCATCCAACTCCAGTTCCCTAACTCTGTTTACAAGGAGTTTCACATGTATGGAGATACAATGTGTGGCGTAGATAAAAGCTCACACTCGACTGGAGGGAGAAAAAATACTTTTATTAGCTTAAAAATACAGGTAGGGTTCACAAATTGGCTTCAGAGGGGTTCTGGGTTTTGGCGGGAGATCAGGGGGCCCCAAGGAGAGGAGCTGAGAGGCATGGACCAGTTGTCAGTACAGCACACTTCTCGTGAATCACTGCACAATGAAAGGCTTTGTTTTGCTACCCAGGAAAGTCACTCCAGACTTAAGTACAGGAGGCCATACACTAATAAAACAAAAGTACAGCAAATCCACGAGGACAGGGTATGATCCTATAGAGACAATATGGAGAAAAGTATAGGTATGCAGTGCAAATACATCATCTTTTCCAATGACAGGTCTATTCAAGAGTCTGAAAAGGGCAGGAAAGGAACTGTCCTTTGACTAGCTGTCATTGAATGGCTGTGAGCTTGAACACCAATCCAAGCACTAAAATGGTTGTGTGGTACAGTGTGAACACACGCTGCCTTCCCGATGAGAGGTTAATTCCCTGTCATCTTGGTAAAAGATCCAGGCCCCCAGATTGGGTGGGATCAGCAGTGTTCCTCCCAACATCTTGCCCAAATCTTTTTGGGCCATCATTGAAGCTGGTTTAACTAGTCACCCTCACCTTACTATTTCTGGAAGTGGGGGGGGGGGGGGGGGGTTATTGTGTGCACTTCGATGTCACCAGGAGGCTTCAAATGTACATTCCTGCTTTAAACCCCTTTGGGGATGGGGAAGATGGTCTAGAAATGCACCAGGCAGCGAATGCCCTTCCTCTCACCGTTGAGATTGATGGGAAGATCTCCCTGATGTGTCAATTGGAGTGAAGGGCTTGGCGGTCCTCAAATAGTTAACAGAGCGCCCGACATCGTTCAGCCAGAAGGGGCGGGGAGAATTGCAGACAGGAATCCGGGTTCCAATCGCTGTGCCGGGCATTGGAGCGAATGAGACTATGTTCTGCAGGTCAGAAGGTAAAGATGATCTCGGAGCTTCATATCCAGCTCTGCTGATCAAAACGGAGTTGCGGTACAAAGAGTACAGGGTTAAACCTTGTGCTGGTTAACTTGGCAGGAGGTGAAGTCAGAAAGAACTCGCTTTCTGCAGGTGATCGCCAGCACTTCTCCCAGTCCCGAGTTAGCTTGTGTCTGAAGGAGAAGGGCAGCGGCTCCCGGGGCAAGGTGAGGCTGGGCTCCCGGGGCAAGGTGAGGCTGGGCTCCCGGGGCAAGGTGAGGCTGGGCTCCCGGGGCAAGGTGAGGCTGGGCTCCCGGGGCAAGGTGAGGCTGGGCTCCCGGGGCAAGGTGAGGCTGGGCTCCCGGGGCAAGGTGAGGCTGGGCTCCCGGGGCAAGGTGAGGCTGGGCTCCCGGGGCAAGGTGAGGCTGGGCTCCCGGGGCAAGGTGAGGCTGGGCTCCCGAACTTCATTCATTCATGTCCCATTCCCTCCAGCCGTGAGCGGGGCATTTGATCTTTCAGTCGCAAATTGGCAGCGTCCATGTGGTATTGTTTGTAATGAGATAAGAAATGTTGGTTGAATTCCTGCCCTGCACCGTCTCTCAGGACTGCAGCCCAGTGCGGGGACAAGCCGGGACATGCACCGCGACGACAAAGCGGCCGCTTCTCTCCCCGGCTCTTGCAGCAGGAGATGCGCCGCGCTGGAACTGGAGATCTCCGCAGCTCCGGTCCACCCACTGGAAACGAGCATCACTCGGCTCCTTCCTTCCATGCCCAGTTCTGACTCCACGGAAATATTTGGCAAGTCCTGGCGACCCCACTTCATCTTGACAGGGATGTGGTCCCCACCCCCCGCCCAAATGTTGCCCATCCGCTTTGATTTTCATCTGTGCAGCAACTTTCAATGAAGGGGCAACCTGGTAAAATCAGCTTTCTCAGGCCCAAGAGTCTGGCCAAAGAGGTGGGGGGAGTCAGCCACAGACAGGGGGGGGTTCAGACATACAGCACTGTACCAGGCCATTTTGGCCCACGAATCCGGGCTGCCCAATTTACACCCAATCAGCCTACATCCCTGGTACATTTTGAATGCCCCCCCCACCCTGTGGTGCTCTGTTAGCCAGAATCAGACACACACGAGGTAAAGACTGTACAACAGGCTTTAATCCACAAAGACTTCCACAGAGCCAGGCTGGCTGTAGCTGCAGCAACTCTGAGTGAGGCCTTGGGAGGCTGGCGCAGGCTTGTATCCCGGAGGATGATTGACACCCGACCGGATGAGGCTTGATCCATTAAGGGTGACTGATTGACAGCCGGCCAAGTGTTGTCCTGTCCCCTTACACTCCTGCTGGTACAGAGGTTTCCCCCTGCAGTAGGCCGGCGGTGTACCCCAGGCAAAAAAAACCCACTCAGACAGGGGGAGAACGTGGGTGTAGGAGGCTGCAGCCTCGATCACAAGGGAGCAGGTGCTGAGATTCCCGAGTATTAACTTGCTATTGGCGGGAGAATGCAGCTAGTGGAGATCACAAGGAAACAACAGGAAAATAAATGTGATCCACAATAAAATTACCAGGGCTGGAATAGAGGAGACTGCAGATGCTGAAATCTCAAAATAAATGCAACCTGCTTGAGAAATGTATGAGTCCGTGGGAGAGAAAGAATGAAACATAGAACACTAGTACAGGCTCTTCAACCCTCGATGTTGTGATGACCTATATATTCCTACCAAAAAAAACTAAACAAGGTGGGGCAGGGATGGGTGAGCCAGGAGGGGGTGAAACATGATGGGCAGGGCCTGTAAATTGGCAGATGCTGGACAAAGGGAGAGAGGGGCAGGATTAGGTGGAGGAAGAAGAGGCACCCAGGGGGGAGAAGGGTGATGAGAGGGCAAAGGCTGTCATGACTGGAATCTGACAAGGAGAGAATGGTGGTTTAATCCACAAAGACTTCCAGATGGAACCTGGGGATGGGAGTGGTAGGGTCAGAGAGTGGAGGAATCCAATGGGGAGATGGGGATGGAGAGAGATGGATCCAAAAGTTGAGGGGGGTGAGAATGGGGTCTAGATTGGGAATGGGTGGGAAAGGGAACAAAAAGGAAGGGAGAAGAGGAGTATAGAAGAAGGAGAAGACTCATTACTTCAAATTAGACAATACTATGTTCATACTACTGGGGTGCAAGCTGTACAGGGTGGCACAGCGTTTAGCACAACACTTATAGTGTGCCGGTGTTCTTGGGTCAAATCTGGCGCTGCCTGCAAGGAGTTTGTATTTCTCTCTGTGATCTGTGTGGATTTTTCCTGGGTGCTCTTGTTTCTTCCCACCCTCCAAAACATATGGGGCTGTCAGTTAATTGGGGGAAATTGGACACTGCGGGTTTCAATAGGCAGAATAACCTTCTATGTTGTAAATATAATTTTAAAATGTAAAATTTAAATGTGAGGTGTTGTTCCTCTAGTTTATGTTGGGCCTCCCTCTAGCAGTGGAGAATGGCTAGGATGGGCATGTAAGTGTGGGAATGGGAAAGGGAGTTGAATACAACCAGAAGCTCAGATGACCATTGAAGACAGAGCCTAAATGCTCCGTGAAACTATCTGCATTTGGTCTCATCCACGTAGAGGACACTGTAGCACCAAATTCAGTAGATGAGACTTCAATCGTGTGGAAGGGCTGTTTTGGATACTGGATGGTGGTGAGAGAGGAGGGTGCACCCATTACACTTCCTGCAGTTGTAGAAGGAAGTACCAGAGAACAAGAGAGGTGGGTAGGGAGGGATGAAGAGACAAGAGGATCATATAAAGAGCAATCTGTGCCGAAGAATATTTGCTGGAATCTTGCCTATCTGTGACAGCCTCTACAAAGGGTAGAGTTAAAATGGTGGCAAGCAGGAGCTGGTCAAAACTGGATTGCCGGCACCTCACAGGGCCACTCCAGGCACCTCCTTGTCACTGTTTTGGGTGAGCTTCGGCACCTGAAAAATTACCACTGCATCCCTGGTCAAAACTACACCAGCCAGAATATGACAATAATTTTAATGTCCTACTCTGTCTTATCAGGTAACTCGGGCTATAATTGACCAGTTGGTGAGTACTGGACAGAAGCAAGAAATATTGGGTGGAATGCAACCATGCTTGTTATTAGAATACATTGAAGACTGTGCATGAAATGGGTTAAGCCAAGAGAAACATAACTCATATCTGTGTGGAAATTATTAACAAAGCAAACAAAATGATCCAATCATTTTAAACTACTTTTTAGACTTTATTTTGGCTTCATTTCTGCGTGTCACTAGTTCTCATTGACTATATACAATGGGATTCTTTTCCGCCAGACCAGGGGAGAGCATAGTGAGCTTTAACAGAATTTGAACCTCAGAAAATTATGTGGAAGAAGTTCACTTGAATTGCATTAATTTTCTTAAAAGCTCAATCAGATCAAAATTCATAATAACAACCGTTGTGGTCAACCAGTAGTCCAAATTCGCATCAGAGAGACCCAAATTCCAAATCCCAACTAGGCAGATGGGAATTTAAACTAATCTTACTTAGAACCTGAAATTAAAAACAAAGTTAGTCTGCTCTGTTACTCACTTTTCATCCTATTTATTCCACTAACAGGCCAATGGCATATAGAAGCCAAGTCTCTGAGACCACCTTGAATGTTTAAATGCTGCATCCTGAAACAATGAATAGAAATGAAAACAATGCATGTCTGACATTTATTGCCAATATGGAAATTTTATTGGTGAAAAAACAATTTTCTTGGTCAGGCTCTGGGAGCAGTGTTTTGGCATTTATTAATGTAGATCAAAATGTTCAACCCTTTCATGTTCATTAAGGTAAATAAGAGTTTTTAATTCTGAATAGGTGATGACAAATTATCAATTTGATATTTTCATTTGAGTACAAAGGAATGCTTCAGGAGGAATGTCTTTAAACAACAGTTTGGAGAGATAGGGATTGGTTTAATACACAGAGTATTAACCAGAATGAACAACTTCTCAAAGAAAAATTAGATAAATATTTGAAACAGTGGAATAAACAATATGTGGAAGGAAACGTGGGTGCATGTTAGGTAGCTCAAGTACTGAACGAAAATTGACCAAAGGATTGAAGAAATTCCATCTGTGGAATTCTGTGGGACCCCAATCGTTAATTCAGTACCATGCCATGTTGGGAACCCAGGTTAAAGTAAATGATCTGAGGAAAATATACAATTAGGAGAAATCAGTATTTAAGTTTTTTAAAAATGATAGGGACAGGAAGATATAACTTTAGTTAAGTATATTTATCTGTGACTTATCTACGCAGTGGAGCTCTCCTTTTGCCTTAGGTTTGAGTAATGAGCATGAAATCCTTGGGTGATGATTTTATTTTCAAAAGGCCCAAAGTTGCGTTTGTTTTTAGAGTGTGTAACCTTGGAAAGTCCGTCTTGATCATCTTTCTTTGTAGCTGTCTAGTCTGTGTCATCACTGTATATAATGTCCTAACATCCTCATCTTCACCTTGTCTCAATGACTATCCCCCTTCTACAGATTTAATCATATCTCTTTCTATATTGTCCCAGTTCTGAAGCATGGTCTTTGACCTGAAATTTTAAATCTAGTTCTCTGTTCACAGGCGTTATTTCTTTAGAGTTTCCATGAGCTGCAGTCCTCATTGCTCTTTAGTTATCAGTGGTTTTGGTTATTAGTGTGGTTCAATTGGGAGTGATTTCACCTGATTAATTAGGTGAGGTATTCAAGCCCTATTCCAGAAACCTGAGCACAAAAATCTTAACAAGTCCATATGAGGTTCTGAAAGGACTCCGCACTCTCAGAAATGCATCTAATCCAGGCTCCTAGCTCCCTGAGTGAAATAAGATTTCCTCTCTTGTTCTCAATTATCTAAAACTGTGTCCCACCTTTCTGACACTTGCAAAGTGAAATGGCTCTTTCCCATTTACTCTTGCATGGGCTTCATCATTTTATGTACCTCAAATAAATCTTTCCTTGACATCATCCTGTGTTCCAAAGAAGGTAAATCAGATTCTTCCTCAGTTAATATCTTATAGTTCTGTCACCATCTTTGAACATTTCCTCTGCACAGTACAGAAGAAACCAAAACTTGACTGTTTCACAGGGAAGGAGGCCCATAAATTTTGAGCAGAGTCTGATGGTGAGGGGGGGGGGGGGGGCTTCTTTATTGGTTCAGTTCAATCCATGAAACCTCATCAAATTATCTATCTGATTATCATTTCCGGTGACCATAGTTTTTCACCAATATTTGCCTTTTTTTAATGAAAAATTGTAATCTGGTTAATTGAGCTGTTATTCCATCCCCACTTTCTATCAATAGTCCATGATCACTGTTTGGATATGTCTGTCAGCATCTTCAGCTTGTGTGCCATGTGCAGTCTGCACACTATTTCCAACCTTTGCTTTAGCTTTCTTGCCAAATGTCAAGGTATCAAAGGTGTGACTTGTTAATCCCCTTCCTGAGTCCCTGAAGTATACCTGAAATTCCTCATCCTCTTTTCAGCCTGTGCCTTTGGTACTGACCTTTGCTTCTTAACCTTTCCCCAAGGGATATAAAGAGATACATGGGGGAATGGTATTCATGGGATTGCCCTGAGAGCTACCAAAAGAGTGATGGCAAAATATTGTGATTATATTCATAATGATCTCGCAATGATAAGGAGAATAATACAACCAGGAAGACAGAAAATCATTCTAGAATCTATGCCTGTCCACTACTGTGACCACGACCTTCCTGCATTGTATAGCTGAACGATCCCAAGTGCTTTGGACTTGACTGATTTTGACCCCTTTTCCTCCATCAGTATTGACTATCTAAAATGTTTGAGGAAATCTTGGGGGTCTTGTTTACTTACTTTCTATTAGACTTTCACAACAGATTGTACAGATACCTAAGGGAAAATATTGTTCAGAGCTAGGGAAGGAATGGGGGAAAGGAGCTGATTGGATTGCTTTAAGAATAACCAACACAACTTTCTGAGCATTTATTATGCACCTTGGTTTCCATATTCCCTAAATTACAACAAAACTTTTCACGTCCATCATTGTGAAGCACTTTGGGAATCTCTTAAGTTAAGAAATGTGCAATATAAATGCAGATATTTCTTTCTCAATGTTCTTTGGAGTTCAGCAAAATAACTTTCCTTTGGATTTTAAAATAAAACTTACCAGGATGAATTTCAGTGCACATCCTGCTCTATGTTTAGTGAAGACAAAAATTGGATTTTAAAGATTGAGGTGAAGTCATGGTTTATACGGCACAGTATCCAGACTTCACTTAACCATTATGTTTATTGTTACCAAGATAATGTCCAGAGACATTCTAAGATTTCACTTTGTACAAGCAGGGAGGGGCAGAACTTTACTGGATTCGGGCTTCAAACATTTTAGTTCTACATGAATGGAAAAGGGACCTAGTCAATATCAGGAGGCAGAAGGATGCCTTGATACTCTTGCTTAATTTCTAAATCCAGACTTTAAAAATCTGTGTGCTTGGTTTGCAGGTTGAATCCTACACAACAGGAAGGAGAGTTAAACATGGGACTGCTGTTTAAGCTCCTCCTTTTCTTCAGTCTGGTAAGTATTTGCAGTGTACACGTGTGTAGGGATAGCTTTAAGAACTGGGTGTACCATGTGGTTTGACAAATGGTCATTCAGCAAAGACGATGATTGATATGGGTGCATATTCCTGATTAGGGGGTTGCAGTGGTGTTGAGCAGTTGCTCAGTGTGGCTCTTCTGGTAAGTTGCAAAGCCATACTGTAGCTAAACTCTGGGAAGGTCCTGAAGATTATTGGAGAAATCTGTGGTGGAGATCCAGTGCAATGCATGAGATGACGGATATTGATCCCACTGGCATTGGACTTCAGTGGGTGGGGGGTGGCAATTCACAGTGCTGAGAGAGTGCCTGAAGGTCTGCTGAATCAGCTGCATTTGTATGAAAGCTGAGCTATGCATTTCCAGTGAGGACCTGTTTCCGTTCCACTTAATCTACAGGTGGAGGAGATGGGCAAATTATGGTCTTGGTTGTAGCCTGACAAATAGATTGACCAGTTCAATTCCTTATGGTCCCTCAGACAGAAAAAAGTGAATATCTGGGAACAGCAGTTAGAACAAACTGCTTGGAGCCTTCCCAACTCAGATTTATTTGCAGACTTAGGCAGTATTCTATACATCAGTTGAAGTAAAAGCACAAAACGCTGGAGAAACTCAGCAGGTCAAATAGTGCCCTTTATGTAGCAAAGATAAAAATACATACCAACGTTTTGGACTTGAGCCCTTCATCAAGGTACGGAAAAATATCCACAGGCATCTCGACAAAAGGATGAGGGGAAGGGGGGAAGGCAGGAAATGATAGGTGGAGAAGGGAGGGAGGTGACAGCAATGATCAGAGGGACAAAGGATGGGTGGGTGGATGGAGGGGGAGAACTGGAAAGGAGGAGGGTAAAGAAAAGGTGAGCAGGTTAGTGGAAAGCAGAGAAGTTGACGTTAATGCCATCTGGCTTGAGGGGGCCCAGATGGAAAATAAGGTATTATTCCCCAATCTGCGGGTGGTCTGGGGGGGATAGTACATAAGGCCATGGAGAGACATGTGTGGGAGTGTGATTCAGAATTGAAATGAATGGCTACTGGGAGGTCTCTGTTGTGCTTAGGTGCTTAGCGAAGTGATCTCCCAATTTGCAACTGGTCTCTCGGATGCAGAGAAGGCGGAGAAATGTTGTTTCATGGTGATAGAAGCCACACTGATATCTGGTTGTCATTTTTTACCCACCTGGTGCATAGAGTTCTTCCTTAGCATCTAAATTTAAACATTTTCATGTTTCATTAAATATAGGTTCTGAACCTTGCCAAAGTATCCCATTGGACCTTGAAATGAATGCACCAGGAATACTCTAGGTCAAAATAGTTATATTTCCCTAAATTGAGCCCAGAACAGCTGGATTTGAATCCGTCCAGGCTACTTGGTTAGTCTTTGATTTGAGAATTTTAAAAAATTCAGTGTTTGTTAATATTTAATATTGTTAGTATTCGTGCCCATATTTCTGTAATTGAAACTGTCAAAATGTAAAGAATTGTTTGATTCCTCTTTATGTTGCCCCTATGTAAAATGTTAAAACAACATTGTGAAAGAAACAAAGAGCTGATCAGACTCTTGCTTCAGGACTGCTGGCTGCGTGCCAAGGCAGCACCAGTAGAAAATCGAGCATCCATAACTTGTCTTTTACAACTTCTCCCTCAGCTTCTTGATACCTTTGCCAGCATGGGAGATTGCCATGAGAATGAGTTTTTGGATAGGAATGGAAGCTGCCAACTGTGTAAAGAGTGTGGACCTGGTCAAGAACTGACAAAGGTATGGATCTATGATGGGAGCTCGTTATGAATCCAAGGGATACAAATAATACGGTAGAAATTGGAAATATAAAATTAACAATGGAAAATACCAGAAATGCTCACCAGATTAAGCAGCACATAAATAAAGTAAAACAGCGTGAACTGTTCAGGTCAATGATCACAATGGTTGCTCGTGTCAGTTCTGGTCAACGGGTATTGACTACAACTATTAACTCTCTGCCTCTAGGGATAAATCTTTTGTCTTTTATTGCATTGAGCAGATCAATTCTATTTTAGGAGCCAATGGTATAAATTTGTGTAATGGTTTAGAATTTCTTTGAGGAAGGAGAGCTCTGACACGAATGCTAGGAATTCTGTGCAGAAATTTTAGGGCATTGCATTTATTGCACCATGCATCGTTTGCTAAAAAATTGCCATTACTGAGTGACACATTGATTGCAACTTCCAAATATTAATTTGACAACACACGTGTCTCGTCTTTTTATCTCTGCCATTTGGTCCTGTTTCATATACAATTATGAACCATTTACACCTGCAGCACTTTTGGAAAGATTGAGATCTGAGCACCAAAAGGTTGGTTCTGTGCTTCTCTTGGAATGCTTTGCTCATTGAGAGTCTGGGCCCAAGATCAGAGCCTTTCCTTTTCTCTTGTTAACTTGCAGTGAAAATAAATTGAATATGATCAG
This sequence comes from Narcine bancroftii, assembly GCF_036971445.1. Classification (NCBI taxonomy): domain Eukaryota; kingdom Metazoa; phylum Chordata; class Chondrichthyes; order Torpediniformes; family Narcinidae; genus Narcine; species Narcine bancroftii. The sequence goes on from NC_091476.1 coordinate 4,816,012, forward strand.
CTGAGAAAGAGAAAATCTAACCACATGTCTGCTTCCAATCAGCAATCCCTCAAATGCAACAAATTCTTAGTGGGAGTGTGGATTTCCTCCTCATGTTCCTGATTTGCAGACTTACTAAGATTAATTACCTCAGGTGCAGAGGGGATTTATTGGAATTGTTCCAGGGATGAAGGACTTCAGTTTTGTGGTTTGACTGGAAGCAACTGATTTTTTTTCTGCTTGGAGGTAGAAAGGGGACATGACAAAAGTATTTAAATTCATGAAGATCCAGAGAAAGTAAATTTAAAAAAAAAGCAGAAGAGTCAAATGCCAGAGGATACAAAATGAATATAATTGACAAAGGAACCAATGGTAATCTAAGGGCAAACTTTTTAATGCGTGGAAGGCCAAGTTTGAAGGAGGTACCAGAGACTGATTTGTGTCTGTTCAAAGTGAAGTGAGATAGCTATCTGAAAAGAAACATCCGGGCTAAGAGAAGAGAGTGGGGTAGAAGGACTAGCGCGGAGTTAATGGACTGAAGGACCTTAATCCCAGCTGTAAACTTTCTGTAATTATTGTTGCAGGATTGTGGATTTGGTGTTGGAACTGATGCACAGTGTGTAACCTGTAGATCCAGCAGGTACAAGGATGGCTGGGGCCCACAGAAATGCAAGCGATGTCTCTCTTGCACCCTTGTCAATCGCTTTCAGGAAAAGAATTGCACAGTTTCAAGTAATACTGTGTGTGGGAAATGCTTGCCTGGGTAAGTGTGAGTACAGAGATTGTTATATCATTCCTTGAGAGTTATACTCCCTTGCTGGAGTAATGTCAGCAAAACAGAGTTATTAAGGGAGTTAGTGAGAATTTAGGTCCAGCCTGTTCCAGAAAGGGTAAAAGTCAATGATGGCAAGATTAGGGAACCTTGGATGACAATGAATATGATCAGGAAAAAGAATCGTAAGGCCAGTACAGACAACTTGGATCAAGGGAGTCTCTTAACAAATGAGGGATGTGGCAGCAGAGAACTTAAGAAAGATTAAGGGGAATCCCAAGACATTTATTTAAGTACATCAGGAGCAAGAGGTATCCAGGGAAAGAGTGGGTCCCCTGCAGAACAAAAGGGCAATCTGTGTGTGGAGTTAGACAAGCTGAATGAAGTTCAACATGGATACTTCTCATCTGCATTCACCAAGGAGAAGGATGAGATTGGTGAATGTATGGAGGGGGTGCCTGAATACTCTGGCGCAGGTCAATATTAAGAAAGTATTAGATGTCATGGAACACATTATTGTTGATGAATCCTCAAGGCCAGATGAGATCTATCCCAGGTTGCTATGGGAAGCAAGGAAGTGGATAGATGAGATCCTGAGAGTGATTTTTTTTTCAATCTTCATTTTTATTAGCCACTGATGAGGTATCAGAAGAATGAAAGTTAAACATGTGGTTTCATATTGACGAAGGGATTGGTGTTTAAGAATAGCATGGTCTTTATGGTTGTACAGGATATTGGTGAGGCTGTACCTGGAATATTGTGGACAGTTTTGGTCTCCTTTAGAAGAAAAGGATAATGTACCATTTTGGAAACAGCCCTAAGGAAATTCACTAATTACTGGGATGAGAGGATTGTCCTATCATGGGACATTAGATAATTTGGCTCTGTATTCCTCGGATTTTAGAAGAAATGAGATGTGACCTTATCCAAACATATAAGATCTGAAAAAGACTTGTCAGGGTGGATGTTGAGATGTTTCAACTAGCAGGAGATTCACAAACAAGGAGGCACAACTACAAAATAATGGGCCAGTCATTTAAAATTCAGGTGCTTAGACACTTCATCAATTCACTGCTCTCTTAGGTTGTAGGTATATATATTTAAGATGAAGATAGATAAATATTTGAAATATTAACGAATTGAGGAATATTAAAGAAATGAGGGCTGTAGCAACTGGCACAAAAGCATAGGCTAGACCATAGATGAGCAATAATCAAATTGAGAGGCAGGATATGTTGAAAGAGGCAAGCAGTCTCTCCTTTGTTTCTGATTTTTCTGATGTTCTTGGTTCTTTTGTTTTCCTTAAACTGAAGGAGGCTGAAGGATGAGACCTGGTAGGAACAACAATTTCACTGAAAGCAAATAGAAGATATACTCAGTTAAAGATAAAAGTCTGCAGATGCAAGGGTCTAGTGCAGTACACAAAAGTGCTGGAGAAACTTAGCAGATAAACAGATTCAGAAACATCCTTACGAAAGCAGCAATCATTACTTAAGACTTGTTACAAGACAGCTGCTACAACACACGAGAGAATACATGCTTATTGTTTATAAGGTGCATGCATGATGTTGATAGTTAACCAAGTGTGGAATGCCTCTCCTGCAGGACTGTACTCTTTGGAAAGACTGTTTCCGGTTTCCTACTTATCCACAGGATCAGGTTACTTCTGGGGAAAGTTCCTCTGCATTGTCCTGACTGTGGAACAACTAGACTCCTTAAGGTCATTGCACAAATGTGCTAATTAAATTGGTGCCTGGGAAAATCGTAATTTTCTTTATTGGAATACTTTTATGGGTCGGAGGGTTAGTGAGGCTTCATCATGTTGCTCTTCTATTTGCTTTTGCTGTCATTTTTGTCCTGGGGTTTCTGCTCTTTCTCAATAAAATGTGGCATTTTTGTTTCTTCAGGTTCTACAGAAAGACCCGGCTTGGAGGATTACTGGACATGGAGTGTATTCCCTGCAGTAGCTCTGTCATAGCCAGTCAATCCCAGTGTAAGTGCTCGCTCCACTGCACATTTCATGTCGGGGTTGAAGATGAGCAGGGTCTTGTATGTTATGAGACAATGAATTGTTCCTGGTAGTAAAAGGCCGCCCTTATTGTATGAACACATGGGGTTTCAATTCATCTGGACATACAGCTAGAATTGTTCATCCAACAATCCCAGCTTTTCACACCAAAAGGATATAAAATTACTTACATTTTAAATTTAGACATGGAGCATGGTAACAGGTCCTTTTGCTCCATGAGCCCATGCCACACAATTACATCCAATTGATCAACAACCCCGGTACATTTTTAACATTGGGAGGAATCCGGTGCACCGGGAGGAAACACATGCAGACACTGGGAGAATGTAAAAACTCCTGGTCACTGGTGCTTTAACAACGTGGCGCTAACTGCTATGCTAATCTTGTCTCAACTGTTTCAAAATTTCTTCAAAAAAAGTAGAGGAAGGCAAAAGAAGTATGAATGTGTTCTGGTCGGCTAGAGATTGTTTGTTGGGTAATTCACCTTTGATTCTTATAAACTCAAGGTCAGGCATGGCAGATATGCTTGCTGTCAGCATATGCTGGGAGGCGGATCTGTGTCTATGGAAGCTCTCCCTGAATCACAGCCCTCTGATCTCAGTCCCTATTTTAGGGAGGTGTAAAACACAGGTCAGGTCATGTTCATATGGGGCAGTAGCTGAAAATCACTATCATATGTTTCACAATGACTATTAATAGAACGATATTGGCAGAGACCTGGGAACAGGTTGTACAGTCGCTCTCTCAGCCAGAGATAATACATGCCAGTGGGAAAGAGAGCTATGTATGTAAAGCAGATAATCTCCAGACAGACAGCAAATATTTAATGCTCTATTATCGTTGAAGATCATTTTTGCCAAAATTGAAGCTTACGATTACATCGTTTCAGAACTGTTTTCCTTATGTCCAAATTTCAATGGATGAATTGGAAAGGGTTAGATGTGATGGATAATGACTGTAATTGTCTCTCTGCATTAGGCCTGTGTAGCACAGTTTTTCTATTTGAAGGCATGAGGTCAATCCTCCTCAGCTAACTCATAACATTCTGTGAGAGCATTCTAGTGTATGTTTGTCTGCATTGATGGGAGGGGGAGATCACGACTTCCAGGACTGGAGGCCTGGAAAATAAGTTCCAAGTTTATTGACACATGAACAGGGGGAAGTGTTTGTTCCATGTGTAGTCCAGCAAGTCAACTTGAACAAACAGACAGCAATTTAAGGTAGACTAGGTTGGGGAAGGAAGCAGAATGGAGAGATGGGCAATCAGAGAAGAAAGTTTGGAGTGAGCATTGGGGAGTGCTTGCTGAAACTTGCCTTTAGACCATAAAGCCATGTGCTTCATTGGGATGATGAGTCCAACTTTACCCAGAGGGAATGGAATGGGCCCTGTCCCAGCCTCGGTGTAATTTGTACAGGTCTCTGGGATCTAATCCCAAGATCCCATCCTCCTATACTCTCTGTCAAACTATGGATTCAGATTTAATTTTCCCTATCTCCACTCACACAACAACTTGACACTGAGTAATCTTTAAACCACTAACCTACGAGGTTCTTCTTTCAATTTATCTAACTCACTGTATTCAGCTTGCAGGATCTCATCTAAATTATTGGTACTGACAAGTATTATGGCAGTTCACCCTCTCATTCTAGAATGTACTGGCTTCCAAATGAACCCCACAACAGTGCTACCATGTGGCCCTTGCTTGGTGCAAATTGGATTTTTCTTTTCATTGCAATCCTATTCTCTGTAACTCTCTATTACACAGATAAATAAATGTTAGCTGTAACCTGTTCATTTACCCACTGTACTAGGTTTTTTTGTGACAAATAACGTAAAATTTTATTGGTCCATGACCTACTTGCCCCATAAGAAAGGCAACATCCCATCCTTGAAGTCGTATTTGCATCCACAGAAATTGTTATGCCTCACTCACCTCTTTCCTTTCTCGTCCTTTATCTAAAATGAATCTAAATGAATTTTCCTTGAAGATCTCAGTCTTGCAGGTGCCCCATAGTGATTCCAGCCCCTGTTTCTTCTCAGACTGATGACTTATCAGAAGCTTAAGATGCTTCCTACATTTATAAAATATGTAAGTCTGTAGACACTGTGGTTGAAGTAAAAACACAATGTTGGAGAAACTCAGCAGATAAAGAGTGTACTTTATGTAGCCAAGATAAAAATACATAACCAATGTTTCCGGCTTGAGGCCTTCATATTTTATAAGGGCTCAAGCCTGAAAGATTAGTTATATATCTATGCTTGCTCAATAAAGGACACAGTTGAACTGAGTTTCTCCAGCTTTGTGTTTTTACTTCCCACATTCATGGTCACCCTGGACATTGGATCATTGCTTCATTTCCAAGGTTCCCTAGGAGACAGTGCTGCAATGAGTTTCCCTTTATTTATCTGCTTTCTCTAAATACAGGTGTATCCCTTCGTCTAACAATACTTCTGCTAAATGCACACCTTTTATTTTTAGGTATTGCACCCCAGTAACGATGTTCAGCCAATCTGCTTACCCATCAGCTATGTCCCCGGTTATTTGTAACTATTTAAATCCTGACATCACCTTAGGACCCTCTGCCTCTGAATATGGGAAAAATGTTGCGTTGACCTTTTCACTTTCTCCTTCTCTTTATTGTCAAGTGTGTAATGCAAGCCTCTTTCATCTTTCTCAGTTCCCCCACTGTGCACTTCCCACACTCTGTGCAAAATTAGTCCATTCAAAGCTCACCTCATGGAACATGTTCTTCAGGCTTCTGTTCCCACTTGTTTAAATTTTGAGGCAATATTTTCACTAAACAAAGAGAATTGAATTGAATTATTTCTTGTGCATACTGAGATACAGTGAAAATGCTTTGTTCTGTGTGGAAGTCATTCCAAGCAGGTTATGCAATAAAAAGTTGTAGTGTTGGGGAAAGTCAGTGTAGAGTGTTACAGGAACAAAGTGGAGGGTGTTGAGAAAAGTACAGTTAAAACAGAGCAAGCTCACCATCTTTTGCCAGTGAGAATGCTATTAAAGAGTCTGATAACACCAGAAAAGAATCTTTCTTTGAATCTGGTGGTTCATGTTATAACCATATAACCACTTACAGCACAGAACAGGTCAGTTCGGCCCTACTAGTCCATGCCGTAACAAATCCCCACCCTCCTAGTCCCACTGACCAGCATCCGGTCCATACCCCTCCAGTCCTCTCCTCTCCATGTAATGATCCAGTCTTTCCTTAAATGTAACCAATGATCCCGCCTCAACCACATCTGCCGGAAGCTCATTCCACATCCCTACCACCCTTTGCGTAAAGAAACTTCCCCTCATGTTCCCCTTATAATTTTCCCCCTTCAATCTTAAACCATGCCCTCTAGTTTGAATCTCCCCCACTCTTAATTGAAAAAGCCTATCCACATTTACTCTGTCTGTCCCTTTTAAAATCTTAAACACCTCTATCAAGTCCCCCCTCAATCTTCTACGCTCCAGAGAAAAAAGCCCTAGTCTGCACAACCTTTCCCTGTAACTCAAACCTTGAAATCCTGTCAACATTCTCGTGAACCTTCTCTGCACTCTCTCTATTTTGTTTATATGGAACAAAATGTATGGAAATTTATGGAACTAGTGTATCTTCTGTTGAGTGGAAGTTGGGGAGGGAGGAAGTATGACTGGGGTGGGATGGGTTCTTTAATCTGTTGGCGACTTTCCTAAGACAATAGGAGGGGTAGGTGGAGTCGATGGAGGGGAAGTTGATTTGTGTGATGGCCCTAGCTGAGATCTTGGGCAGAACAGTTTCAGAACTAAGCTGTGATGCAGCCAGACAGCATACTTTCCAGGATATATCTGTTTAAAAAAAAGTTATTATCCACAGGAAATTTTGATTTTTCAATTGCATGATCCTAAAGAGAAAGTACTTCCCAAATGCATTGGTAACCAATTGAAATTCATAGCTTGGAATGAGGCCACTGAAATTCTGAATCTATGAAGGTTAAAAATAACCCCTTTCCCAGCTTTAGCTTTAGCTTGGGCATCCAGGGATACCAAACTGGGATTAGAGCTCCAAATCCTAATTCATCTTTGAATGAAAAGGTTTTCCCTCTCATCCTTGAGGAAAAGGAATGGTGTCGAATTGGACCGAGATTGTGAGCATAATGAATTGTGTTCTCTATTCGCAGGTCTGCCATGGATGATTTGTGCTGCATTATGTTGTCTGGTCTGTAAATAATGATCAAATTGTGATAAAGATTAGTTCCTCATCTAATCACGAACTTGTTCTCAGCAAAAATGGAAATCATTTCTGAACTGCAGCATCTATACCTTAGTTGTATGGCTCAATCTGTCATGAAGAATATTGATGATCTTTCAATTGTTTACAGTTTTTTCAGCATGAAATTGTGTGCATAGTGAGAAATCAGTTCTTAGGCTACAATATCAATTACAGTTCATTTTACATGCTGTCAGCTGTGGTTCATTTGCTTTCACAGTCTCAAGTCCAAACATTCTGTGTTTGAGATCCCTCCAGAGACTCCAGCCTAAATATCTAGGCTGATGCTGAAGGAATGCCACATGATCGGACATACTGTGTGTTTTCAAGGGACAGGATTGGGAAATGTTAGTTGATAAACCGAGTCCTTACCAGTTCTCTCAGGTGGATGTAAAATAGCTACGTTATTATTTCAAAGAATAAAGCCTGCTCTCCAAAGTGTCCTGGCCAATGCTGAACCCCTCATCACCACTTTTGAGAGATTTTCTGTGCAGAAGCTGTCTGGTGTGTTCCCTTCTCCCAAAGCCCTTCGTTCATTAACATCTGACTGTGGGACACAATCCAAAACACAATGATTCATTGTCATACATTGCTGAAGGAAGTTCTGAATGGAAGGTGAGGAGTGCAAAACAAAAGGTATTTTGGCTTTCAAATTCCACACCTTGCAACAGATTATGGATAATATGAACATTAAAAAAAACTGCAAATAGTTCCCTGCCACTATTCCATGCCCCTCTCCAGCCCTGAATGGGTGAATATTTGGAATATTAGGCACCACCCCTACTTCGCCAGCCACCTTTTATCAGGAGTCTTTTAGAACAGTACAGCAGAGGGACAGGCACTTTGACCCATGATATCGGTGCAGTCTTTCCTGATCCCATCTTTTACCTGCTTCGGTGTCAGTCTAAATTATTTTGTATCTGCTTCTGCCTCCTCCAGCTCCAGGCACTTATGATCCAATGTGTTTTTTAAAAAAAGAATGAAAAACTTGTCTCATAAATCTCCTTTAAATGTTTCCTCTCTCCCCTTACATCAAGGCTTTGTCATATTTGACATTTCCACCCTGGGAAAAGACTCTTGATAAACCACCCTATCTGTGCCTTGGGCCTCTCTCAACATTAGAAGCTTCTATTAGGTTGCCCCTTGGTCTCTTATGCCCCAGTGAAAACAATCCAACCTCTTTTTTCCAACTGACACTTTAATCCAGGCAAGAGAAACCTCTTCTGCACCTTTCCCAAAGCGCCACCGCATCATTCCTGTAATGTAATGACCAGAACTATTCTCCTTCAGTTTTGCCGAAATTAGTAGAACCTGGTTTCAAACTCAGATAGATTGGGGGTACTCACCCACATCTGCCCTGGTTACACTCTGACCAGACAGGCATCCCTGCTCATTAAGTTCAAGTTCATTGCCATCTGACTGTACATATACAACCAGACAAAACAGCTTTTCTTTGGAACACAGTGCACATAATAATCACATGTATCCATGAAGATATAAAGATATGATTTAAAATATATACCAGTATATAAATACTTGGGGATGATTTCCTCAGTTACAGGATACAGGTCACCCATTTCACCACTTGTGCTTGTACCTGGCAGTCCTGATTTTGATGCTCCTGTACTTCCTTCTGGTTGAAAGTTGAGCTACCAGTGAATGTCTTCAGTAGAGGAAAGGGAGGCCCCTGAGATATTCTTGGCTGTGTTGATTTCTGGTCTGATGTTTTGTTGCTACTGTCCCACCCGATGATGCAGCCAGACAGAACTCTTAACTGTGCTCATGTAAAATATCCTCTTCCCTTAACATATCTGCTAAACACTTTTTGTTGATCTGGACTCTTCCTCCAACCATCACTGACACTAATCTATCCTGTTTTTTACTTCTTATTTGCTTATTCCTTGAAGAAGGGCTCAGACCTGAAACGGCAGCAATATTCTGTCTCCTATGGACTTTGAAAGACTGGCTGAGTTTCTCCAGCATTTGGTGTGTTTTTACTCCTGCAAAATGTTGTCCAGATGGGAGATGGAGGCCTTGCCCTTCTCAGCTTCCTGAGGAAGTGTCAGCATTGCTGCACCTTCCTGTCTAATGAGGGGGTGTTATGGGTCTAGGATAGGGCACACATTATATACACACCAAGGAGGTGCTCTCCATAATGGAACCGTTGATGTGCAGTGGAGAATGGTTGGCCTTCAACCTCCTGAATTCCACAATCATCTTCTTTGTCTTATCCATGTCGAGACTCAGAAAACCATCATGTTGATGCTGTTGTGAAGAAGGCACATCAGCAGCTATATTTTGTTAGGAATTTGAGGATATTTGGTATCTCACCAAGACTTTTGCCAAGTTCTGAAGGTGTACTGTGGAGAGCTTTCTGACTGGCTGCATCCCAGTGTGGTATGAAGATGCTGAAGCACAAGACAGGAAAAAGGTACCAAGAGTTGTGAACTGGGCATCAGTCTTCACTCCATTAAGGACATCTTTAGAAGGCAATGTCTCAAGAAAGCAGCCTCTATCATCAAGGCCCCTCACCGTCCAGGCCATGCCCCCTTCTCACTGCTACCATCAGGAAGGAGGTCCAGGAGCCTGAAGACGAACACTCATGTCACAAAAACAGCTTCTTGCCCTCTGCCGTCAGATTTCTGAATGGACAATACACTATGAACACTACCTCACATCTTTCCCTTTTTGTACTAATTATTTTTTAAATCTTGGATTTACAGAATAATTTTGCACTTGTAATGCACAATACTACTGCCACAAAACATCAAATTCCTGACACGTGTTCATGGCAATAAATCTGATTCTGAGGTTAACGTTCTTGCAGTGACCTTGTGGAGTGCTTGGCTTGCACTTCGCTTCACATGATTTTATGGTGGGGGAGGAAGTGGAGAAATCAAAATGGGTTATTTTTATGACTCATGCTGCAGGTGCAAAAGCTCCAGTCTTTTGGGGTTGGTTTGTGTACCAATAGGAGGCAGGAAGTGTAATGGCAATTAATATCAGCAATCAATCGTCAAGGTGGTGGAAGACCAGAAGAAGTCTCATCAGCGGTGCTATGGTGGAATTCCAGAAATAAAATGACTGCAGTGTATTCTTTCATCATCTTACAGTTGCCTTACTTTCTGTTTGCTTCACAGGTATTTCCAGAACAAATATAGTGAGCTCTGACACACCTCCATACAACTCTGCTCTTGTAGCTGTGATCTGCAGTGCCCTGACGACAGTTCTACTGGCTGCCCTCCTTCTCTGTGTCATCTACTGCAGACGGCTGATTGCAGCGAAACAGAGCAATGGTAATGTCATATGGAGTCCTTGCCCTACTAATGGCCTGATATAGTAGTTGCGCTCTCATTGAATCCAACATGCAATGAGTTGCAATGAATATCTTTGCTTTGCATGCTCTCCAGTCGAGTCAACTACAAGTAGTAAAACAGTTGTAAATAAAAGGAGAGCCACTGCTGGGAGCAGAAAATTAAAAATCCCCATGCTGCATTGTTATTTCTATAAGCTAAAATTACTGAAGCTTGTCTGTAAACTGTAACACCAGGTTAATTTCCAAACAGGTATTCTGCACTGTTTTTATACTGATGGGAAGACCATTTTCTAGTAAAATATCTGGAATGTTATGTCGAGGTGTGAGGCCACATCTGACCAACGCTTGCCACAACCAAGGGGCTGCAGCCTCAGGTGTGTTACTGTTCCTTACTTGCAGATGTGTCTCTTGACTTCCCTAGTGGAGTTCTGACAAGGGCGTAAGACAATAACCACAGGAGTCGGCTACTCAGCTCCTTGAGCCTGCTGTGCTGTTCGATACGATCAAGGCTGACTATGCTGGCCTTGCCACTCTCTGTTCCCATCAATCTTTCAATATTTATCTACACTCTTAAGTATTTATTCAGATTGGCCTCTGTCTTGCAGAAAGTTCCAGATTCACATGACTCCAAGGGAAGACGTTTCTATGCTCCTCTTTGACACATTGCATGATTTTCCTAATTAGAGGATGAATTTTGCACTGATATCCATTTCTCCTGAATTTCTTCCTGGGACATTGAGGCAGCTAGTCCCTGTTCCCACCTTTTGCAGAGTACATTAAACTCTAATGTCACACTACTCATTATCTTGTTTTATTTAATCTTGTTTCTGCTGGCTTGAACCTTCATTTGCAGAGCAGCCACTCCATTATTGGAGAGCTCCAAGCGTTGAGTGCTCCAGGTGTTGTGAAAGGCATTTTATATAATTAAAGTGATTTGTTTCCCCTTTAAAAAGCATTCAACCCCTTCACTTCAGCATAATTTTAATGTAAAATGAATAAAGTTTCTTTTCCTTCTGATGGTGTGTACTGGAACTTCACCTGGATGCATCTTGGCACTGTCCCTTCCTCATTCAGTCACTCAGACCTCTCGTTTTAGGACTCCAGAGACCTCCACAGAATGAGAGAGCTGGAGAAGAGTCTTCATCTTCTGAGGCACAGATGGGGGACCAGAGCACTGAAGATTTGAAATTCTGTCAGAACGCCAATGCTGAGAATAATGCAGCACAGCTTGCAGGTAAGAGAGTTGTGTTATGAAAAATAGTGACTGCAGTGGCTCAGGAAAGTGATACCGCACCTTCTTAAGGCAATTGAAGGATAAACAATAAATGGCGACTTTATCTCCTCCCTACAAAAAACAATTGGTAAAACAGGATGAGGGTGTAGAGCTTGTCGAAAGAACCAGACTTGTTGATCCAAACCAAGGCTTTTATTAGCAAAAGACAGGAGCTCTTCGCAGGTGGCCGACCAGTCTGGAATGATCTGACCTGGCTAGCGACACCACCCTTTAAGGCCCAGACAGTAGGCGTGGCTAAGCTCTCAGCCAATCGCTGTAAGCACAGTCATTACACTCTATATACTGAAACTATATACATTGGTGATAGGTCTGTACTATCACAGAGGATAAGACTTTTTGAGCCTGCGTTCATTCATTAAGGTCATGGTGGTTGACCTTACTTGTCCAATTTTCTTTTCAGTTCCCAGTTCCTTAGAGGGCAAAGTTATACTGTAAAACTCCTTGTATTCAGCACCTATGGGGATTGGAAGATGCCAGATCAGTGAATTTTCCAGTCACTTGAGACTGTGAGTGGTGAACTAATGGCAAGGAGCATCAATATTAAACCTCTGTATTTTTTTAACCTATTTCTTTCCTGTAATCCTTCTGCCAGTTGCTTGAGGCTGTTGGTTGCTTGAATTCCGGGTAACAGGGCTTTTACCATAACCATCTTGTTTAATGACAGTGTCTACAGAGAGAATTCGGAAGCTTCTTCAAACTCTACAGAAATTCCTCTTCAACCCTTCATTCTGGAACTCTGCACCCGGATCTAGCTGCTCCAGCAGAGATAACATATCAGCACCTTCTCTTGTCACCCTTCTTAGTGTCTGCCACATTTCAATGAAATTATTCATCAATGGCTTGGTTAGCATAGGGGCAGCATGGTTTGTGTAGCAGTTAATGCAATGTAATTACAGCACCAATGACCCGGGTCCGAATCGGGCAGTGTCTGAAAGGAGTTTGCATGTTCTCCACGTGACTGCATGGATTTCCTCCGTGTGCTCTGGTTTCCTCCCACCATTCAAAACATGCGGGGATTGTAGGATAAATGGAGTTATAAGGAGCAAGAGCTTGTGGACCAGAAAGGCCTGTTACTGTGCTGTATGTCTAAATTAAAAATCAAATCAGCATAAATGTCATCTACATGTCTTTTTGCATGGAAGTTCATTCTCGCTGATGCAAAAAAGATCATGCTGTGAACATTATGCTTGACATGCCACGTGAGGTGTGTGTGCATTATTTCACAACATGCCAACAGAAGAAAGTATTTGGCAGTTATCTTGTGCCCAATCTAAATTGTTTCTACATTTATCACTCTTGGCTTGCAGACAAATAACTGCTGCAGTCAAACTGTGCACAGCTTGGAAAATGGGTTGAATAATGGCAATGAGGATGCGCCCAGGAGGGAGATAGATCAAGCTCGTTGAGTGGTGTTACAACAACAACCTTGCACTCAGTGTTAGCAAAACCAAGCAGATGATTGTGGGCTTCAGAGGAAATCAGGAGAACATGAACCAGTTGTCATCGAGAGGTCTGCAGTGGAGAGGGTCAAGGACACTCAAGAATTTGGAGTGTCAACGTCTCTGAGGATCTGTCCTGGAGCATCTATGTTGATGCAATCACAAAGAAGGGTCACAAGCAGCTATACTTTGTGAGAAGTTGGAGGAGATTCAGTACGTCACCAAAGACTCCCAAAAACTTATAGAGTGTACCGTGGAGAGTATTTTAATGGGTTGCATCACTGTCTGGTTTGGAGGTGCCAATGCTTAGGACAAGAAAAACCACCAGAGGGTTGATAAATCAACCTGTGACATCATGGGGAGCAGTCTTCACTCCATCCTGGACATCTACAAGAAACGATGTCTTAAGAAAGTAGCCTCTATCCTCAAGGACTGCCACCACCAGGCCATGACCTCTTCACTCTGCAAGCATCGGGAAGAGTACAGGAGCCTGAAGATGAGCACTCAGTAGGACTAGGACAGCTTCTTTCCCACCACCATCAGATTCCTGAGTGAACAATGAACCACAGACACAGCCTCACTCTGTCTTTTTATTTTTCTTGCATTATTTTATTAGCAGTGTGATGCTGCCATAAAACTTCAAATTCAATGGCTGACACCTGTAAACTGTAACACAGCTTGATACCACACAAATGTTGAGGTATTGTCCTTGGAGCTTGAACTGGAACCTTCTACATTGAAGATTAAATTCACTCTTTGGTGACCCAAGTTGATCATATAACTTGTCAATTAAGGCTTTGTGGACATTGTGTCTAAGAGAGTAGACCTTATCATCTAGCAGTGTGTCTCAGATGTTGGACCATGCCATTTTGAAATGACCATGTGAAATTCGAGAACTCAGCTCTTAATTTTGCATCTCATGGAATGGGAAGAGAAATCAGAAGTGGAGTCAAAATTGTAATTGTGTTTTTTTTTCAATTTTCAAATCATTAAAAATAAACCTTTAATACATTGAAATTGGGGTTTGTATGGAGATGTGTTAAAGTAAAAATCTTTACATTTTAACAGTCATGTTTTCCTGTAGTGGCGGCTACACTCCTAACTGAAGGATTGCACAACCAGATGGGTTGAGTTCAGTGAGCAAAAACTGATTTTTCGCAGGCTTCCTGGCTGGTTTTATACTCCCAGCCCGGACCTGGCTGAGAACCCCGCTGGGGGGCCCCGACATCACCGGGGCGTCACATGGGTCCCCAAACGCGGGCTTCTGAGCCCGGTGCCGAGGTCGGGAGGAAACCCCCGACGGCGCCATTTTGGCCAGCTGCCCCACCACATGTGTAACAATCGGGGCCGGTTCGCCTGCCTAATGGCGTACTGCCACATAGCCCCCCCCCCCCCCCAGAACCAGCACCAATGTCCTTTTTTTCTGGGCAGCCTCGCTTCTTGGGTTGGGCTACAACTACTGGTTCGGTGGGGTCGAGGTAGGCTGGTTTTAACCTGTCCACTGTAAACATTTCCCTCTTACCACCGATGTCCAGTGTGAAAGTGGATTCTGAACGCTGGATGACTTTTTACGGCCCTTCGTATGGTCTTTGTAGAGGTGCTGTGGACGGGCCCTGCCTGATAAAAATGTACTCTGCGGAGCACAGCTCACTGGGGACATAAGAGGCCCATGTGCCATGTCTAGGGGGCGGTGGGGGTGTGAAGGAGTCCAACTGGGCTCGGAGGCAGGGAAGTAGACCATGCGGTGACTGCTGGGGGTTGTGAGGTGTGTGGACGAACTCACTGGGTAGGGCTAGCGGTGCACCGTAGATCAGCTTGGCTGATGATGCCTGTAGGTCTTCTTTGGGTGTCGAGTGGATGCCCAGGAGCATCCAAGGCAGCTCGTCCACCCATTCAGGGCCAGTGAGATGGGCCATAAGTGCCGACTTAAGGTGGTGGTGCAATTGCTCGACTAGCCCATTGGCCTGTGGGTGATAGGCCATGGTGTGATGTAGCTCAATCCTCAGCCTGTTGGCGAGCTTTGCCCAGAGCGCAGAGGTGAACTGCACACCCAGATCACTGGTGAGGTGGTTCAGGACACCAAAATGGGCAACCCAACCGTTTAAAAGCGCTCGGGAGCAGGAGTCCGTGGAGGCATCTGGCATTGGGATCACCTTGGGTCAATGAGTGGTGCAGTCATTGTGAAAAGGTAATGGTAACGGGTCCACATCTATGTGGCTGAACCGTTCCTGGATGTGTTTGAAATCTTGTATGGGTGCTCTGGTGTGCCTGTGTACTTTGGAAAGCTGGAATGGATGTAGGCTCTGGCCCAGTCCACAATCTGCTTCCAAAGCCTGTTCCAGACGAAACGTTCTGCCACCATACAGACCGTGGACCTGATGGAAGGGTGGGAAAGGATATGGATATGGTGGAAGACTTGCCTGCACCACTGCTGGGGAACCACTGGTTGCGGGGTGGCCATGGAGACATCGCACAGGATGATGCCCTCACCTTGAGGAGTTGGGTGGTCCTGGAACTGCAGGTCCGTGATGGCAGTCCTGGCCCGCGTCTCCTCGTCGGACTTCTGGTCCCGAGCAAGCTGGTCGTAGTCGAAGCCAGGTGTCAGCACGCAAAAGGCTGGTTGTGAGAGTGCATCGGTGACCACGTTGTCTTTCCCCGCCTTGTGCTGAATGTCAGGGGTGAACTCCGACACGAAGGATAGGTGATGCTGTTGGTGGGCCGACCAGGGATCTCTTGCCATAGCGAGTGCCTGAGTGAGGGGTTTGTGGTCGGTAAAAATGGTGAAAGGCTTCCCCTCCAAGAAATAGTAGAAATGACGCACCGCCAGGTACATGCCCAGCAACTCACGATCGAAAGCGCTATACTTGCGCTCTGGTGGGTGAAGAAGTCGGCTAAACAATGCCAGTGGTTTCCACTGTCCATTCATCTGCTGCTCCAGGATGGCGCTGATGGCTGTGGCAGAGGCATCGACGGAGAGCGTCATATGCAGGTCAGTGCGTGGATGGATGAGCAGGGTTGCCTTCGCAAGGGCATCTTTTGTGGCTTCGAATGCCCTGCTGGCCTCTGGAGTCCAGGCGAGTGTCTTGTCTTTGGCCGTGATGAGAGCGGAGCGGCTGCATGATGTGCGCAGCGCCTGGAATGAAGCGGTTATAGAAATTGACCATACCCGCGAACTCCTGTAGGCCCTTGAGATTGTCCGGCCATGGGAACTCCCTGATTGCAGTGACTTTCGTAGTGGCAGGTGTGGCTCCTTCGGCTGTGGTGATATGGTCCAGGAACTGCATGGACTCTTTCCTGAACTGGCATTTGGCCAGATTGATCGTTAGGCTGAAGTCGGCCAGTCGGGAGAAGAGGGTGCGCAGGTGAGACTTGTGTTGTGCCCGGTCTCTGCTGGTGACAAGGATGTCATCCAGGTAAATGAATACAAAATTCAAATCCCTGCCTACTGTGTCCATAAGACGCTGGAAGGTCTGGGTGGCGTTCTTGAGCCCGAACGGCATGTGTAGGAACTCGAACAAGCCGAAGTGGGTGATGATGGCCATTTTGGGTATGTCCTCAGGGTGCAATGGGATTTGGTGATACCCGCGCACCAGGTCGACCTTGGAAAATATCCTAGCACCATGCAGGTTGGCTGTAAAGTCCTGGATGTGAGGGATTGGGTAACGGTCGGGTACTGTCGCATCGTTAAGCCATCGATGATCTCCGCAGGGGTGCCAGCCACCAGATGCTTTCAGGACCAGGTGCAGTGGTGAGGCCCAAGGACTGTCGGTGCATCGAATGATATCCAGCTCCTGCAGATGCGAGAATTCTTCTTTCACTATTTGGATCTTATCTGGCGGGAGCCGACGTGCCTTGGCGTGGACCGGCAGGCCTTGGGTGGGGATGTAATGAAACACCCTGTGGTGTGGTGAGGCGGTGGAGAACTGTGGCTTGAGGAGGGATGGGAACTCGTCCAGGATACGCTGAAACTCATCTTTGGGCGTGCTGACTGTGGCCATCTGTGGCTGCTCTGTGTGGGAGGTGTTGAGGCGAATGGATTGGAAAGTACGGGCATCTATCAGTCGCCTACCTCGAATGACGACCAGGAGTCCGTGGGCGAGGAGGAAGTCGACACACAGGATGGCGGTTGGAAGGGACGAAACGGTGAACCTCCACAAGAACTTCCGCTGGCCGATCTAGAAGTGGACGGTCTTGTCTCTATACGTTCGAATCTCCTTCGAATTGGCTGCACAGAGGGGAGGTCCTCGAGGCCCATTCTAGGACTCGATGGCTGTGGCCAGGATGACGCTGATCTGGGCCCCGGTGTCGATGAGGAAGCGTCGGCCGCTGACTGAATCCCACAGGTAGAGAAGGCTGTGTTCTTGGCCAGCCACCGCAGCCATTAACAGCAGCCGGCCTGCTCGTTTCCCTGGAACGAGCAGGGCTGATGACACTTCTGAGCCTTGGCTCCCCAGCACTGGTGGAAGAAGCAAAGGCCTGAAGTGGATGACTTGCTTCTGGCTATGCTCTTTAATGCCCCTGCAGGGGCCGGATGTTCCACCGCAGCGCTAGAGGAAGGCTTGGCGTGGTCATGCCCATGACTTGTAATCTGTTGGACTGCTGAGCCCTCCGGGAATCGTTCGAGCCATAGCTCCTAGCCTTTTTAGCGACCTTCCTAGGGTCGACGAAGCTCTCCTGGGACAGTAAAGGCTGGATGTCTTCAGGCAGATGGTCGTGGAAGATGTGCTCAAAGAGTGGGCAGTTGGTGTGATCGCCCATGAGCGCGAACATCTCATCCATTAACTCGATTGGAGTTCTGTCCCCCAAGGCATCGAGGAGCAGCATCCGAGTGGCATGCTGATTCCTGGAGAGGCTGAGGGAGCCAGTGAACACCCACTTGATGGTCCCGTACTTATCTTTTGCGGATGGGTGTTGAACGAGGTGCAGCACTCGTTTGGCAGTGGCCTGGTCCAGGGCCGTGACCACATGGTAAAACTTGGTCGAATCCGATGAAATGTGGTGGAGGTGAAACTGAGCCTCTGCGTGGCTGAACCAGGTCTCCGGCTCCTGAACCCAGAAGTCAGGAAGCTCGATGGCTATAGTGTTGATCAAAGGGTCGTTCATGTTGGGCTCAAAGATGTTTGAACCCGTCGGGGTCACCAATTATAGCGGCGGCTATACTGCTAACTGAAGGATCGCACAACCAGATGGGTTGAGTTCAGTGAGCAAAAACTGATATATTGCAGGCTGCCTGGCTGGTCTTATACTCCCAGCCCGGATCTAGCTGAGAACCGCGTTGCGGCCCCGATGTCACTGGGGTGTCACGTGGGTCCCCAAGCGCGAGCGTGCCGAGGGCGGGAGGAAACCCCCGACGGTGCCATTTTGGCCAGCTGCCCCGTCGTGTGTGTGACAAGCGGGGCTGGTTCACCTGCCTAATGACGTACTGCCACACTCCCTTGAAAGCAGTGAATAAGGTTGGCAAATAGGATATGGGCTTCATTGCAAGAAAGGAGGATGAAAATTGGGAATTTGTGCTGTGGCCGTGTGTAGCTTTGGTGGGACCGCAATGAGAGAGCTTCATGTGGTTTTGAACTTGTCATTCAAGGAAGGGTGTTGTTACTTTGCAGATACTACAGAGAGAATTCATTCATATAATTCCTGGAATGAAGAGTTGTCTTCTGAAGAAAGGTCTAATTTCTCTTAAGTTTAGAAAAGTAAAAGATGAACTCATTGAATTAAGTATGATACTGGCAGTAGAAGCTGTGAGGATGTTATTCCCCTCACAGGGGAGTCTTCATCCTGGGGTCATCGTGTCGAGACAAATTGACCATGATTTCAGATTGAGATGGAGAAATGTCTTCTCTGAGGGTTATACATTTTTTGGATTTTTCTCCACTAGGGAACAGAGCAATTGAGAATATTCAAGATTGAGATAGATTCTGGACATTAGAAGAGTCATGGGATAAGGAGGAAAGTAGAATTGAGACCAAAGACAATTTTAATCTTATTGGTTGATATAATCTGCTCCTGCTTGACATGTTCCAAGTGGCAGATATTATTCCGCATGTAAAAACATGCTTTAACCAGCATTGGTCTACCCAAGCTTCATGCTTGATGGTACAGGAAATTATATTTTAATGCACATAATATACAAATGATTATGAAAAATAAAATTGCAATCGGGCCTTCTGTCCAAAGTTGTGCATTTAATGGGGAGTCACACAAATTGTTGTGGAACCTCCTAGTTCAGTGAAAAATCTTAAAGCAGCCATTTTCATTGAGATCATCATCTCAGTTTAATGGTACAGATATGGCCCCAAGTGGTCGGTTGTAATGCGGGAGTGCAGCATGTACCTCCAATGGCTCATGGGATCTTTGTCCTAGGAACTGAAAGGTGTGAGCAGGGGGATCCATTTAGCTTCTAGTTGGAGTATATTTGTGTAGTCATTGGTCACATGAAAAATAAAGCACATTTAAGTCGTATAGAGTTATCTCAACAAACGACTCTGCATATCATTATAATCATTTTAGTGGCTGCAATACAAGTACAATTGGTTGCCTTAATCATTTTCAACTCACTAGGTTTCCAGTCACACTTAGATAAATGTCCATTGCAATATTTTTGTAAATACGATAACAATTGGGGTCTGTTAAAGGAGAAAATTCAATGGGGAATGAGTAAAGTTTACTTTCTCCTGCAAATAAATGGAATCAGAGTTTGTGTTGCTGGATACCAGAAGCAGATAAAATTGCAGAAGTTCACTTCACATTCACAAACCCCTGCATTCTGCTTTTACTTTTAGGACCAACAGATGTGGATCAGACCAAAGATGCACCATTTACCTTGAGATCATGCTTCGTGACCTATCTGTGCCCATCAGGGTTTGATGACCAGAACAGAAGGTAAACTTGGAAAGCTCTTTTGCATTTAAAAGGTATCAGAGTACAGTGGGGTGGTCATCTGGTATGTGTGGGGACATTTGAAGGGGACAGGGTTACCAGTGATGATGTGAACCAAAGTGAATGGTGAGTGATGATTCCACTAATAAGTTATTTTACTAATAAATTATTCTACTAATAGATTATTCTGCTGATACCAAGATGGTCAGCATAGATAGCAGTAGGTAGATTGCTATCACAGCCCCAGCAATCCTTATTTAAATCCGCCACTGATGTGGGAAGTTTGTATGCTTCCCCGTGATCTTTGTGGGTTTTCTCCAGATGCTCTGGTTTCCTCTCACCATCTAAAATGTGCAGAGTTGGTAGGCTGAATGGACTTCATGGTCTGCTCATGTTTCATGGGCACATGCCACATTGTTAAATTTTTTTAAAAAGTTAATAAATAGTGGTTTAGCGTCAACTATTTTGCAGTGCATCTCATTGTGTATGTACAGTGGTACATGATGTAACTTAAGCTTAGTATTTCTCAGTCATGTCTTCTACCAGAAAATCTTGTGAAAGACTGAGGGAAAATGAGGATCACACAAATCTCTACTCTTTCATGATCACATTAGCTTGCCTTATAAAGAATAGAACCTTGTCTTGATCTTCTCAGGTCATGTACATCAAGGGGAAAAGAGCTGGTGTAGCTTTCCTGGTATCAGACATTCCTGTTCCACGAATTCTGAATGAATCCTTGGAGGATGTTTCATAAAGGGAAGGGAGGAGCAATGTCCTCCAAATAGATAAATATTCTGATCCTGTTCCCTCTGGATGAACTCATTCCTTCTTTAAAAACTTCAGTTAAGGATGGGACTGCTCAGACCTGGGAACCCCTCTTATGAAAGCAAGGAGAGGTGGGGGTTGCAGCTACAGGCCTGCCTAAGTGATAGAAGTGGGACTTTCCATACAACTGTCTAACTATTATTTTAAATGTCAAGATTGTACCCACTTCAACCCGTACCAATCCACAAGCACCAGTGGTAACAACCGCAGAGTGAGCTGCGGCTCGAGTCCGGTCTATTGCTGCAGCTCCCTTCCCACTCAGTCAAGCACCAGAGGTCCAGGAAAACATGCATATGTGACTTCTCCAGCTATAGTGAGCAGGGAAACATATTCTCAGTCATGGAAGTGCAAAATGAAATCTCTCTCTCATTAATTCAGCTACAGGGGCTCTCCTCCATGCCCAAGAAGGAGATTCAAGTTTGTAATGGTGACCCACTTTAGTACCAACCATTCATTAAATCCATTGAACACCGTATTGAAAGTAAGAACAAAAACTCCAAAGATTGTCTATTATTTGGAACATAAAAGGAACAGCCAAGGGAACTTGTAAGGACTTGCCTACATATGGTGTCGGGCAGAGGATTCATGAGAGCTAAGTCTTTACCTCAGGAGTATTTTGGCATTGCTACAGCTTATACAGAGAAAGCTCTTTCATGGTCATTGATAAAACTGGAAGACACAAGGCCTCTACCAGCATATACTTTCTTTCTAAGAGGATGTTGTAATGCCATGGAAGATATTGACTATATGCATGAGCTTAATATGTCTGCAGATATGCCAGTCATTATAAGGAAGTTGCCCTGCCAACTGAGGGATTTGTGGAGAACTGTGCTCTGTGAATTCCAGAAAAAACATAATTGATAGGATACCCTTAAGGATATGGTGGATTTCCTTGAAAGGCAAGTGAAGATTGCAACAGAGGCAGTATTTGGAGATATCAAAAACACTCCAACAGTGAGCAATGATGTACGAAGATCCAAGTCACAGCCTCATCCAACCATAAAGGAAAGCATCTTTGCTTCCACTAAAACAGTTGCGGATAAAGAAAAAATAAAGGAACTAAGGAAAAGGAGAGTTTGGCTGTTGTGAAGAGCTGTTTGTTCTGTGGAGATGGACACACTTTGGAGATGTGTCCACAGTTGAATAAGAGGCCACATAGTGAGAGAATCACTTTCCTAAAGGAAAATGGAGTATGTTTCGGTGTATAGGACAAATCAGCAAAAATTGGAGGAAGAAAGAAGATCTACATTATACAGGAATTTACTGTATTTGATTGTTATTTATCATTGAGTTATGATTATTTGAGACAATAATTAGGGGCTGGTGTAAGAGCCAAAGGCTTGTGGTTTACCATTGTCAGTTTGGCCACGGGCATTGGCGGTGTCTCGGGACCCGGAGGCTGTGCGTGTTCGATCTATTCCAGTGTGCGTGCGCTATGGACTGGGATTGGCGTATGCACAGTAGTTACGTGCGGTTGGAGCAGTTATTGACCCCGCGTTGACTGTAATGGTAGAATGCATGATGGGGCAGTGAGGCTCTGATATTTTCTGTTGACCATTATCGAAGGGATTGAATGTAACATTACCAAAGAGACTGGTTGTTAAATTTTATATATTTAGAAAGCATGTTATGATATTATTAAGAACATTAGCACTGACGTTATGAGTCCTTTTGTGTTAATTATAAACCATTTTTAAAACTCATCTTGACTTTGTTGTGATTTCCTCAAACGCATCAAAATAAAGAACCCACTTAGCCTCCAAGCAGCTTTTTTCTGGATAGTAGTCACTGCAGAAGTAAAAATCCTGGAGAAACTCAACAGGTCAAACAATGTACTTTATATTCCAAAGATAAAGATCCAGAACCTACGGTTCAGGCTTGAGCCCTTCAATAAGCGTTATCTTTATCTTAACACTGTTTGACCTGTGAATTTTTACTTCGAGCATGCTCTAATGACAACTCCCCTTGAAAATTGGGAAGAGTTACTTAAGCAGTCGTGGGAATCCTGGATCTCCCGATCATGGAAAAAGAGATATTTTTAATTATAAAATAGTAATGGACCCTGCTGCTCACCTTTTCATATCAACCATCAGGTCACCATTTACCCTAATCGTGTTAACCAACACTTTGTCCACATCCTTCTATCTTGGTGAAAAAAAACTGAGAACAAGAATTTTGGACTTGGTTTCAAGAATGTGACAAAAGCAACAAAAAAAATAGGTGGAATCTATCATAACATTAAGTTGATTTAAACAGACACTAGCAATAAATACTCAAGGTGCTTCATCAGCAGAAATGAAGCTATTATTGACCCTTGGTTGCCCTGCGTTAAATTCCATTCAGCGACAGATTAACCGGTCTGAGCATGTGGTTAGTAAAATGTTGCTTTTGTGTCTAACCTCATGATACTCGTTACAGATTCCATATGAATCTTTTGGAATGTCCAGCCCTTTGAATTCTGATCTGCTGTTTCGAACCTGTTTACATCAAAGTCTTCTTTTGTGGTAATGCCTGATACAGAAAGTAAATGCTTAGTGTTAGCTCTCTGGAGTAAACAATGACAGTTACTATTTTTTAATAGTGCCATGGTATCATCACTTCTCGAACACACCCTATTCATTCCATGTTTAAGATTCATTGCTTTAAATACTCCTCTCCTCACTATATTGAATCCAAGGTTTGCTCTGTATTTGAATCTCGCATTCATCCATACCCACATGTGACCCTGGCATACTTTCAAACGAATGGATATGATTTAACCAGCAAATTTCACAACTTTAACCATCTCCCATTATCCAGCGGTAAATTGCCAATTTCTTTCTTTCAAATGTAGGACACAGAGCAGGAAATTTAGCTTGGGCCAGTCGCACAATGTGACAATCATCTTATAATCAATTTTCTCAGTGTTGGTTGAAGGACAATCAGGATAAGTCAGATACTTGCTCTTTGAAGCACAGATCTCAATTGTGGAGAAAAGGCCTTCTCTAGATTTGACGTTCCATCATAAAGACGGCATTTCAGGCAGCGCGCCCTCAATCATCTACTGAACCTCCGAGTGATGCTCTTTCAGAAGCAAATGTACCCCTTACACCTGCACATGGTCCAAGTTAACAAGGATTGGTTGATTTATGCCATTACTTTTCTGATATTTATCAACATTAAACAAATTTGAGGGCTTTGGAAATTCCTTTTGATATCTGGGCACTGACTTTCCAGCTGAAGATGAATATGCCGACGTACAGTGTAATTTCCACTGCTTGATTGTGGCAAGCACTGGATGGGTTTCCATGAAGACCAGTGATTTTTCCTTCAAGTCTGCAGTGTTTTACGAATTGAGCAGAATAAAATTTGAAGTCCAGCAGTAAATGGATCTGAAATAATGGATCTTTTACCTATATACAGATTGCTTTAAGGAGGGTGTTGACCTAACATTGATCTAAAATAATATACAGCATTAAAAATTAGATTGATCATTTACTAAATATAAAACACTTGAGAGAAGTCCAAGGAAAATAAGTTTCCAACATTTAAAACTTGTAGTGGTGTGGTGCTCAGATTTATAAGTAATTATTTATGCAATGACATTACATTCTGTTTTTACAGTCCCACCTTCTCCAGCTCCCTTCCATCTGTCTCCCCTGAATTTCAACCACTTGGCTGCAGTGAATGCCCAACTCCGAGGACTTCATATAGCGGAATGAAGGTCGAATTCCTCTCAGAGTGTGATGAAAGAGTGCGTATTCTGCCAGACGGAGGGGCCTGCAATACTGCCATGGTGCACTGTGCCTCAGAATGCCAAAGTAGATGGCAGCATGTTCCAGTCGAATGCACAGAGCTTGACCTGCAAAATTATCTGGCAGATGTGCAGGATGAGGGCACCATCGTGGCCCAGGAGACTACAACACACTACCAAACCTTGAGACCACAAAAGAGGCCAGCTACTACTTCAGGTAATTTTGGAATGAATGCAAAAGAAATGCTTCCGAAATCAGAGGAACAGGGGAACTTGGGAAACTTGTACAGTGAGTCATTGGTAAGGAAGACAAATGGAAAGGCTAGCATTCATTTCGAGAGTGATAGGGATATAAAAGCAGGTATATGATTTTTAGGCTTTAGAGGGCATTGGTCAGACCACACTTGGAATATTGTGAGCAGTTTTGGGCTCCATTTCCAAGGAAAGATGTGTTGGTATTGGAGAGGGTCCAAGGGAGGATCATTCCCAAAGTGAAAGGGTTTTCAAATGAGAAGTGTTTGAATGCTCTGGGATATTACTCTCCAGGGTTTTGAAGAAATGAGGAGTGATCTCATTGAAGCCTATTGGATACTGAATGGCCTGGATATAGTGGAGGTGGAAAGGATGTTTCCTCTCGTGGGGGAGTCTGGGACCAGAGGGCACAGCCTCAGAATACAAAACAACCCTTTAGAACACAGATGAGGTGGAATTTATTTTCCCAGATGGTGGTGAATATGTGGAATTTGTTACCGCAGAGGCCAAATCATTGGGGATAATTAAGGCAGAGGTAGATATGTTTTGATCGCAAAGAGAATCAAGGGTTACAGGGAAAAGGCAAGAGAATGGAGTTGAAAAGAATAGTAAATTAGCTGCAGACCCAATGGGCTCCAATGTTTCCAATAATTCCGCTCCAATGTTTTATGGTCTCATTGCCTTATGGACCTGATCCTTGTGTAAAAGAATCGTAGATGTGGGAGTGTGGTGAGAGCAGATCAAAGGAACACCACAACATTAGATGTGGTAACACTTAGCTGTACAATTAACCCACATGGAATAACCGACGAAACAATTGTTTCTATTAAAATGAAAACAAATTAATCTGTTGTTTGATGCCCCACATTCATTTGAAAATAATTAGAAGCTTGTTTCTTTTGGTTCTTTTATCTTTCCTTCTTATAACAGACACCATTCCCGAACTAAGAAATAGCCACAATCTACTTAATTCTTATCCGTCATAACAAGTATGGAAAATAGAAAAAAATCTGTTTTCATTAAAGTCCCCTTCAAAGTAACCAATCCAAATAAATGCACTCAGTTCTAAAAGTATTAATACACAATAATAAATGAATGAAAATATTTAAAAACCTAAAAAGAGAAGGGATGCTGCTTGATTGGCATTTTGGTATTCCAAATAGCAAATGATCACTTTAAAAATATAAAACTGATTGCAAAGGACAAGCTGATGGGACTTGGATGCTCACACCAAGTAGTGCAGGATGTACATAAGAATACCTCTGTGTGCACTCTTGCTGTTTGTGAGATATTTAAAATGATTTTGGCGTGGCTAGGTGCAGTTTCAAGGCTGACCCCCACAACTGTTTGAATCCACGGACAGCAAAATGGTGATGAGAGGACTGAGTGTCATCTGCCATTTGTGTTCACAGCCTGCAAAGTTTCAGCTTCTGTGTGTGTGGGTGGATCCGGTTTTCACGAATAATATTCCCATACTCAGTTAATGCAGTTGTTCGAGCAAGTGGTGGGAAATTTGATCTCAGATTAATTGAATGTTAAATGGAATATTTACTTGTTAGTTATGAGAACCTGCCACACTGTTCCAAGTATGAGATGATGTATTCCTGTGGAAACATCAGCCAATCAGTAAGGTACTAATAAGGACCATTAAGCAGAGTTTATCACTTTATGGTAGCTCAGAAGATCAAATTGTATTTTCATGACGTGGAAATCCAGCACTTCAGAAATAAATGCCCCAGATTCCAGTTATTTATGATTTACACTAAAGCAAATACACTTTTGATTTGATTGGGATTTCCATCTTTTGAAGATTGTTTTCTGTGATTCCATCCATTTTTTTCTCAGAAGACTGCAAATCAATGGGTTTTGAGCTGATCAATTACAGTAAGAGCTTAGGTCATTTTTATTTGGAATATAAAAGCATAATTTGAAGAGGTCACAGAGTAGGGTGAACAGTGTTACTTGGAGACCATGGAAGATTACACTGTTGTTTGAGGATAATCTTTCCTCTCTTGGTTGGGTTACGTGTGGGATAACTGGATAATGATGCACATCATACCTAAGCTCCTGGATAGAATGGTTCAAAAGCTAAAACATGTTTTTTTTTTGTTGTTCTTGCGCATTGCACCAACATGTTTTGTTTCCTTTCACAGATCTTTGTCCTGTTGAACTCTGAGACATGTGATCGTAGAACTTGGTTGACAGCCCAAACCTGTTATATTAGGAAATTGTTGTTCATGAGATTTATGTTCATTTAGGGGTGGCACCCATTCCAAGCCCTTCTTAGTGTGTGGAACTGGATTTGTTATTAACAGTGGCCTATGTGCTTAGAGCAAAAATAGAACAAGATGGCTTTGTAAGGGAGATCTGCAAAGGTCTTGCCCTCACAGATGTCAGAGTGAATAAACATCTCTAAACTGCCCAGTACTGATGCTGGTAGCTCTGTACAGCTTTAAACGTCCAGTTAAAGCAGCTGATGGTGTTTGTAAGTAAAATCCTACAACCCTGGTGGCCTGTGCCTAAGATGTTGGCACCTGCTCTTGGCAGTGGCCACGAGGGGTTGCAGATTCCAGGGGAGCAGCGGACCAGTACAGGATACCAGAAATGGGGAGAACACCCCTCGTTGAGAAGGAGAAGCAGAGAAGATGACCCTACCAGGAGAGTGACCACAGCAGCGGACGAGTGAGGGGCTCAGTGGCTGAGGGACCCACACAGGCTGTGGGCCACTTGCGGTCGGGTGAGCAACACGGGCTGCAGGATGCTGGAGACTGGTTCATGTGAAGCAGGTGCCGGATCCAGATTTTGAGAGGGAGCTGAGGGCAAGAAGGTCTCCTAAAGGGCCTTGGATGCTGAAGACCTCCTGACTATATCGGTGGTTTAGATCTGGAGCCTGGGTTGCTGTTGAATCAACCAGGAGTTGTCATGACTGCAGGAGTGCTGGAGGAGGATGGATGTCACTGAAAGGACCATCTTTTTCTTTTACTTCTAACTGGAAGCGGCACAGGACAATTCTAATGAAAGCAATTTTGTGGTCCTATTACATGTTCTCACCTACTACATGACAAGAAAGGAGTG
Organism: Narcine bancroftii; assembly: GCF_036971445.1. Lineage (NCBI taxonomy): Eukaryota > Metazoa > Chordata > Chondrichthyes > Torpediniformes > Narcinidae > Narcine > Narcine bancroftii. The sequence goes on from NC_091476.1 coordinate 4,843,856, forward strand.
TTGAATCTGGAATCATCCAGTCAGAGTTCTCTCACCTCTGACCAGCTATTTATCTCTCTACAATGTTTTCATTTTATTTATTTTTACCGACTATTACTTCATTGAAGAAGGAATGATCATTGTTTCTCTGAATTGTTTATGTGTTCCTCATCATTTTTACAATAGACAATAGACAATAGGAGCTGGAGTAGGCCATTTGGCCCGTCGGGCCAGCGCCGCCATTTTAGATCATGGCTGATCATTACCATCAGTACCCCTTTCCAGCCTTATCCCCATAACCCTTAACTCCGTTACCCACAAGAGTCTTATCTAACTCTCTTTTGAACATAGTCAGCGAATCCGCCTCTACCACCCTCTGTGGCAGAGCATTCCACAGATTCACACTTCTCTGGGTAAAAAAATGCTTTCTCATCTCCGTCCTAAAGGGCCTACCCTGTATTCTTAAACTATGGCCTCTAGTCCTCGTCTCCCCCATCATTGGGAACAAGTAATCAGACTTTACCTTGTCTATCCCCCTGATGATTTTATATACCTCAATCATGTCCCCCCTCATCCTTCTAAACTCCAATGGATACAAGTCCAGTTTTTCTAGCCTTGCTGCATATGACAACCCTGCCATCCCTGGAACTAACCTTGTAAATCTGCGCTGCACACCCTCTATAGCTAGTATGTCCTTCCTCAAGTTTGGAGACCAGAACTGGACGCAATACTCCAGGTGGGGTCTCACCAGGGCCCTGTATAACTGCAGAAGGGCGTCTCTGTTCCTATACTCCAATCCCCTCTTTATGAAAGCCAACATTCCATTTGCCTTCTTCACAGCTTGAGGGTGAGGTCATTTTGAGTCCTTGGATGGCTATTTCAAGTCCACCATAGTTGTGGCCCAATTATCCTTGATGTGTACAGGGCAGACAGTGGGAGATAACACAATCCCTCTTATGGAGTCTCCCTTCCTCCACTCACTACTTGTGTAGATAGCCTTTCAATTCCAGGTACTGATAGCTTGAATCAGATTTGGAGTATCATCTTTGACATTGACATTTTCTGCTCCTGCCTGTTGTCCATGGGCTGTGATTTTAATAATGCCACATGCATGTTTATTTATTTGTTATACATTTTCACCTTTTGCTTCAATTTTGGAGCTGTCATCTAGTTAGTTTCTTTTACACAGTTATTTATTTCTGCAAAATCTCAGATTTTTGTATGAGGCTATGTTTTTCCACTTGACCATATAATTCAGTATTGCTTTTGTTTATAGGGTTTCCTGAAGTAAGCCACGAGCTATAGGTGATTTGAGTAAAAAGACTGCCATTTTTACAGAGATTTAGTTGACATCAGGATGTCCTGAAGGTGCTTGAAAAGCATTTCAAAAGCATGAAGTGTAGATTCTGCTATAAAGTAAGAACAAGGCTGCTAAATGGACAGAGTCAGGCTTTCACAATAAAAACATGTAATTTGTAATTAAGGCTAATGATACATTAGGTATCAGGTTGGATGCAGAACAGAATGGCCCTTTTAGAAATAAAGTGTGGGTCTTTTACTAGGTGTGGACCTATTGGCTTTAATGGAACCAAATGAGTGGAGATGAATGCGAGCTGCAGTAAAAATCCACACAAGCTTTTAGTGCTGGAAAACAAAGAGGGATTTTTTTTCTACCTCAGAAGTTAAAAAAAATGCAGTTGAATTATAAGTCCATCTGAATTCCAGGAATGGATGATTTTATTTTGGTGATATTTGGTGACAAAGCAGCCTCTATCCTCAAGAACCCTCACCACCAGGACATGCCCTCTTCTCACTGCCACAGTCAGGAAGAAGGTACAGGAGCCTGAAGACATACATTCAATGTTGCAGAAACAGCTTCTTCCCCTCCACCATTGAATTCTGAACAGACTAATAAACCTAAGGACACTACCTCACATTTTTCTTGCTTTTGCACATATATGAATATATATTTATTTTTTAAAATATATAATTTACAGCAATTTTGTTCCAGTAAAGCTCCCACAAAACAATAAATTTTATGGCATGTTCTTGACAATATGAACCAAGTTGCTTCATATGGATCTCCTGGGTACATTACCCATGGGTTCTGCAGTATTTAGGTGATCACCTCTTCCTTTATATGTCAAGGTTAATATGTTTTTAGGAATCCGTTCTGCAGCTCTATTGTCATCTAGTCAGAGCCGCTTTGTGCAGTCTGCTACTAATTCCAGAACCTTTAGGAATAGGTTGTGTTTGTGTATTCTTTTATACATCATTGTCATTTGATTAAGTGTGTGCAGCTAACATGTATTTTTTCTACTTTAGATTCCTGATTTGGGAAACCTGTCCAAAAGATGTAAACCAACGGTAAGTCTTTCCTTCTTGTGCCCCACACCCCCAATAAATTTCACTTCTTTTCCTTGGTGCATTCCCTTCTGAGTTGATACTCATTTGTGAAAGGTCAACAGTGGGAAATATTTTCATCGAGACTTCTGCCTTGACCATAAAAAAGTGCATCTGCATTTTCCTCCTGCTAAACTCCTAGAACATAGTTGGGACTGTCACAAGTGTGTAGGGTCAGAGGTAAATCTCTTTTCCACCGCTCTTTGTTTTTGTCACATGCATTAAAATAAGGAGCACCACTTTGTGGGACGAAGAACTGCCACGAGGAGAAAGATGCTCTGAGGAGCCTATTTTCTCTGCTGCTATTGAAGATTGGTATTTCTTCATCTGAATTGTTAATCCTGCAACCAAATTCCTGGAAGCCCATGACCTTCGGACCTCAAGCAGATCTCCTTACCCTCCCACAAATCCTGTCTTTCGCTCTGCCTGAGGTTTCCAATTGAAACAGATTCTTCACAATTGATTTCCTGACCATTTGCAGGTTGAACTTTGCTTACTTGAACCCTGTTAACAATGCATTCCTCTGCCCATGACTCAGACTATTTTTGAAAACTTTGTCTAGATGTTTATTCATTCCAAATATAAATTGCATCAAAGTTCTCCTGGCCAGGCATTCATCCTTGATCCAAAGTAAACTTTAATGGCTGGTTCTTGCATTGCACAAGCCCCACACATCCATTACTCCTGTCGTTAAAAGTCTGCGTTGGTCTTTGTCACCAAAGTCTCTCAACTATTTATCTTTGTGTTTAAAATCACTCCCAGATACTGCTTAACCTGCTCTTGCTCACTCTTGGTGTAATTTGAACTCCCGACACTTTGCCCTTCCTTCCCTTAAACTGCTTTGTTTCTTTCACTCGCCTTTGAGCCCATCAGCAAACCTTATTAAAACCATCACTTTTATATCTAAGTGATGACTCTTTTAGTAAGAGGTGTGCAATATGTGCAGTGAGCCTGCAGTTGAGAAAATGAACTCCTTAAGTGACACATTATTCTTGAGTTTTGTAAGATTTATTTTCACTTGGTAGTATATTGTCACACAACTATAATAGGATATATCCATGTTGATAGACTGTGTCATTAGTCAGTGTTAGGGATGTCTGAGAAATGACCAAGCGATAATTGACCATTTGATCTCTGTTTTGAAAGATTTGAATTAACAAAGATGATTGGTTTGGAATTCAACTCTATAAATGGCGCCGAAGTTAATTTCAACATTATCCATTGAAACATAATTGCTTTGAGATTTCTTCTGCAATATGGAACTTCCTTAATTCTGTGTTGGTGTTCTCAACCTTTTTCTTTCCACTCACATCCCACTTTAAGTATTCCCTAGGCCATTGGTACCCTGTGATTAGTAAGGGATTACTTAAGGTTGTATGGGGGTGGAAAGAAAAAGCTTGAAAACCCCTGTTTTAATCGTCCCTAAGAGCCTCGTTATGTGCACGGTTTCATAACTCCAAAGGAAATGGGCCAATGAGCATTTTTCTCAAGCAAAATATTTCAGTAACAATTGGGTCTAAGGAAGTGATTCTCATCCTTTCCTTCCCAACCCACACCCCACCTTAAGCAATCCCTTACTAATCACAGAGCCCAGATGACCTAGCGATTACTTAAAGTGGGATGTGAGTGGAAAGGAAAAGGTTGAGAGCCACAGTGATATTGACAATGATATTTATAGGGGAGGTTAAACAGGGAGAGTGCAGATGCTAGAGAACCAGCACAATACACAAAAGGGCCGGAGGAGCTCAGCAGGCCATGCAGCATCCACAGAAAGCAAATGGTAGATCCGGGGCAGCGGATGGAAGGAGTTATAAGGATTCACCTGCAGAATGTAGGTGGAAAGGATCATTGGGAGTCATCGAATGAGAAGACCATTTCAAAGATAGAAGGGAAAAGGCCAGTTGTCTGATTTCCAATTTCATGGCAAATGGGATCAGAATGAAAATGCATTTTGTTCCTCTGATTAGTAAATGTTTTTCATCTGTCACTAATTGAAATATCAAATGATCACCATTTTCTATGGCTACAGGTTTGCACATTTAGCTCCCGCAGATTTTGTGGGTACCTTGGATACGGGTTGGATTCCTCCCCACTGAATGTGCAGGGAAAAAGACATTTAGAAAATGGAAGCCCTTTACATGCTTTGAAACCCTTGAAAGCACAACAGCTGGTGGAAGTGAATTGAGGCATTGGGATCATCTTGGGAATTCCAGCAATGGAACAGAATTAGAATTTATTGTATGATGGACATTGATTCAAACAGATAATCTGTATCATTCACGGTTCTGTTTAAATTCTTCTCTCTTCTCTCATATGTTGAGGTAATGAAGCCTAATGGTTTTAGAATTGATTATATTAGCAATCTGAGTGAAGCAGTCTTAAATTAAAAGGGGCACACTGGCTATTTAGACTATCAAATTTTGTTACTGGGGAACACATTTTGTTGGTTCTATCTCCTGTGATAACCTTTAAATAATGAAATTACTTTCTGGAAGAAGTGGCATTTCAGTTCTCCAGAAACTGATATTCCATGTCAATGGGTCAGTCGCACCACATAGCAGGACCTAAGCAAGGGCTCAAGGAACAATCAAAACTATTATTTGCACTTGCCTCCAGGTGAAACTGCAAGATGAGATATCTCCAAGGGGAAAGTGTGAAGAAGGTTAACCATTAAAACAGGAATCTGAAATATCCAGCAGTGCATTTAACCCTGTGGAATTTTATATTCTGTCATTATTTTGATGTCTTTACACTGACATTTCAGGTAAAATTTGATTTGGTAATTCTGCTTTTGGAATAAAAGTGGTTAGTGTAAAATGTTTCATGTTCTTTAATTTTCTTGTAAATGAAAAAGGGTATACATTAAACACAGTCGCAGGGAAGACCTCATCACTCATCGTGGATCTGAAAGGTGTGAGGTGCTCCCACATAACAGGGCGACATAATAGCGTAACACTATTAGAGTGCCAGAGACCTGGCTTTGAATCCAGTGCTATTTGTACGTTCTCCCCTTGACCTACATGAATTTTCTCTGATTTTCTCCTGCCCTCCAGAATGTATGGGGTTGGTAGGCTAATTGGGTGTAATTGGGCAGCATGGGATTTTTAAAAAAAAATCCTGTCTTTCCATAATTCCTGACTGCAGGTACTCCCCGACTTGTGGCCTATGTGACTTGCAGCCATTCGCACATACAAACGAATTTTAAAAATATACATCACAAGATCACAAGAAAAAGGAACAGAAGCAGGCCATTTGGCTCATCAAGTCTGCTCTGTGAATCCTGGTTCTCATGGGCCTGTCTCCAGCAGCTTCCTCACATTGCAATATTGCCTTTAACCTTAGAATAATTAAAATAAAAATTCTGATGCAAATAACAAATTCTTGTCTCCCATATATTTGGTATTACATGAGAAACACTGGCAAATTTCGACAGGTGTGATGGAAAGTGTGCTGACCGGCTGCATCATGGTCTGGTATGGGAACACCAATATCCCTGAACGTAAAGCCCTCCAAAAGGTAGTGGACACAGCTCAGGACATCACAGGCAAAACCCTCCCCATTATTGAGAACATCTACAGGGAACGCTGCCAATGGAGGGCAGCAGTGATCATCAAGGACCCACATCATCCAGTACACGCTCTGTTCTCGCTGCTGCCATCAGGAAAGAGGTATCGGTGCCGCAGGACTTGCACCACCAGGTTCAGGAACAGCTGCTACCCCTCCACCATCAGACTCCTCAACAACAGACTCAATCAGAGACTCATTCAAGGACTCTTACTTGTGCACTTTATTGATTTTCTTTTGTTCTTTCTGTATTGCACAGTCGGTTTGTTTACATTCATTATCTGATTACAGTTCCTTTGTTTACATGTTTACACTGTGTACAGTTTATTTTTTGCACTACCAATTAGTGTAATTCTGCTATGCCCACAGAAAAAAAAGGAAAAAGAGAAGAGTTGTTTCTGATGTTATGTATGTAATCTGACAATAAATCTGAAATTTATGATAGGGTGGGATGAGAGAGAGATACATGGTCAATCATTAAAGTTTTTAGAACTGAGCCCAATCCTGTTCTTGACTCATATCCACACAGATGTAGTTCCATCCTCTGCACAGCTTCAAGTGGGTATCTTGTTCAATGCTGAGTTTAGCCACATAAATACTCATCCATGCCAGGGATCAAATCCACACACTTTTGTGCCTATGTGGGGTGCTGTTAAACATTATAGTGCAATTTAACAGTGTGCCATTGGTAATTTTTTTAAGCATACATGAAGACCAAGAAGGTGTGATCAATTGGAAAATTAAAGCAGTTTTTGGCACATCCAAAAATGTGGGAAATAAGATTTTTCAACTCATGCCATTTTACCTTGCATGTCGAAATTCTTAATGCCTGTGAAGAACAGTTCTTGCATAATCAACCTCCTCTGGGCAATCAGCATGGATTTTCATAAAGAACAAGGATTTAGATACTAAGAACTTTTCAAGGCACAGTTACTAATAGAATTGCCTATTGATGTTAATGATATGGTGCAGTTGTTTGATCAACAGATTTTTTGGCTTTATTAAGTGCAAACATTTCCGGCTTTATGTTTATTCTTGACAATGTGAAATTAAGTTGGACAATATTTCAAGATGAGTTGCTACTAGATAATTAACAATAATGGACAGCTGGCAAACTGTGCAGCTCTGAACTGGATATGCTGGAAGATATGCCTTTTGGAAGTTTGTGACTAAAATGCTTGCAGGATAATGAATCCCAGATACAATTTCACTGAGAGGAATAACTTTGAGTGAGGAATAAATAACCCAAAACATTATCGAGCAATTTTACTTTGAAACAAACAAAGCTAAGAAGTTTGACAAAGGGAAAGCTGTGCATGTTGTCTATATGGACTTTAGTAAGGCCTTTGATATTAGAGGTTAGTTAGGAAAGTTCAATCATTAGGTATTAATGTTGAAAAAGTGAAATGGATTCAACAATGGTTGGATGGGTGATGCCAGAGAGTAGTGTAGAAAAGTGTTTGTCAAATTGGAGGCCAGTAATTAGTGGAGTGCCTCAGGGATTGGTACTGAGTCCATTGTTGTTTGTAATATATATTAATGATCTGGATGATAAGGTGGTAAATTGGATTAGTAAGTATGCAGATGATATGAAGATTGGTGGTGTTGTGGACAGTGAGGAAAGTTTTCAAAGATTGCAGTGGGATATAGGACAGTTAGAGGAGTGGGGAGAAAGATGGCAGATAAAGTTTAATACTGATAAGTGTGAGGTGCTACATTTTGGTAGGAATAATCAGTTGGGTTGGAAAGTATGTTGTGAAGAAATTATAAGAAGGCAAAAAAGGAATATCGAGGGATTAAATCTTGGACAGATGTGGAAACTAGAATAAAATGTGGCAAAATGTAGAATTGTCCATTTGGAAGGAAAACAACAAATGCAACCTGCAAGGAGGGTCCGAGTGTGAGTAGCCATATTTATTTGTAGGTGTATGGTGCTGGCACAGCTGAGAGGGAGGTTTGAAAAGGTAAGGAACTCTTACCTTTTCCACTTGCAAAAAAACATGATTTGTGTCATAAATATTTCTTTTTGAAAATATGGAGTCCATACTTACTCTATATTGGTTTGAGAGCTCTCGATAACTTGTTCCGGTTATAATTCTCAGCTCCATAGCAACTTGAATTGAGGTTATATTTGTGTTTTTGACATTCTTCTTTTTTCTCTCTTTTATTTTAGGAGTTTATGGGTGGTTGAGGGTTGGGGCGGGATTAAGGGATTATATGTATAAATATACCACATATGTATTGCTTTTTCAATTTATTCTTTTAATAATTGTAGTTGTGGTTTTTAAAACAAAATGTTAAAAAATAACTCTTCCCTTGCTTCTTTTTGAGTTGGAGTCAGGAGGCTGCAATTGAGTTAATTGATTAGGGGCAGGGAGCAATTGAGATAATAGATAGGGCATATAAAAAGGGACAGGTGTTAACATGGCCAGTAACGGAGTAGCTCAGAGTGGGGCTTTGTTGAGTAGTGGAGGAGGACAAGGAGTTTGCTCTCAGTAAGGTAAGAGTTGGTAAGTTTCTTTAATTAAGCTGGTTAATGAACTGAGGAATTGGGTAATGGAGGCATTTGTTAGGGACATCCAGTGTTCCAACTGCAGGATGTGGGAAGTCTGGGACAGCACATTTGTTGCCGACGACAACACCTGCAAGAGATGCATCCAGCTGCAGCTTCTGATAAATAGAGTTAGGGAAATGGAGTTGCAACTGGATGTACTTTGGATCATTAGGAAGGCAGGAGCGGTGATAGAGTGGAGTTTTAGGGAGGCAGGGGCAGTGACCGTTTTGGGGAGGCAGGGGCAGTGACCGTTTTGGGGAGGCAGGGGCAGTGACCGTTTTGGGGAGGCAGGGGCAGTGACCGTTTTGGGGAGGCAGGGGCAGTGACCGTTTTGGGGAGGCAGGGGCAGTGACCGTTTTGGGGAGGCAGGGGCAGTGACCGTTTTGGGGAGGCAGGGGCAGTGACCGTTTTGGGGAGGCAGGGGCAGTGACCGTTTTGGGGAGGCAGGGGCAGTGACCGTTTTGGGGAGGCAGGGGCAGTGACCGTTTTGGGGAGGCAGGGGCAGTGACCGTTTTGGGGAGGCAGGGGCAGTGACCGTTTTGGGGAGGCAGGGGCAGTGACCGTTTTGGGGAGGCAGGGGCAGTGACCGTTTTGGGGAGGCAGGGGCAGTGACCGTTTTGGGGAGGCAGGGGCAGTGACCGTTTTGGGGAGGCAGGGGCAGTGACCGTTTTGGGGAGGCAGGGGCAGTGACCGTTTTGGGGAGGCAGGGGCAGTGACCGTTTTGGGGAGGCAGGGGCAGTGACCGTTTTGGGGAGGCAGGGGCAGTGACCGTTTTGGGGAGGCAGGGGCAGTGACCGTTTTGGGGAGGCAGGGGCAGTGACCGTTTTGGGGAGGCAGGGGCAGTGACCGTTTTGGGGAGGCAGGGGCAGTGACCGTTTTGGGGAGGCAGGGGCAGTGACCGTTTTGGGGAGGCAGGGGCAGTGACCGTTTTGGGGAGGCAGGGGCAGTGACCGTTTTGGGGAGGCAGGGGCAGTGACCGTTTTGGGGAGGCAGGGGCAGTGACCGTTTTGGGGAGGCAGGGGCAGTGACCGTTTTGGGGAGGCAGGGGCAGTGACCGTTTTGGGGAGGCAGGGGCAGTGACCGTTTTGGGGAGGCAGGGGCAGTGACCGTTTTGGGGAGGCAGGGGCAGTGACCGTTTTGGGGAGGCAGGGGCAGTGACCGTTTTGGGGAGGCAGGGGCAGTGACCGTTTTGGGGAGGCAGGGGCAGTGACCGTTTTGGGGAGGCAGGGGCAGTGACCGTTTTGGGGAGGCAGGGGCAGTGACCGTTTTGGGGAGGCAGGGGCAGTGACCGTTTTGGGGAGGCAGGGGCAGTGACCGTTTTGGGGAGGCAGGGGCAGTGACCGTTTTGGGGAGGCAGGGGCAGTGACCGTTTTGGGGAGGCAGGGGCAGTGACCGTTTTGGGGAGGCAGGGGCAGTGACCGTTTTGGGGAGGCAGGGGCAGTGACCGTTTTGGGGAGGCAGGGGCAGTGACCGTTTTGGGGAGGCAGGGGCAGTGACCGTTTTGGGGAGGCAGGGGCAGTGACCGTTTTGGGGAGGCAGGGGCAGTGACCGTTTTGGGGAGGCAGGGGCAGTGACCGTTTTGGGGAGGCAGGGGCAGTGACCGTTTTGGGGAGGCAGGGGCAGTGACCGTTTTGGGGAGGCAGGGGCAGTGACCGTTTTGGGGAGGCAGGGGCAGTGACCGTTTTGGGGAGGCAGGGGCAGTGACCGTTTTGGGGAGGCAGGGGCAGTGACCGTTTTGGGGAGGCAGGGGCAGTGACTGTTTTGGGGAGGCAGGGGCAGTGACCGTTTTGGGGAGGCAGGGGCAGTGACCGTTTTGGGGAGGCAGGGGCAGTGACCGTTTTGGGGAGGCAGGGGCAGTGACCGTTTTGGGGAGGCAGGGGCAGTGACCGTTTTGGGGAGGCAGGGGCAGTGACCGTTTTGGGGAGGCAGGGGCAGTGACCGTTTTGGGGAGGCAGGGGCAGTGACCGTTTTGGGGAGGCAGGGGCAGTGACCGTTTTGGGGAGGCAGGGGCAGTGACCGTTTTGGGGAGGCAGGGGCAGTGACCGTTTTGGGGAGGCAGGGGCAGTGACCGTTTTGGGGAGGCAGGGGCAGTGACCGTTTTGGGGAGGCAGGGGCAGTGACCGTTTTGGGGAGGCAGGGGCAGTGACCGTTTTGGGGAGGCAGGGGCAGTGACCGTTTTGGGGAGGCAGGGGCAGTGACCGTTTTGGGGAGGCAGGGGCAGTGACCGTTTTGGGGAGGCAGGGGCAGTGACCGTTTTGGGGAGGCAGGGGCAGTGACCGTTTTGGGGAGGCAGGGGCAGTGACCGTTTTGGGGAGGCAGGGGCAGTGACCGTTTTGGGGAGGCAGGGGCAGTGACCGTTTTGGGGAGGCAGGGGCAGTGACCGTTTTGGGGAGGCAGGGGCAGTGACCGTTTTGGGGAGGCAGGGGCAGTGACCGTTTTGGGGAGGCAGGGGCAGTGACCGTTTTGGGGAGGCAGGGGCAGTGACCGTTTTGGGGAGGCAGGGGCAGTGACCGTTTTGGGGAGGCAGGGGCAGTGACCGTTTTGGGGAGGCAGGGGCAGTGACCGTTTTGGGGAGGCAGGGGCAGTGACCGTTTTGGGGAGGCAGGGGCAGTGACCGTTTTGGGGAGGCAGGGGCAGTGACCGTTTTGGGGAGGCAGGGGCAGTGACCGTTTTGGGGAGGCAGGGGCAGTGACCGTTTTGGGGAGGCAGGGGCAGTGACCGTTTTGGGGAGGCAGGGGCAGTGACCGTTTTGGGGAGGCAGGGGCAGTGACCGTTTTGGGGAGGCAGGGGCAGTGACCGTTTTGGGGAGGCAGGGGCAGTGACCGTTTTGGGGAGGCAGGGGCAGTGACCGTTTTGGGGAGGCAGGGGCAGTGACCGTTTTGGGGAGGCAGGGGCAGTGACCGTTTTGGGGAGGCAGGGGCAGTGACCGTTTTGGGGAGGCAGGGGCAGTGACCGTTTTGGGGAGGCAGGGGCAGTGACCGTTTTGGGGAGGCAGGGGCAGTGACCGTTTTGGGGAGGCAGGGGCAGTGACCGTTTTGGGGAGGCAGGGGCAGTGACCGTTTTGGGGAGGCAGGGGCAGTGACCGTTTTGGGGAGGCAGGGGCAGTGACCGTTTTGGGGAGGCAGGGGCAGTGACCGTTTTGGGGAGGCAGGGGCAGTGACCGTTTTGGGGAGGCAGGGGCAGTGACCGTTTTGGGGAGGCAGGGGCAGTGACCGTTTTGGGGAGGCAGGGGCAGTGACCGTTTTGGGGAGGCAGGGGCAGTGACCGTTTTGGGGAGGCAGGGGCAGTGACCGTTTTGGGGAGGCAGGGGCAGTGACCGTTTTGGGGAGGCAGGGGCAGTGACCGTTTTGGGGAGGCAGGGGCAGTGACCGTTTTGGGGAGGCAGGGGCAGTGACCGTTTTGGGGAGGCAGGGGCAGTGACCGTTTTGGGGAGGCAGGGGCAGTGACCGTTTTGGGGAGGCAGGGGCAGTGACCGTTTTGGGGAGGCAGGGGCAGTGACCGTTTTGGGGAGGCAGGGGCAGTGACCGTTTTGGGGAGGCAGGGGCAGTGACCGTTTTGGGGAGGCAGGCACCCCTAAGAGCCAGGAGGTGGGCAGCTGGGTGACTGTCAGGGGAGGTGTGGGAAAGAGGCAGAAGGAGCAGAGCACCCCTGTGGCTGTTCCCATCAACAATGGGTAAACCATTTTGGATACCCGGGACAAGTTGTAGTGGTCACGCCTTTGCCACTGAGACTGGTCCCTCAGCTCAGGAGGGAGGAGAGGAGTGTAGTATTGATAGGGGGTTTATTATTTAGGGGGTCAGATAGAAGGTTTTGTTGGAGAGATTGAGTATCTTGGATGGTCTGTTGCCTCTCTGGTGCCAGGGTCTGAAATATCTTGGGTTGAGTTCTCCTGATTCTAATGAGGGAGGGTAAGTAGCCAGTAGGGACCAATGATGTGGGTAGGAAGAGGGAGGAGGTCCTGCTAAGAGACTTTAGGGAGCTTGGTGCAATGTTGAAGCACAGGACCTCTAGGGTGGCGATCTCAGGGTTGCCTAGTGCTAGTGAGGTTAGAAGCAGGAAGATGATGCAGCTAAGCATGTGGGTAAAGACCTGATGTAGGAGGGAGGGCTTCCTATTTCTGGATAATTGGGCTCTCTTCCAGGAAAGATGGGATGGTTTGCACATGAACTGGAGTGGGAACTAATATCCTTGCAAGTTTGTTAGTTCTACTCTGGGGTCGAAGGGGGTTTAAACTAGACTTGCAGGGGGAGGGGAACCAGAGTGATAGAGCTGGTAACCAGATGGAGAATGGTTAGGGTCATGAGAGGACTGCACATAAAGACAGAAAGTAGAGGTTTGTTCATGCTGGATATGATCTCAAATGTATCTATTTCAATGTGAGGATTATTGTTAGTGAGGCAGATGAGTTGAGGTTGTGGATTTGAATGTGGGATTATGACATTATTGCTATTAGTGAGACCTTGGTTGCAGGAGGGGCAGGACTGGCAGCTGTGTTTTGGGGTTCTGATGTTCCAGACATGATCGAAGGGGAGAGATGAAAGGGGGAGGAGTGGAATTGGTAGTCAGGGAAAATATCACAGCTGCGCTAAGACAAAATGGACTCTCCTGCAGAGGCCATGTGGGTGGAGCTAAGGAACAGGAAAGGTGTGAGCACATTAATGGGCTTGTTACAGACCATCCAATAGTCCGAGAGAATTGGAGGCACAAATCTGTCAGGATATAACAGACTTTTGTAAGAAACTAAGTTGTGGAAGAAGGAAATTTTAATTTTCTTCCTATTGAATAGGACTTCCATACTTTAAAGGGACTAGATGGCTTGGAGTTCCTCTATATCAATGTATAGAGGCACCAATGAGAGAGGATACAGTACTTGGATCTCCTATTAGGGAGACTGGCAGGTCAGGTGGCAGAAGTCTTTGTCGGTGAGCATTTTGGGTCGAGTGATCATAATGTCATTAATTTCAAGTTGCTTATGGATCAGGATGGGTCTGGTCCTCAAGTTGAGATTCTAAATTGGAAAAAGGCCAATTTTGTGGAAATGAGATGGATCTTGGAAAGGTCAGTTTAGAATAAGCTGTTTTCTGGCAAGGACATGTCTGGCAAGTGGAAGGCCTTCAAAGGTGAGATTTTGAGGGTGCAGAATTTACATGTTCCTACCAGATTTAAAGGCAAAATTAACAGGCCGAGGGAACGTTGGTTTTCAAGTGATATTAGTGATATGATTTATGAAGAAGTCGTGTATAATCAGTGTAGGTCAGAAGGAGAAAATGAGATACATGCAGAATGTAGAAAATATAAAAGGAAATCAGGAAGGTAGAAAAAAGGGATGAAGGTGCTCTGGCAGATAACGTGAAGGTCAATCCAAAGGGTTTCTACAAGTATATTAAGAGTAAGAGGATAACGGGACAAAATTGGTTCCCTAGAGGATCAGAGGGGTCAACTGTGTGTGGAGCCTCGTGTAATGGGAAAGATCTTAAACAGTTTTTTGCTTCGGTATTTACTCGAGAAATGAGTGCAGTGCATAAGGAAGGAAGAGAAACAAACAGAAAGGTCATAGAACAGGTGGAGATGAAGGAGGAGGAGGTGCTTGCTGTCTACAAATGTAGATAAATCCCCTGGGCCAGATCTAATATTCCCTTGAGTCTGAGGGAGACTAGTGTAGAAATTGAAGGGAGCCTGGCTGATGTATTCAAAATGTCCTTAGCAGGAGTGAGGTGCCAGAGGATTGCAGGGTGGCTCATGTTGTCTTGCTGTTTTTCTTTTTTAAAAATGCTCCAAAAATAAAGCAGATAATTATAGATGGGTGGGTGAGTCTGACATCAGTAGCTGCTAAATTACTAGGAGTTCTGGCAGACAGGATATATAGATATTTGGATAGCATGGGCTGATTAAGGACAGTCAGCATGGCTTTTGTGCATTGTAGGACATGTTTAACAAATCTTGTAGAGTTTTTTGAAGAGGTTACCAAGAAGGTAGATGAAGAAAAGCCTGTGGATGTTGTCTGCATGGACTTTAGTAAGGCCTTTGACGAGATCCCACATGGGAGGTTAATTCAGAAGGTTAAGGCACTAGGTATCCATGGAGAGATTGTAAACTGGATTGGAAATTGGCTGTTTGGGAGAAAACGGTGGTAGTGGATAGTTGCTTCTCAGTCTGGAGGCCTGTGACCAGTGGTGTGCCTCAGGGATCGGTGTTGGGACCATTGTTGTTTGTTGCCTACATCAATGATCTGGATGATAATGTGGAAAATTGAATCAGCAAGTTTGCTGATGACATAAAGGAAGCGTTGTGGACAGCGAGGAAGATTTTTGAAGCTTGTCGAGGGATCTGGACCAACTGGGAGAATGGGATAGTAAATGGATGATGGAGTTTGATGCAGACCAGTGTGATATGTTGCATTTTGAAAGAGCAAACCAAGGAAGGAAGTACACTGTAAATGGTAGGACACTGAGGAGTTCACAGGAGCAAAAAGACCTGGGATACAGATACATTGTTCCATGAATGTGACATTGCATTTGGACAAGGTTGTTAAGAAAGCTTTTGGCACCTTGGCCTTTATAAATCAAAGTATTGAGTATAGGAGTTGGGATGTTATGTTGAAGTTGTTTAAGACGTTAATGATGCCAAATTTGGAATATTGTGTGCAGTTCTGGCCGCCTAACTACAGGAGAACATCAATAAGATTGAAAGAGTGCAGAGGAGATCTGTAAGATGTTGCCAGATCTTCAGGAGTTGAATTACAGGGAAAGATTAAATAGGTTAGGACTTTAATCCTTGGAATGAAGAATAAGGGAAGATTTGATAGAGGTTTACAAAATTGAGGGCTATCGACAGTAAATGTGAGTAGACACTTTCCACTGAGGTTATGAAAGATAAATATGAAAGGACATGGCTTTAGGGTGAAGGGGGAATGGTTTAGGGGAACTTCTCCACTCAGTGGTGGGAGTGTGCAATGAGCTTGCATCTGATGTGCTGGGTGCAGACTCTATCTTAAGAATAAATTGGATAGATACATGGATGGGAGTAATTTGGAGGGTTATGGAATGGGAGCAGGTTATTGGGACTAGCTGAACAGCTAGAAGGGTTGAAGGCCTTGTTTTCTGTGCTGTAGCATTCTATAACATGGGAGCAGAAATAGGCTATTCAACCCATCTATTCTGCCCTGCCATTTAATCATAAGCTGATCTATTTTCCCACTCAGTCCCACTGCCCGGCCTTCTCCCCATAACCTTTGATAGGTTCTTGATTAGCCAAGGCATCAATCTCTGTCTTAAATAAACCAATGACCTGACCTAAATGATGAAAAATGCAGAGTTTAGAGGTACAGTAGGTTCTGAGTAAACTCATAGATTTGCAAAAGGTGCAACAAATAAATAGAAATTAGGTTATGGGTTGTATATAGCACAGAATTGGAATCCTCCAATAAGGAACAAGGTTTATTGATTGGAATCAGTTCAGAAAAGGTTTATCAGACTAATACAGTACCTGCAATGTCTTGAGTTGATAAGATAGACTTATTTTTGGTGGAGTTTAAAAGAGAAAGTTGAGGTTGTTACCTCCTGTGGGAGAATCAAGAACCAGGATCTTAATTTAAAAATATGGGTCACCCTTTTAAGAGTTTTCTTTTTCTCCCATGGAGTTGAAGTTTTTTTTTCTGAAACATTCCCCCTCAAAGAATGACTGATGCAATCTTTGAAAGTTTTTAAACACAGTTGGGACAGATTCTTACTATGCAAGTGGGCAAAATTTAACAGCCTTGGGCAGGAGTTCAGTATTGAAGCTTTAATCAGATTTGATTAAATGATGGATAAGGGAGGCAGTGCTAATGCATCAACCTGGATGATCAAAGATTGCTTCTGCTTACATGAATTATAGCAGTCTTTTCTGCTATAAATCCCTCCATGTTACTGCAAGCCAAGGACCATCGCTTCTACCCTGCATTTGATATCTACTTGTTCTTATAAACCTCAGAACTGTTCCTAACCAGATATTCATTCAGGTCTATTTTTAAGGACGCTAATTGATGGAGTTGTAACCAGCCAATTATGGAAGATTGCACCAGATATCAGTGACAGTGGGAAAAATAGCTGTTACTTGAAATTTTAGATTCTGCTCATTCTGAGCCGAACAATTTATTTGACACATCTTTTATTTTCTTCTCAATTTAAAAATCTGGAATAACTTTGTTTCATTTTTTCAAATGAAACTAAGTTCAGTTCTGCATTTCTCTATTCATTATTATAATTCTAAAGATGTGCGATTGTTTACCCTTGAATCTTTGTTAGTATTTCAATTTGTTTTTGAAATGCTGACAACTCTGTGTAGTAATGAATGCAAGAGCTGAATTTGCTTCCAAAGTGGAAGTAATGTCTGCAGAATTAAATGGATTGCCAAGTCAATTCTTATAATCTAATTTATGCATCAAATAAATAGTCAGAGTGTCAAATGTTATCTGGGAAAGGCAGGGGAATGGGTTGCGTGGAAGAATAGTGGAGAGGACTCGACAAATGGTCTACTTCTCTTCCTATGTGTTAGTCTAATTCGAGAAAATAATGACCATGGGGGAGTTTGGGGTGTTGGTCATGAAGCCTATGGCATTTAAGCCTTACAACAAAGGTAGATGAAATTTTCTTTCAGAGACATGATATGAGAACAGGTTATTGTGACCTTCATAGAAGCAAAGATAGATTGCTGAACAGAGAGGATATTTAGCTCATTAAGATGACCGTGAGTTGGCTCCAGAATCAGAATTTATTGTCATGAACAAGCCATGAAATTTGGCGTTTTGCAGCAGCGTCGTAGCGCAAACATTGATTTAAAAACCACTTTTATAACAATAAATAAATTAAAAGTGCATGAAAAGTAAGGCAGTGTCTTTAGTTAATTGATCATTAAAGAATCTGCTGGCACCGAGGAAGAAGTTGTCCTTGTACCTCTGGGTGTTCGTCTTTAGGCTCCTGTACTTTTCCCCAATGGTAGCAGAGTGAAGAGGGCATGGGCTCGGTGGTGAGGGTCTTTGAGTATAGAGGCTGCATTTTTAAGATGCTGATTCATGTAGATGGATTGAAGTTTGGTGCCTGTGATGTCATAGCCCAAGATAACAACCCTCTGGAATTTTATCTTGACCTGAGAGTTGTTGCCTCTATAACCAGGCAGTGATGCGACCAACCAAGTTGCTCTCTATGATACACCAGTAGAAGTTTTTGGTGACATACTGAATCTTCTCAAGCACTTCACGAAGTATCGCCGCCGGCGAGCCTTATTTGTGATTGCATCAACATGGAAGCTCCAGGACAGATCTATGGACATGTTTACACCCAGGAAATTTTTGACCCTCTCCACTATTGAGCCCATGATGAAGACTGGGTCATGTACATCTGATTTCCTCCTGAAGTCCACAATTATCTCATTGATTTTCCTAACATTGAGTGCAAGGTTGTTGGCGTGACACCACTCAAGGGGATCTATTTCCCTCCTGTATGTTTCCTCATTGCCATTTGTGATTCTGCCAATAACTGATGTCATTGGCAAACTTGTAGTTAGCACTGGAATTGTGTCTGGCCACACAGTCATGGGTGTATAATGAGTAGAGCAGTGGGCTAAGCCCATGTCCTTGGGGTGCGACATTGTTTCCAATTCGTACAGACTGTGGTCTTCTGATGCGAGTCAAGGATCCAGTTGAAGAGGGAGGTACAGAGGCCCAGAGTTTGTAGCTTCTTGACTAGCACTGAGGGAATAATGGTATTGATTACAGCTTGGGCTTCAATGAAGAGCAGTCGTATATATGAGTTGCTGTTTGAGGTGATCCAGAGCTGAGTGGAGAGCCAGTGATATTGCATCTGTTGTTGTGACAATAGGCAAACTGCAGAGGGTCCAAATCTTTATTTAGGTACGTGTTAATTCTGGCCATGACCAGCCTCTTCAAGCATTTCACCACAGTAGAAGTTGGTGCTA
Organism: Narcine bancroftii; assembly: GCF_036971445.1. Taxonomy (NCBI): domain Eukaryota; kingdom Metazoa; phylum Chordata; class Chondrichthyes; order Torpediniformes; family Narcinidae; genus Narcine; species Narcine bancroftii. Next base: position 4,862,310 of record NC_091476.1, read on the forward strand.
CTGGGCGGTCATTATTGAGGCAGTTCACACCACTCTTCTTGGGCACCAGGATTAGTGAAGCCCTTTTGAAGCAGGTGGGAACCTCTGACTGCAGCAATGAGAGGTTGAAAATGTCTGTGAACAGTCCAGCTAGTTGGTCGGCACAGATTTTCAGTACCCTGCCAAGATCATCATCAGGGCCTGATGCCTTGAGAGGGTTCACTCTTTTGAATGATGTTCTGAATCGATCCCAGAGACAGATATCATGGGGTCCTCAGCAGTTGCAAGAATTCTAGTCGGCATTGTTTGGTTCTCCTCAAAAGGGCATAGGTGTTCAGCTCATCAGGTAATGAAGCATCACATCCCTCTATGGTGTTCACCCTTGCTTTGTAGGCTGTAATGTCCTGCACTCTCTGCCAGAGCTGGTGTCTCTGTCTCCAGATACCTTTGGAATTGCCACTTTGCTTCAGAGATGGCCTTCCGCAAGATGTACCTGGACTTCTTGTAGAGATCCTGATCCCTGGCCTTAAAAGCCCTGTTCTCCCTCTCAGCAGGTTGAAAATCCTCTGATTAATCCAAGGCTTCCAGTTGGGAAACACCTGGTATGTGCACATGGGCACACACTTATCCATGCTGGTCTTGAAGAAGACGGTGACACATGATGCATATTAATTCATCTTGAATATGTATCACTCCACTGATTCAAAGCAGTCCTCCAGAGGCTCCTCTGCCTCCCTTGACCATATTTTCACTGACTTCACTACTGGTTCTGTGGTCCTCAGTCTCTGCTTGTACGCCAGGAGTAGAAGTACAGTTAGATGATCATGCTTGCTGAAGTGCAGTGGTGGTATGGCTTGCTAGGCATTCTTCATGATGGGTAGCAGTAGTTGAGGGTGTTGGCTCCCCTTTTCTTGCATGTGATGTATTGGTGGTAGTTTGTCAGAGGCTTTCAGGTTAGCTTGATGAGGTCCACTACAATGATCAGGAAGGCATCAGGATGGGCTGTTTATCAGTGTTCAATTCTTCCAGTGCCAGCCTGGCATTGGCCTGGGGCAGACTGTACACTGCAACCAGGATGGTGGTGGTGCAATCCCTCAGCAGATAGAATGGGCGACCCTTGATCGCCATATGTTCCAGGTTGGGGGAGTAGGACTGGAACATGACCATGTTTGTGCACCATGATGAATTGATGACACAAACATTACCTCCCCTGGTTTTTCCTGGCACCACCTACAGGCTGTAGCGCTGTGTCTCTAATGTCTGCTCTTAACTATGTTTCTGCAAAGCACATCACGTAGCACTCCCTAATATGTCTCTGATATTAATGTCTGGCTTTTGAGTTCATTGTTTGTTCTCCAAGAATTGTACTTTGGCCAGGAGGATGGTAGGGAGTGGAAGCTTGAGGATCCAGCATCTCCTCTTGACCTGTAGCCCTCCTCTGTGTCCATGTTTGGATCTTCTTTACATGACCCGTGATCTGCTGTTGGTAATTCTCATGGTGTTTCAATGGTTTGTGTGGAGATCCTTTAAATCTCCTGCACTATTTCTTCCGTGGGAGAAATCCCATGGTTTCTCCCGTGGGAGAAATCCCATATTCATCACTTTTCACCATTTCCCTGTATTTCTGTTCAGCAAATTTCTTCCATGTATTTTAAGATCCAATATTTGGATCAGAGTTGGAAAATTAAATGCTGAATTTGTCTCTAATTATGATTCCTAGCCAAGGCTACACCTGAGGAATATGTTCACAGCAGGTCCACACAATCAATGCAGCAACCACCCAGAACTGCAAACATGCTGCCTGCAAGGACAAGTGTACCCACTGCATAGAGAGACCATGAACGGCAGGATGCCATCCAAGTCACTTTGGCTTGGAATTATTTGTTTATTTCAAAGCAAAGAAGGAGGTGTGAGGCCAGTATAAACAGCTGGTATCAAGAGTTAACTGGAACTAAGAGGCAAGCTAAAAAGGGAAATCAGGAGGGCAAAGATTGGACAGGAGATAGGTCTGGCAGATAGCATTTTGGTTAACAGCATGAAGTGAATAAGGATAGCCTGAGAAATAAAGGGACCCCTCAGGAATCAATGTGATCAACTGTGTTGGAGCCACAAGGCCCTCTGTTTTCACTGTGAAGAAAATCTTGAAGATTAGGGAACTTGGGGTGGTCAATGTTAGTGTCTTGAACAGTCAGAATTGTGGTCGAGGAGAATTTGAAGATCTTGATGTGCATAAAGATAGACAAATCATGGGCCTGTTCAGATATTTCTGAGGATACTGTTGGAAACTAGAGAGGAAATTGCAGGTTCCCTGGTGAGATTTAAGATAGGTGAGGTGCTGGAAATCCAGACGGTGGTGAAAGTCGTGCCTCTGTTCAAGAAGGGCTGCAGGGAAAAGGCTGGTAACTATAGAAATGAACCTCACAACTGTGGTTGGTAATTTACTAGAGAGGATTCTGAGGGAGAAACTATACATGCACATAGATAGAGCCTGATTAGGGGATAGTCAACATGGTTTTGCAAGTGGGAGGACATGTCTCACAAATCTAATTGAGTTTTTCAAAGATGTTTCCAAGAAGGTTGATGAAAGAAGAATTGTAGAAGTTGTACATGTGGATTTCAGCAAGGCATTCAATCAGGTTCCACATGATGGGCTGCTCTCTCGAGACTCAACTGCTTGAGATCCAAGAAAAGGATGCAGAATGGACAGGGCTTGTTTTCACGCTGACTCAATTGTCGCTGGTGAAAATCTGAAATAAAAGTGGTTGGAATAGTCAACTGCTTAGGCACAGCTGAGGTGTAAAAGCAGAGAATATACATTTCCAGTCTCCTCCAACCTAGAGCGAAAGTAGGATTCCTCTTCACTTTCCTCTAAAGCAGCCTTGCTCTGTAATTTCCAATGCCTTAGTGATTCCACCCTTGGGTGCATCGACTGAATCTTTCCCTCCATAATGTTGTGATTTACTCTTCATGTTGCAAACAACCCGTCTTTCCATGTGACTGCAGGAGACACCATGCCTGCCATGGATCTCTTCCATTCCCACCATCCAGGGACCAAAGCTCTCCTCCCAGTTGAAGGAATTATTCAGCTGCATGTCCCAGTTTTGTTTCCTGAATTCAGTGAACACAATCTGGTTTCTTCTACAATGGAGAAACCAAGCAGAGAAAGTGTGAGTGATTGAACAGACACAATATACCTCTGCTTAATTCACATGGTTGAACATGAGTTTTTTGGGACCCATCGCTAATTCTCTATCCACTCTAACCTCTCTGCATTTGATCACTTGGTCTCTATTAATGAAGACCAATTGAAAACAGAACTACTTCCAATCTTCCCCCCGTCCCATTAAATGCCCCCACTTCTCATCCACACCTGGCTTGTGTTCCCATTTCCCAGCCATAATTGAAAACATTCTGTTGGATTTCCTCATTATTTGCTCTTTTGTGAATTGGAGGCTTGATTTTCCCAAACCCTTTCAACTTCCATGTCCTTCAATCTCAAATCTAGGGATGGCAACTTTTTTAAAAAACTCACATTCCACCTTAAGTATTCCCTATACTAGAGGTGCTCTGTGATTAGTAAGGGATTGCTTAAGATGATGTGTGAGTGGAAAGAAAAAGTTCGAAAACACCTGTTTTAATCGTCTCTAATTCACTCGTTATGTGCACGGTTTCATAACTCCAAAGGAAATGGGCCAATGACCATTTTCTCAAGCAAAATACTTCAGTAACAGCAGTGATTCTCAACCTTCCCTTCCCACTCACTTACCACCTTAAGCAATCCCTGACTAATCAGAGCACCGATGGCATAGGGATTACTTAGCGGTATGTGAGTTTTAAAATAAAAAATGTTGCACATCATTTGGAAAATGCTTTTTTTTGTTTCCTGCCAAAATATCGGATTTCAAATTCTGCCACATTTTTGGATCTTTATCCATTTACTTATGAATCATTACAGCTCTCTTGCATCAGATGAATCTGCTGCGGCTAACTAATTCTCACCAGCCCTCTCAGATGGTACCACCACTTGCATTGCTCAGTCTTTTCACAGATATCTTCTTTGTTTTCTCTAGCCCTCCCACCTCTGCAATTTTAAACAAGTCTGATGTCCACTTTTTCTTGATTCTGAATCAAAGTCATCGGCATCAAACATTTGCCTGGTGAGTATTTGCTATATTTTCTACTTTATCTGTTTTTGTGTTTGCTGAAAATCCTCAATCTATCAATACTGTGGCTGTAATTTCAACAGAAAGACTGGGGCAATGGTGTATGCTGGTTAACTCTGACATCCTACTAATGAATAAGTTAAACCAGTATGGTTCCATGGACAGTTGCTCAGATGTGTTCAAAGAGAGCTGGATTCATTAACTTCAGCTTGGTTCGAAGTTTGAAAGTGCTGTGGATGTTATTGCCTTAACTTTTGGTTTGCATTTTCCAATTGTTGCCCATAATTCCCACTGGCAGCAACTCTTGTGAATGAAGCAATGTGTTTGCTGGCAAGCCTTCCAATTGGTTGAAGAAGTGACTGCTCTTTGTGTATACAATCTGTAAAGTGAGTGAAATCACTGAAGACTTTTATGGTTTTTACACGGCTGTTGTGACAATTTTCACACTTGCCTTCGTACTGGCTGCTCTTACAGGAGTGACATTTACACTAAAATACCCAAGTTTTGATAATTTTGAAGGCTGGACTTCGGTCAATGTAGACCATGTGTGCAATACACAGTGTCGACGTTTTCCTCATCATTTAACCCATCATTGCAGTCCACCTACAGGTCAGATTAGACTGCAGGCCGTCCACAAAATTGTCTAGAGCTGCTACAGGAAAAATTTTAAAACACACGAGTCACTCATTTCCGTTCCAAACATTTTACACAGCCTGCGTTGTGGGAATTTTGTTAAAATTTCCCGTTACAAAGCTGCTGTTCATTTAAAAAAAAAAATTACAGACCCTTGTATCACTCTTCATATCCATGTGCAGATCCACTAACAATCAGGTGTATGAACTCGCTTTAATGCAGAGTTGATTGTTGATACCATCTTCACTGGTTTCAATGAACCCTATTGCAAACCAGGGAAGAATCTTGGGCATTTGTAATCTTTTCAAGTCAACTGCATCAGCTCATTCACTATGGAAGCTGCTAATTGAACAATTTTTTTTTGCTTTTTGTCAGATGGATCTGAACAAGATGATTGTTTAACTTTACAAACATACATTCTTTGCAGCACCTCATTATGTAGGAACTGAAGTAGTAACACTTAACAGGTCTTCTATCTGCCAGAGCGAACTGGAACTAAACTAACTCTGTTCAAGTGCCAAGAACAATTCAGATGGATTTTCCATTCCAAAAGTTTACGATATGCAGACGCTTCAATCTCATGCTATTTGAATAATAAATATTGTATTGTCTCTTGAGGGAAAAAAAACCCACAGAGGAAAGGAGAAATTCACTTTCTCTCTGAAATACCCTGAAGATATTGTTATTATTTCTTGAAGATGCTCACATAGGGTTGTGTGGGATTGCAAGCTTCAAAATGTTTGGCATGCATTGGCTTTTGTTTGCAAAGGCACAAAGCAGTTGCTGCTCTTTGGTCAGGGTACTGTACTGGAGATCTCCATTGCAGGATGCCTCCAAATGCTTTTTTTAAAATCCATTTTAACTCTGGTAATGGTCGGTGTCATGTGGGTGGGAGTAACCCAGGTCTGCTGAGAGATTGTGGAGCGCGTCGAAAGAACCAAAGACTTGTTGATCCAAACCAAGGCTTTTATTAACTAAAAGACTGGAGCGTATCACATGTAGGTCGACCAGTCCAGAATGACCTGGTCTGGCTCGGAGCAATCCTTTAAGACCTGCCAGTAGATGTGGCTCCACTCTCAGCCAATCACAGTCATCCTACACTAAAATCTGATAATGTACAGATTGGTGATAGAATCTGTACTATCACAGAGATGCATTGGAATTTAATTCCATTCTGGATAGCTGTTCAAAGTCAAATAAGGAATTTGCTCAATTATCTGTTTGCACTCTGATTTCTGAGATAAAGGTGTCCTTCAGAATCTTGTAGACTTTTTTCTTAATTACACAGATCAGAGGCCAAAGAAGTCTACCCTGATTACAATTCTAAGTTTGGTCTGAGCAGACAACAGAATCAAAGAGCAGAAGAGGCTGTTATTGGAAGTGAAGGATTGTTCCCTACCCAAGAAATAAACTCTCCCCTCATCTGGGATACTCTTCCCCTTCTATGATACCCTCGCAAACACCCTTCGCTTTTTTTTCATGCCAGCCAGTTGGTGATCTCCTTTTGACCAGACCCAGCCCATTCATTAAGTTGTTGCCTCTGTCCTATTCACTTTAGGCATGAGCTGAACTTCCATTGTGCAGACCATGTTTAAAAGATCAACCTAGTATTCAACCTTCTCTTTTCACCTCTGCCTCCCAAAAGCAAGGGTGGCCGCTGCCTGTTCCTATCCCTGAAATAACATTCCCACCTGCAAGTCCATTTTCCACCAGCCAAGGGTTTTTCTGGCAGAGATGTCTCTTATTTTGCAAGCTGAATATTTCTTTAGTCCATCTCTGTGCAATTAATATTAAAATTGGAGGCTTATACTGATGACCAGGTGGAAGCTGTTACTGTTATTTGCAGCATTTTGTTTTTATCTTGTTTTTACTGAACTTCAGAACCTGCAACACTGGGAATGTGCACGATCCCTGAGTTACAATTATTTCACAGGTTCCTTGTTTTCAGGTAAAATTTGCAATCATTGCAACAAAAAACTGTTATTTCAGAAAGGAGTAAGCTTAACAGCGACAATTAGAGCTAAAACATTTGGCAAATCTGAACTAAAAACATTAAACATTTATACATTGCTTTTGAATGTTTATTCCATGAAAATCAAAAAAAAAATGTGCTGCTGAGACTTTTTATTGTTAGCTTGACGGAGATGCTGTAATGAATGCTGGTCCTCAGTTCAGTCCTCAATGATATTACAATGCTCTGAGGAGTCTCAGTCCATTCCTTGGGGGATTTCTCTGCCCTTACCGATGACTCTCAATCTATTTTAAAGAAGATACCTATAGGCTGACTGAAGTTTCAAGGCTTCTCTGTTCTGCTGAGGTAATTTTTTTTTTAATCAGGAACAGTTAATGGCTTCTTAAAAATGATTGTTTCACTCAAATATTTCTATTGAATGACATGTTTATTGCATAATCAGTTTAAAAAAAATTGAAGTCTTGTTCTAGCCATTTATCCAGCTATCCATCAGTAGGTTTTATGTGTATTATATAAAGGGTAAAGGTTCCATTATTGTCACGTAGTACTACATTTAGAATGTAATATGCATGAAATTCTTTTAAGTTTGTCTACCGTAAGGTTTCGGTCACCACATTGTCCAGTGCCGCCTCACAGAAATGAGGCCCCAGTGAGGAACAAACTTGATGGTTTTCCAGACCAGTGCTCTAATTACTGAGCTATCAGAGATCTTTATTAATTAATACTTTTTCAAAATGGTGAAAGGATGCCTTTAGAAGTCTTTGCAGCATTCTACCTACCCTTAAGGAAAGGAAGGAAAATAATTAAGCCATGATAAATTGTTTGTGGCTCATTTCCTGGGACTAAGATGAGCAGGGCTCGGTGTTGTTGAGGCAGATGATCAGTGCTAGATTAAGGTATTTTAAAGGAGCCCTAACTAGTGCTGGTTGGCGCATGTGTGGTGAAAGGGGAAGCACCTACACCAAAATTTCACCCCGCTAAAACTTGTGCATTGTTTGAACAAACCTTACAGCAGCGGTTGGCGGCATGCAGGATCAATTGCCGTCTTCATTAACCATAATCCCCCACAGCTGGAACTGCTCTGCATTTTCCTGCCACTGACACTGGCAGAGCAGTTCCAACTGCATGGGGAATTGTGGGTAACTAAGATGGCCATTGCTTCTGCATTGAGCCGTTGCTGGGGATATTCAGGGTTATTAAAGCAGACTATCAGTGAAATCTGAAACCTGCTGCACAAAAATGAAAATGTTCCTCATAATTCATAGTGGATGAATGTGGGGGCCCTTGAAATTAGAGGGCCTGTAGCATTTGCTGCTATTCGCTATTGCATTAATCCGGTCTGCAGATGATGAGCTGTAATCTGGATGAATGGCGGAGCAGGGATGAATGGGCTACCTTCTGGTCCTATTTCTCGTCTTTCTTCTTGGCACTTTCTCTATCCCACTAAAAGCACAGTGATGAAGACTGGACTATCCTGTTAACTTTTCTAAACTTCAAACTGGCCATGTTCTGATATAATGCAATCAAATGTCGGTTGTTCATGATGCTGCAGCAAATTCTGTGGTGGTGTCCAACTAACTTGTCTACTAACAAGTGGAGTCAGTGGTCTCCAATTTTTAGGAATACACCATGCAGTATGTTTTAACTGTTACAAAAATGCTGAAAAGTCTCCATATTAATTTAATGTTCATTCTGATCTAACAAGTTTAAGAAACACACAAGTGTTGTCTAGAAAAGGTCCTGCTAAGATTTGAGTTCACTCACTGCTATCTGGTTCCTGGTTGAATCCCTCAGCCAGATGGAGATTGATCCTCTCAGGTTAGGCTTTATCAGGTCACTACTTGTGTTTCTGGTTCCGTGACCACCACAGGGAATTGGGAGACCTTAACATTATGTAAGGTCATTGTCAACAGTGCTGGTTTAGCATGGATTTGAGTTGAATGTGGAGACAACAGTCAGAGCCATGTCTGGTGGAACCTTGACTGCACACAAAGATCCATTTTCTTGAAGCCAATGTTGGTGAACACGATCATATGAAAGTTGCTGACTATCCAATACTGACTTGCCCTAGTATATAGAATTGTTGAGAGTTTCCAAAAGGTGCTTGGTTAATTGTGGTCCTTTGCTGCTACACTTTCATCAGGATTAGGAGAAATTGGGGGCAAAAAATCAAAGCAAAGATGAGGGAAAGTTTGAGGGTTGGAGGTCTTTAAGAAATTATTTTTGGTGCAATTCATGTTGTAATGCATCATTGCAATGCAAGAACATCCTGCCTTTTTTTTTGGCCATGGAACAAGATTTTGTACCATTGCACTGATGATGGAAGCAACATGACAGCCAGGAAAGTAAATTGTTTGCTTTCACTGTGGAGAATAACTTCTGGCAGTGGGGTATGACCCAGAAAGGAAGCATTCCATGCTGACTTTATGGAAGTGTCGCTGGCTCTTGTATTAGTTGTAAATGGTGTGGAAGAAAGCTCAAATACACTTTTTTCATGACCCGGCCTGTTGAAGTACCAAAGTTAATTGCCTTGAAGATTGTTTAACTTGGCAACAACTGCTGCACTGGCACCACCCAGTGGAGATCAACAGACTGTGTCTGTGTCACAAAAATGGATTTATTTCTGTTTGTAAGTTTATATAAATGCATCTTAAACACAGTATTTGTCTCTAGCACTTCCCCTGTCAGTCCTGCAGCCTCCCATCCTCTGTGTAAAACAAAAACTTGCCTCCAATTCTCCTTTAAACTTTCTCCCTCTAAATTTCTGCCCTAGAGAATTCCACGCTGGGAAAGAAGAATCTGACAAAAGTTTAATAAAAGAGAAAAGCAGGAGTACAGCAAGGTCAAATGCAAAAATCACAAGGATGACTAGATCCTAAAAGGGCAATGAGCATAAGGAGGCTTTATCTGAAATAACATCAGTGAATGTGTGGTGTAAATTCAAAGCTGTATGATCTAGTAGCCATCATAGAAAAATGATTGGAGGATGGAGATGATTGGGAATTAAATATCCAAGAGTATCAGGGTAATTTCAAAGGATAGCTGGAAGGTGAGGGCATTGGGGTAACACTCTCAATTAAAGATGAAATCAAGATGATAGTAAGAGAACAGAAAAGATCTAAGGAGCGGAGCACTCAATTCATCTAAGTCGAGGTTAAGACTAGGAGGGAGAGAAAAAAAAATCACTGACATGTATTTTCTATCAAGCCAAATAACAACACTGGAAAAACAAACCAGGATCTGAGGCATATACAAATGGATCAGCAGTTGTCATGGACTCTTTAACTTCCATGTAGATTGGGTGAATCCTGTTGGTTGAAGCAATTTGTTGAATGCACTGTGATAGCTTTTTGAATGATGTGACACTGATTCTACTTCAGAACATGCTCTCTTGCATCTTGTCCTGTGCAACAAGACTGGTAAAACGAGTGATCTTGCATTTAGGGCTCCTCTTGGAAAAGAGTGATGGCGGGGTGATTGAATTTCTCAGTGAGATAAAGGGTGATGTAGTTTGACCTAAAACCAGTGTATTATCCCAAAATAAGTGAGACTACCACAGGATTTGACTGGGAATAGTGGAGAATTTCAGATTTTTCATCCTGCGCAACAAAGGTATATTTCAGTTAAAAGCAAGAACTGTAAGAGTGGGGAGAGCAACCCGTTATAACTGACAAAATAAAAGACCGCTTCAAATTAAAAGCTTGTGTGCATAGACACCAAAAGCTGGCAGGCAGACTGGGAAAGCTTTAAAAAGCCACAAAGAATCACTGAGCAAGCAATAAAGGAAAGATAGTTTCATAATCTGTCACAAAATACAGAAACAGGTAGTTAAAAAAATTATAATTAAGTGGAAAAGAATTGCTAAAGTGGAAGTAGGTCCCTTGGAAGACAAGAAGGGGTGTGAGAGTATGGTATCCTATCACCTCTGTATATATTTGTATAGAGCGCTAATGATTGGCTGAGAGACGTAGCCATACCTACTGGCCAGGTCATTAGATGCTGCACCTAACCAGACCTAGGTCAGTCTGGACTAGTCGACCTCGATGTACTACACTCCAGTCTTTTGGTAATAAAAGCCTTGGTTTGAATCTACAAGCCTTTGTCATTCGATGCGCTACAAGGGGTAATACAGTAATCGACGACCATTTGATATGCTGAAGTGTGGTGTTCAGGATGGGATGCAAGGTCCTCAATACAATAGCTGTATCTAAAAAGGTGGTGCTTAGCAAACTAGAGGGTGTGAAGGTAGTTGAGAACCTTGGTCCAGATGAAATACATGGGCAGGTCCCAGGGGATTAGAAAATAGCAGATGAAAATGCCACTGCTTTTTTTAAAAAAAAAACGAAGCAGGCAGATTGCAGGTAACTATAAGCCAGTTGGTTTAACATTAGTAAAGGGGGAAAAATACTTGATGTTATCATTAAGGGTGAAATGCAGTGCACAAGTGCTGGAGAAATTCAGCTGATCACGCATCACCCATAGGAAGTCTCGGACAGTTGACATCTTGGGCCTGAGCCCTTCGTCAGGAATGTCCGGTGCATGTGCCTTCCTCTTATGTGTCACACCTTTGTCTTGTGCATGTGAGCTGCACTAGACCCAGGATCTGCTTTTTTTTTTGTTTCCTTCCATTAACAAAAATAAGGTAAGGCATGATTGCTTCATCAGGCAAGTGGAGCATGGATTTAGGAAGGGAAGATCATGTTTGACAAACTTAATGGAGTTCTTTGAGGATATGGGGGGGGGGAATTGAAGAGACTCTTAGACACATGGATGAAAGGAAAATAGAGGGCAATGGGGTAGGGAGGGTTTAGAACTTTATTGGGAAGGAATATATGGGTCGGCACAACATTGAGGGCTGAAGGGTTGATACTGTGCTGGATTGTTCTGATATCTAATGAGTGCCATGTATAAAGAACAGATAGAGGCTGTATATTTAGATTGATACAGTGCCACCTAAAAGACTTGATCATAAAATGAGTGTGGATTTGGGGTAAGGTATTAGCATGAATAGACGATTGGTAGCCAATAGAAGGCAGAGTTGGCATCAATGGTTGTTTCTTTGACTGGCATTCAGTGGCAAGTGGAGTGTTAAATGACACCACCAATTGAGGTTGTGACACATTGGCCTTTATGTTAACTGATGGCTATTCTTGTGGGAAAGTTGTATGAATTTTGATACATTTAGACTTGAAAGTGCATGATTTTAGAACTTTTGCAATTGCACTGTCATTATACTCAGAACATCAGATAAGTGATACAAAAATAGTCTTTCCCATTGCCCCAGAAGAGCATGAATTCTTTATTTTAAATGGAAGGCCACCTCCTCACCAATTTTGACACTTTTTTATTGGTGATCTCAGATAGATGATGGAAGTAGTGAGAGCTAGGAATGAATAGAATCCCTCAGCCATATTCATTGCATTGGCCAACCCTTCTGGACCATGGCTTGAATGAGGTTTCATCCATTAATTTTTGATAGTTCAAGTCTTTTCCATAATGAAGCAATGTCAGGGGCAGCAAAGCGGTTAGTGCAACGCATTTACAGCGCCAGTGATCGGGACTGGTCTGGTGTTCAAATCCTGCACTGTTTGTAAGGAGTTTGTATGTTCTTCCTGTATCTGTCTGTGTTTTCTCCAGGGGCTCTGGTTTCCTCCTCACCATTCAAAAACATACTGGGGATGTAGGTTAATTGGGGATAAATGGAACATGAGCTGAAATGGCCTGTTAGTGCTGTATGTCTAAATTTTAAAAAATGTGATCGGGAGCAATAGGTGGTTTGAAAATCTCATGACAGGAGATAAATAATCAAAGTCTATGCTGCGCTGGGTTGCAAGAGAAAAGGTGAAGTAAATCAATAATAATATTAATGAAACTAGGTCAAACGTGGGTTTAAAAGTAAGGGCCCAAAAGAGACAAAGTGCAACATTGAGAAGTGTTTGGTTCTACATTTTGGCAGTGGAAATAAACAGGCAGAGAACTACTTGGATGGGGAGAAAATTCAATCTGTGGAGGTGCAGAGAGACCTGGGTGTCCTCGTGCAGGGAAACCTTAAAGTTAATGCTCAGGTGGGATTGGTAGTGAAGAAGGCCAATGCTATGTTGGCATTTGTTTCAAGAGGAATAGTGTACAAGAGTAGAGAGGTGTTAATGAGACTCTATGGGGCACTGGTGAGACCTCATTTGGAGAACTGTGTGCAGTTTTGGGCCCCCTGTCTTAGAAAGGATGAGATGTTGTTGGAGAGGGGGCAGAGGAGATTTACTAGGATGATTCCTGGAATGTAAGGGCTAACGTATGGGGAACGTTTGGCAGCTCTTGGGTTGCATTCGTTGGAGTATAGGAGAATGAGGGGGGAAATCTCAGAGACATTTTGAATATTGAAAAGTTTTGACAGTGAATGTGGAAAAGATGTTCCCTTGATGGGTGAATCGAGGACAAGAGGTCTTAAAATTAGAAGTTCTCCAATTAGAACAGAGAGGAGGAAAAACTTCTTTAGTCAGAGGGTCGTGGATCTGTGGAACTCTCTGCTGCATACAATGGTGGAGGCCGGATCACTGGGAGAATTTAAACAAGAAATTGATAAGTATCTCATTAGTCAGGGTATCAAGGATATGGGGAAAAGGCTGGAAATTGGAACTGTGTGAGCATGGTTCAGCTTGGTGTAGAGTCACGGAACAGACTCTAAGCCTAATGGCCTGCTGCTGTTCCTTTATCTTGTGATCTAGTGAAATAAGAATGAGTGCTCTGTGTCTTTCATGATGTTAAATGTAAAAGAAAGGTTACGGGAGAACTTTAAAATTGTTTCCAAGTGGTAAATTTTCTATCTGGACTAAAGTGGTTTACTTTGGGATAAAAGAGGCTGCAGGAAGATTTAATTCATCTTCACAACATTATAATAAACTGAAGCAGGGTGAACGAGAATGGCTGATTACCCTTGGAGACAGGTCAATAATTGTAGGTCATAGATTTAGACTCATTGAAAATATAATAAAAATCTTCAGATGCTGGAAATATGGAGAATTAACAGAAAATCCTGGAAGCACTCAACAAGTCACATAGAATGTGTGGAAAGGGAAGCAGGGTTGACGATTCAGTCCCAAGACCCTTAGCCAGACTTGGAAGTACCCAATTCTGATGGTGAGGTTTCTACCTAAGCCACAATGCCTGGTTCTCTTTCCTGTCCTACTGACTGCTTCCAACATGTTTTTTTAATTTAGATTTTGTAGTGTGAGTTGGTCTAGGAAGAGAAACCTTTTTCAGAGGAAAATGAGATCTGGAACACGTAGACTTGCAATGTGAATGAGACAGAAACCCTCAGCACATTTAAAATGTTACAGACTGGAAACAGCACCTTTCTTTTGGCCAAAGTGATTAGATTCTATGCTGTAATATATCGATTTCATCAGGAGTGAAGAAACAGCAAGAAACAAAATCTGTGGGATGCAGCCAAGGAGGAATGAGAGGAGGACTGAAGAAAAATGGGCATAATTATACCATCATAATGTCTTTTTGAGCTAACCTCCTTTATAACTGGGCAAAAATTGCCAACAAATGTCTGGTAACAGCTTTTGTGAGTCTTTTAAAATGTGTCCTTAAGATGTTCCAATGTAAACATTTGTCAGCTGTTTATTTGAAGTTTGAATAATTTGAGTACAGGAAAAAAATATTGAAAAATTTGATGCATGAGAGGCAACAGAAAGGTTCAAAAGGTGTTTAGGGGGCGAAATGCTGTTCACTTCCCATTATTAAAATGCAATATGATTGTATTAAAGTGAAGCAGACAGTTTCTAGCTCATCTTTTACTTCTGTCAAAATAACAGCAAGAAACCAGCAACATGGAGTCATTGAACTCGTGTGTTCAAATATATATCCAGAAATTGGGGTAGAATGTCACTGCTTCATTTGTGGATGATATTGAACCAAATGCCCCATGAGCCTTAGAGTACCCTTCTGCTTATTGAAGGGATTGATCAAGTTGATTATAACTTTATATTAATCAATCAGAATCGTATTGGGTGTTTTTGATATATTTACTTGCATGAAGCAATTTTGTTTATTTAAACTCTTTAAATATAAAAGAATACCTATACTATGATGGCGCAAGATACCATCTCACTGCCACCTGCCTAGGGGCATATCCTGTGATAAGGTAAACCCTATGAGTTTAAGGGCTATTCTTTAGAATCATTAAAGAGATGGTTGATCATCAGGAAGTGCAATAAAAGGCAAATGAATGTCGCATGAGGGATATGGAGGAGTGACTGGGATCTATGTTAAACCCTGAGACCTGAGCAAATAGAAAGAGGAGATGGCCATCTGCCATCTTGAATCTGCCTTGCCAGTCCGTAAGATTACTGCTGGTCCAAATATCTTCCTCTATTTTTCTACCCTCCCCCAATAATTCTAAACTGTGAAGACCTGTAATTCCCATGAGAAGAGGAATACTTCCTCATCTTCATCTTGAATGAATGTTCCCTTGTCTGAGATCCTACATTTTCCTAGGACAGGACCCACCTTCTAGCATTAATCCTGTCCCAAATATTTAAATAAGATTACCCCTCATTTTTCTCTATTCCAATGAAAACAGATCCCACCTGTCCAAACTTTCCTTACAAGACCATCCATCACATCCAGTGTCATTCTCAGTGAACCTTTTTGTTTGACTGTATTTGCTATGCTTGTTTTATGAATATTTTATTTAATCAATATGTGTAGGATCATAATAACCCTAAGTAACCCTAATACAATCTTTAAAAAAAATGCTCAAAATGTATATTAAAAAACTGAAAACTAAAAAAACTTCTGAACCCTCTCTCCCCTAAACCTAATCTAATCCCATAGCTAAAATACATAATATTATTGCTACGTAGTCATTCATTTGGATTGCATCAGATTGCATCAGGGATCCCAGAAATATCATAAAATTGATTTTCTTTCAGGGAGAACGTCACTGGTCAGGAGAATTTAAATAAAAAAATAGAATTATAATTTTAAACCTCAAAATTCCAGCATATGGGCTCCAAATTTGGAGAAATTAGGAATATTTGTCCTTTACATTGTAAGTATTTTTTTTTCTAAAGGAATGCAACTTTGAATCTCAGCATGCCATCTGTAGAAAGTTAGAAAGTGATGGAAATCTTCTTTTGTTAAAAATGCCATTAATTAATCCTTTATTAATTCTTTCAAAAGATGACTTTTAAATGGAATAAGAGAATTTCAAAACTGGGAAATTGTTATGATGTATTTTGATCAATTAATCATTGATATTCCCTGCGATATGTTTTGTTATTTTCAGTTGAGAGCTCATTTGAGAGAAATTGGGATCAGAAATTGTTTTAAAAGAATTTCAAATTTGGAGCAAATTATAATTGATGGAATGACTTAAAAAGTTTATTTCAATTGCATATATTTTGTTACAAGAACAAACACCTAAAGTGGGTTTGTTTCTTTCAGATAAAGGTGAGAACAAGATTTAGACACGATAATAGATGTATATGTGCTTAAAAGATCTGAAAGTTACCAAAATGCCGAAATGAGCAAAGGGTGACAACATCCCAGTTCCAAGATGTGCAAAAATTACTAAGTGTGATTGATTGTTCCGTGGATATTTATTCTCATTGCATTTCATATACTACTGAGTTTGCATGTGAATATGAAATCTTGGGTTGCAGCAGTAGTACATTTATGGAGCGATGTAGAGGACTCCTTCAGGCTTGTGGCAGAGGTGGAGAGAAGGATCTGATTTGGCATCATGGATCTGCTCACTGAGCATTAGCAGGTAGGGCCAGCGATGTGATGGCAGAGAAACTCGGCCTTTATGGTGGCATTTTTTTTACTCTATAGAAGGGCCTTTTATTAATGATTAGAGAGAAAGGGGGAAGAATGGGGAGGGAGGAGTCCAGACCAACAGCCAAAAGGCATTGATCAAAATATGATGAGAGGAAAGGTGAGAATTGATTGTCTCTGAAAAGAGACAGAAAAGAGAAGAGAGAACTAGAGGGAAGGTGACAGGGAAGAAGGGGGTAGGGGGTTCTTAATGGAAACTGGAGGTCAATGTTAAACCCATCCTGTTGGAGGGTGTCCAAACAGATGAAGTTTTGTTCCTCCAGTCTGCAGGTGATCTAAATCTGGCAGCACAAGAGACCATGGAGAGACATGTCAGCAAGGGTATGGAATGGGAAGTTGAACAGGATAATTACAAAGTATCTGAAGTTTTCTGTGTTCTCCACAGAAGTCATGGAATTCAAGAAAACTGGAATTGTGGGATGACAAAATAATGATGGCAAATGGTACAGAAAGTCAAGAAAATTTGAAAGCAAAGTTCTAATTGAAATTTTCAAATGTGTAAGAGAAGCAAAAGCATTGGTGTAGGTTGTGCAACCTTGTGGGAAATGGGGTGGTGGAGAAAAGTCTTGACAAAATGATAAAGCTGGAGGTCTTATGCCTGGTGTTTCCCATATAACAGTTTATGGCATGGAGCACGCGGCATGAGTGAAGCCTTCTTGCACGCCTATTGCTCTTTTACCACATTTTTGTGTGTTTCTTTCACTGGATTTTTGTACAGTGTCACATTTTTGGGAGGAGTTTGGAGGGAGGTTAGATCCATAACCTGTGCATGTTTAGTAGAGGCAGAGTCTAGTACTCCAAAAGTGGGATAAACAGGTAGCAAGTCATGGAAAATCCACAGGTGGAGACCAATTTATCCATGGAATCCATGTCTGTTCTTTGTGCTTAGTTATTTTCTTTGCACTTTATCCTCCAGTGCCCAATAATGCCCCATCCAGGAAATAGTTTTACTCAGCAAGTTGCATGTCACAGTTCCCAGAGTCAATGCTCTTCATCAGGACTGATGAAGAGTTTCAGTTTAAAATGTCAACCACTTTTTCCTCTCCCCTGATGCTGCGCAATCTACTGAATTCCTCCAGTACGTGTTTGGCTTCAGATCCCAGGATCTGCCATCTCCTGTGCTGCCATAAAATAGCTTTTCTTGTTCCAGCCAAATGCTTCTGAGCTATTGACAGTTAACAGCTAAAATATAGCACAGAAGGAGGAAGATATTGGCAAAGTAATGAAAGCCTCTGAGAAGGAATAAATTGAAATCCGATTACAAAAGTGATCTCTTTAAAATATACTGCTTTACAGGTCTTGAAATATACTCATTCCTTTTGAATGAATTTGTTGAGCTTTGTACAAATGTTAGTTCTCATTATAAATCAGTCATCAGGCCACACCACCTGCCTCCTTTGATCATTCCTCCTTTAAACTGCCCTATCATTGATACTGATGTGTTCATCTACCAGTGCCTTGAACTCTGGAAACTCCATTCTGCATCCTTTCTGATGATGCCTTAACCAGTGTTGTAATTTCCCATCAGCAGACATTCTTGTTTACCTCCATTTGCATTTTCCCTGCATCATGGTGTTAAATTTTACTGGAGACCATTCCTGTGGAGTGTCCTGGGATGGATAACAACATGAAGGGTACTTGATGGCACACCTCAGGATTTGGCATTGGAATTTCTTCAGCCAGAAAGTTGCAAATCCGTGGAATTCATTGCCAAGAGGCAGTTGAGGCAAAATCATTGGGTGTATTTAAGGCAGAGATTGATAGCTTCTTGATTAGCCAGGTGAAAGTGTGGGAGAAGTCCAGGCAGTGGGATTGAGTGGGAAAATGTTCAGCTCGTGAGTGAATGGCAGGGCAGATTTGATGGCCTACTTCTGGCTGAATGGCCTATTTCTGCTCCAATGCTTGTGCTCTGAATACAAGTTAAATAAATAATATTTGGAAGCATTCAAGCTAATTAAATATTTTAAAAGCCTTTTAACTATAGGTGCACCTCAGTAGACTTTTTTCCCATCTGCTTCCCATCCTCCTATCCAAGAACACATGCAAGATGTATGGTTTCTTGAACCTGCTTTGCTTTTCTGGGAGATCTGGGGAGCCTACAATTTAATCCATTTACCTCTCCTTGTCTGGCATCCCTTGTTTCCTGAGATTAGCAAAATCTAACCTTCTCATCTTCAAAAATTTTTTTTTTTTTTTTTTGAAAATGTCAAATGTTTACTGTTTGTTTGCAGACATGTCCTCAGTCCCATATGTCCTAGTGCTGGGTTATAGCTTATGCCACTTAAACAGACAAACGAGTCCCATCTGTGAACCTTAGTGGAGGATGCGCTTAGTGATAGTAAATTTAGGAATGAGTTACAGAAGTGAATTTTTTTGTTAAGAACATCAAAAACTGTACTGATCGCCCAGTTATAGGAGGGGTGCCAATAAATTGGAAAAGATGCTACTGAGACTGGAGGGCTTGAGTTATGGGGATAGGCTGGAGAAACTGAGGGGTGTTCATTTTCTGGAGCATAGGAGGCTGAGGGGTGACCTTGTAGAGGTGTATAAGATCATGAGAGGCATGGAGAAGGTGAATGTGCACCTTCCAGGTCACGAGAGCATAAGTTCAAGGTGAAAAGAGAGATTTAGGAGTCCTGAGGAGCAACTTTTTCCACTTGGAAGGTAGTTCATATCTGCCATGAGCTGCCAGAGAAAGCCTTAGAAGAGGGTATGACTTTGATATTCAGAAGACATTTGGATATATACATAGATAGGAAGAAATTAAAAGAATATGGACCAAATGCTGGCAAAGGGACTGGTGAGAAGCCAACTTGGTTGGCATGGATGAGTTGGGTTGAAGGCCCTGACTGCATGACCTCTAGTGGAAGCTTTTGTTAGATCTACAGCCTTGATTGTTGTAGTTCCCAACTGCAGCCTGGTCCTCTATGGATGATTTGTTGCATGTTGCAGAATTAGCCTGTTGAAATATAATAATTATGTGCCTGTCCAATCTGGCAACCAAGTGTTGATCCCCAAGGTCAACCATGAAGTTTCCTGAGTGGGGACACTTTTTTTTTACATTAAATTACTTTAACTCTTCAAGAAATGTCTTTAATATTAATCCTGCTTTTATTTCATTGAAATGCTATGTCCACATCAACTGTTTGACTTTCATCTGTATTCAGAAATTAAAATCAGTACGATGGGAATTCTCTGGATTCCAGAGATTCTGCAAGACTTGGAGATGGATCACCAATCCTTGATAAGAAAAGGATGGCATCTTGTGTATTGTCCTTTTTGAATGGTCAGAGAAACTCTACTTTCAATACCTCTATTGCAGAAGGAAGCTTGTTCTGATTGTTTAATTCTTTGAAAACAGCCAATTGAATAATTGGTGCCAGAGGGACGCTCATTCCATGGTATAAGCTGTGATCTTGCTAAAGACTTGTATCACTGTCTTAAGTTTTATTACCCAAATGAGGCATGTTCAACATTCAAAATTCGTTCATTGTCATGTAATAGTACAGAACATGTAATGTTACATGAACTTGCCTTATGCCTGCTTTAAGGCAGACACAGTTGCTATTGGTGACATATTGCACCCCTTACAGAAACCTTTAGCTACGAGAAGAGGAGCAATGTAAAGCTCATGAAAGAGACGTGGTTCAACCATATTTTTTATAGATTACTGCCTTTTCGGCAGAGTATCCCATAAATTCTCCTCCCCCCACCCCAACCACCTCTGATGTATAGATAGGTAAAGGTGATATTTATTTCTGTGACTTACTATTGGAACAAGGTATTTTGGCCTTTATTGTGAAAGGCTTGGAATTTAAGAATGGAAAACATCAGTTGTACAGGGTGTTGGTGAGGCCACCTCTGGAATATGCACAGATTTTTCCCCTTAATACACAATACACTGGCATTGGAGGCAGTGCAAGAGGGATTCACAAGGCTGCCCCTCTATTTGGGGATGGGTGGTGGGGGCTGCCCAGCTTGTATTTAGGAGGAGAATCCTAAACAAGGTAGATGTTCAAATGTTTTCACTAGTTGGAGGGTCATGAACAAGGTGACATTGCTGGTTCTTTAAAACTAAAGAGTGTTGAAATTTATTTTCTGAGGGTAGTGAATCTTTGGATTCTCTGACTACGAGAGTGTTTAAGGCCGAATTACCAAATGTAAGAGACCGATAAATATTTGACAAATCAAGGGATTGAGTGTTTATGGGGAAGTAGCTGAAAGGAGGAGTTGATCCTTGTATTCTTGTGAATAAGAACCATTATGGTCTTTCTATAAGTTTTGACAAGTGGCATAACTTCACGTAGCCAGATTCCATTTTAGTCTTTTTTACTTCTGATACTAACAGAATCAAAATTCACTTTAACAAATGTTGCAAAATTCATTGTTTTGTGGCAGTATTATAGGTACAAATATTAAAGCTATAAATTGCATTTCATATAAATTCAAAAAGAAGAAAAAATTAGGTAGTGTCTGTGGAAATCTGATGCAGAGGGGAAGTAGCTATTTCTGTGTTATTGGGTGCTCATCTTCAGGCTCCTGCACTTCCTTCCTGATGGCAGCAGCAGGGCCTGGATGGTGAGAGTGCTTGAGGATAGAGGCTACTTTCTTAAGACACTGCCTTTTGCAGATGTCCACAATGGGGTGAAGACCAATGCCCAAGATGGCGCTGGCTGAGTTCTCAAACTTTCTGTCCTGTGTATTGGAACCTCTACACCTGACAGTAATGCAACCAGTTAGAATACACTGCACGATACACCTCTGGACTTTGGTGACGTATCATCTCCTCAAATTCCTAATGAAGTATAGCCACTGGTGAGCCTTCTTCATGATTGCATCAACATAGACGCCCCAGGATAGATCTTCAGAGATGTTGACACCCAGGAATTTGAAGTTCTTAACCCTTTCCACCCTCGGATGAGGATTGATTCATTTTCTCCTGATGTTCACAATCCGTTCCTTAGCTTTGCTAATGTTAAGTGCAATGTTGTTGTGACACCACTCAACTAGCTGGTCTTTCTCATTGCTCTGAGATTCTGCTAAATGACTGATGTCATCAGCAAATTTATAGATGACATTTAATTTGTACCTGGTCACAGTCATGGGTGTAGAGCAGTAGGCTCAGCATGCATCCTTATGCATTTTAATGTCCTTCTCTCCTTTCTTTGTCCATCTCTCTTCCTCTCCTTCCCTCTGTTCCCTCTCTCTTCCTCTTTCTCTCTTTCCTTACCCTGGCCCTTTTTTGTTTTCTTTGTACTGCAGAACATCTGGAAAATGCAAAACAAAATAATGAAATCTGTTCAGAACCTTTATAAAACCTGAAGCAATATTTGTCACATATTAGCCTTCCCTTGAAGATTTCAGTGGCCACATCTAATTCAATCTGAACTGCTTACCACATTTACCACATTGCCTCAACGATAAGCAATGCCAAAATTGAGCTCGCAATCATTGCTTAACCCACTTGGCCAAACACAAGGTGTGCTGTAAGTTTGCTTTGGTCTTGCCCAACGCATTTCTGACATTGGTTCTTTTGGGAGTATGATGCTTGTTAAATTGTATAAAATCAACCATCAAAGCAGTTTCCAACTTAACTGATTTCTAATGAAAATCCTTCCCTTCCTGTGCTTACTCATTGCTTTTCAGGTGCAAGTAATTTTTTGTTTAGTTTTAGACATATAGGACAGAAACGGGCCCTTCTGGCCATGAGCTTGTGTTGCCCAAATACACCCATGTGACCTAATAATCCCCCATGCATCTTTGGAATGTGGGAGGAAACTGGAGCCATTGGGAGAATGTACAAACTCCTTGGAGACAGTGCCAGATTCCAACCCAGGTTACTGGTGCTGTCAAAGTGTTGTGCTAACTGCTATACTTACTCTGCCACCCTGTTTCAGAAGTTTTATTCAAAAATAATTATTGTTGCTTTCAGAATATTTGATACATTTTTCATTGTGGCCATGCTGATCGTTTCTATTTTTCCCCTTCCATCTCTTGGAGATTGTACCTGCACAGATCATTGAAAGGAAATGAGAAATTGTGGTTCCTAGTATTGTCTGAGTGAAGATGTGACTGGGGTAATGGAGAAAGAGAAAAAGATAGATTAAGCAGGACATTTAAAATGTCTGGGAATGTTGTGCTTGATTTTGCAAATCCTATCTCTGGCCTCTGGGCTCCTCCCTGACCTTATTATTCAGGCACCTGCCTGCTTTTTGTTCATACCTTGATGAAACACTCAGGACTGAAACATTAGTTGTCTATCTTTGCTTTTGATGGACGCTGCAGGACCTGCAGTGTTTCTCCAGGAATTTTATGTATTAACTACAATCATGGCTTCTGCAGACTTGTTTCAATTCAGGAAAATTTGTTGTCTTCCCTTCACCTGCAGAACTCTGGAGAGAATAGTGAAATATAATTTGCCATTGTAGGGCTTTCAATTTCAAGGATGGCTCAAACATAAAATACTTTGTGCAAAACTGTTTAAATAGGATAAGATTATAACTAATTTTTTAAAATTTTGGATGGATTAGATTCCAATTGAATTATTTCAGATGGATAGAAAATGTAGCTCCAAGAAAAGGTGTGATTAAATGGTAAATAATCATATGGAGCTGTCTTCTGATGAAGACGATGAAAGGGCTTGGCTGCAATGGGATCCTTCCTATAGATGTCAACAGGAAAGTGACCAAGGTCCTGAGAGTGAGACCAATCAAGATAGGGAGGACCAGATACGGGATGGCTGTGAATAATGAAGCTAGCTGCACATTTTTAAGTGAATTTTGTTCTGAATTGTTTACTGGGTTGGCCACAGGTTCTTCCTTTTCTGTTGTCTCATCAATGCAGATTCCATTGGGGTTGTTGGGTAGCTAAAGGAATGTAAGGATTGATTTGAGGTGCTGTTGATGGAGGGGATGGGGGCAGCATTGAAAGTCTTTGTTGAATTATGTTTGGATATTGCTTCCAACATTTGCATCTGTTTTTTTGTGAATAATTCTTCAGTAGGACTTGTCTCTTTGGAAGGCAATCAAATGGCAAAGCTATGACCACTGCTGCAAATGTTTCAGATGTGATGCTGTGCACAGATCTCTCTGCCTCAGGATGACTGTAAGCCATCAGCAATAGGAGATACCAGGCTAGTGAAGATGATGGATTCCAGAAGTCTGCACAGACTGCAGGTCACCTAAAGAAGAACCAATTTGGTGATGGATAAATGATAGAAGAGCATTTTGGCCCATGAGTCTGCGCCACCCAATTTACACCCCATTGACCTACACCCCTGGTACATTTTGAACAGTGGGATAAAACCAGACCCCTAGGGAAAACCTTTGCAGATACGTGGAAAAATTATAAACTCCTTACAGACAGGGCGGAATTCAAACCCTTGTCTGGTTCTGATTGCTGGTGCTCTAAAGGCGTTGCACTAACCGCGATGTTAACCGTGCCACCCTTAGGATGGTTAAAATGTTCATCAGCAGGTAGAATCGTTCTCCTGATTACAATCCAGAACAGAAAATAAATGTGGCTTGGAAAACTGAAGGAGGAAAATAACCTATCATAAACTGCATCATTTATTGATTCTTCAAAAACTAACAGCATTAGAGCCAATGTAGTGGCATTTCAAACATTGCTTGAGATGTTTCTTGTGTTAGCTTAATAAAATTGTCTTGTCATTGAATCAAGGCAGTCTTGTAATACTTTCATTTTACAATTTACAGTAAGCAATAAAATGTCCAATCATTTAAAGTAAGTCTCAATAGAAACATTGCACAATGGTGCAACCTATAAATTACCAATGTTAAGTAATATTGTTTGTCCATTTTGTGATGTGCATGAAATGGAACACAAATAAGCTGTGCAGTTGCAGGTTACAAAATTATTTTAACATTTACCTCCATCATTGTCAAATTATAAGCTAGTTCTTCTTTGGCTTGGCTTCGCGGATGAAGATTTATGGAGGGGGTAAAAGTCCACGTCAGCTGCAGGCTCGTTTGTGGCTGACCAGTCCGATGTGGGACAGGCAGACACGGTTGCAGCGGCTGCAGGGGAAAATTGGTGGGTTGGGGTTGGGTGTTGGGTTTTTCCTCCTTTGCCTTTTGTCAGTGAGGTGGGCTCTGCGGTCTTCTTCAAAGGAGGTTGCTGCCCGCCAAACTGTGAGGCGCCAAGATGCACGGTTTGAGGCGTTATCAGCCCACTGGCGGTGGTCAATGTGAACACAAATAAGCTCTGCAGTTACAGGTTACAAAATTATTTTAACATTTACCTCCATCATTGTCAAATTATAAGCTAGTTACATTTCACTAAAATACAGAAAGATTTAACTTGGATGTGGAGAATAAATTTTGAGCAAGATGGGTGTACCGTTGAGAACCACTTCTGGATTTGAGCATGTATAAAGGTTGACAAGATAGTTCAGTCCTGAAAATGCATTCCTGAAGGAATTGCCCTCCAAAAGAACCACAGAAAATTACAGCACAGAAACAGGCCTTTTGGCCCTTCCAATCTGTCAAAATATTATTCTACCTTGCCCCACTGACCTGCTCCATGCCCTTTCCATTCATTTTTCTTAAATGTTAAAATTGAGCCCATATTCACCACTTCAGCTAGTTCCACACTCCTACTGCTCTTTGTGTGAAGAAGTTCCTCCTAATGTTTCCCCTTTCAACCTTAACCCTCTGGTTTTGTATTTCACCTAGCTTCTGTGGGGGAAATCTGACTTTCATTTACTAGATTGTTATAATTTTGTTTACCTAAATCTTATTATGAATTAATTTTAAAGAATCCAGAAAAAGACTCCAATGCTCAGGATGAATGAATATTAGCAAAGTTGTAAGTGTTTTGTATCTCACCACCTTGATGTATCGCTCCTTAGTAACTAACCATATATAACCATAAAACCACTTACAGCACAGAACAGGCCAGTTCGGCCCGACTAGTCCATGCCGTAGCAAATCCCCACCCTCCGAGTCCCACTGACCAGCACCCGGTCCATACCCCTCTAGTCCCCTCCTCTCCATGTAACGATCCAGTCTTTCCTTCAATGTAACCAATGATCCCGCCTCGAACACGTCTGCCGGAAGCTCATTCCACATTCCCACCACCACCATCCCCACATGGCACAAAAATCTTCGATCCATTGCTGTCACACAACTTGTGGCAGAATATGGATCTCGTATCTATGTGTCTCTGGTTAGTAACACATCATTATTTACTCTGAGTGCTCAGTTTCCCCATGGCTGGGCTATGTATCAAGCAGTATATGTTTGAAAATTCAAAAAGGATAAATTTATCTGAATCCTAACTTGGTTTTATAATGATTTGACCACCTTCTGTTGGAAAGACTTTGCAGAGGGGTTGCAGCCAGAATTTGATAACTTTATTTTCCAAATAAACTGACAAATTCCATCTCTGGAAATTGATAAATAGAGAATTAATTCCAAGCAAAGCACAGCTATGATCAAAAGCAATTGTGATGAGAAGAAGGCATGGACAACTGAGAGACAATAGACTGTAGATGCTGAAATCTGGAGAAGAAAAATGAACTGCTGGTAAACAGATAAACGAAGAGATGGCAGTAGTCTGAAAATGCAGAGGTGGATAGATCCCCTGAGCCTGATTAAGTGAATCCTGGGATATTGTGGGAAAACTAGACAAGAGGGTGGGTAATGTTCCAGTTTTATTTTTGGAAAGGTGGAAGGACACCATGCTGTTGCGCTTGAAATCAATGGTGGGAAAATTACTAGGAGCTTTGAGAGCAGGGATCTATTTGCATTTGGAAAGGCAAGGGTTGATGAGGGAAAGCCCTCATGTCTTTTTGTGTAGTAAGTCATCAAAGTGGTGATCAAGAGGATTGAGAGCAGGGTGATGGATGTAGTTGGCATGAACTTCAAGGCCTTTGACAAGCTTGGTAGGCTGGTCTGGAAGGTGAGGTATCCTAGGATCTCGGGTTGACAGGTCAATTGGATACAAAATTGCATGGGCAGAAAGAGTCGTTGAGATTGTGACCTATGACAAGTGTCATGCCACGGGGATTTCTGCTGGGTGAACTGTTGCTTGTATTTCATAATCAATGATTTGGATGAGAATATAATTGGTATTGTTAGTAAATTTGCAGTAGTACAAAGACTGGTGATACAGTGGGTAATCTAAGATCTGGATCAACTGGGAAAGTGGCTCAGGTGGAGCAAATAGAATTAATTTGTATAGGTGGGGTGTTGTAGCTACCTGCTACAAACTATGGCTCTGCAGAGCCTATAGTGCAGGAGAGGTTATAGCTGCATGAAGATTAGCTCAGTAAGAACATGCTGTTTCCAGAAAAAAATGACACAAACCCCATTTGAGTGTAACTAACACTGAGCTTTATTTGGCTCTCAGCCCTGCTTTTATTCTCAAGCTGAAGGGCCCCCTCCATGCTGATTGGTGCATTTGCGACCCGCTTTCCTTGATAGGCCAGTTAGGCTCCTTTAGTTGTGGCCAATTGGCATGCAGCATCGTGTTTGTCCTTCATTTTGTGAGGCGCTGCGAGGGGCCGCCACAGTGTTGTATTTTGATGCTCAGCTAGAGCAGGCCTCACACAGGTTTCTGGAGAACTTTACACAACAGGGTTAAAAGCATATAGCTCCTTGAAAGTGATGACACTGGAAGACAGGGTGGTGTTGGTCCACATGCTTCATGGTATTTTTCATAGTGCTGTATACAAGCACTGGGACATCACCACCACCACCACTGGGAAAAAGCCATTGGTGAGACTACACAGAGTATCGTGTACAGTTCTAGTTCCCCATTTATAGGAAGGACGGCATTAATTTGCAAAGGGTACAGAAGAAAATTGTGAGGATATTACCGGATGTTGAGGGCTGGAGTTGTATGGAGGTGGATAGATTGTAACTTTTCCCCTGGATCATAGTAGACTGAGGGATGACCTCAGAGGCATGGATAAAGTGAATGTTCAGTCTTTTGCTCAGGTTAGATGATTCTAGAACTAGAGGGCCTAGGTACAAGTGAGAAGAGAGATACAAGTGGGACATGAGATGCAACTTTTTCACTGGGGATGCTTTCTTTCTGAAAAGATCTGCCAGAGGAAGCTATCAAAGCAGGTATGATTTCAGGAATCAAAATGCATTTGGAAAGATACATGGATAGGAAGAGTTTAGAAAGATATGGTCCAAATGCAGGCAATCGGGGTTAGCCCATAATGGTAATTTGATTAGCATGGACAAGTTGGGCCGAAGGGTACGACAGGATGATTATATCATTTTGGATTTATTCAGGCATTGTCCAGGCTGATCAGAATAAGTAGGAGGTTGTGATAGAAATATAAAACAATTGGAAGAGGGGGGAAATGGGGAAAACAATATTCACATGTTATTGCTGCAAGTAAAACTGTCAGCTGGGTTTAAGACCACATGGATACCATTTATACAACCCATATATGCTGATCCTAGGCACTAGGCAGACATTTTGTGTTACTTGCAGTAATTGGGAATCAGAAGATGGATATCACTTTTTCCTTGTGTGTGGGTGAACCACCACATTAGGATCACAGTGAGAAGGGGCTAAATGCTTTCAGGACACTTGAGTCCTGATGATGGATCACTCTTGGAGGAAGGCAGGAACTGAATGAATGAGGACAGTACAACAAACTTCAACATTTTATGGTGCAAAGGAGAACAATGGAAAACTAGCTGGAGTGCTTAAGGCAAAGTCGATTCAGATCCCAGGAACTGTAATCTGGATATTATTTTCTTGTACTTCTTTCTGAACTTAATAGTCTCTCAGCAACTTTTGTCATTAGGCAGTGGAGCAGATGTTCTACTTTGGAGTGTGCCTGGGTGGAGGAAAAAAAGAGAAAAATTAAGTTGTTTGTTACAAAACAAACCTGCTTTTCAATGCACTTATTTAAGTGAATGAATAATTAGACCAGCTTTGTGGTGGGTGATGAATCCTTTCCTCCAAATTCTCCTTTGGTTTTAATTCCATCTTCTGTTCAGCTGCTAACATGAAATATCTGCATCTGTGCCTCCTAGAATGCAGATGAGTGGCCTCTGCTCACTAAGTTGGCTTCGCCGGATCTTGCAATTAAACTGGTTGCCTTAAGTATTTAACAGAGTAGCATGCAGAATGCCCACTCGATTTAAAACTGTAGGGCTCTTCATTGCTGTTTAATAGCAGTAATGTTGGAGTATCATCGCATTTCCACTCCTCAGCAACAGTGGTCATTAAGACAGCTGTTTATATTAGGCATTCGGTCTTGCAAAGCAAACCAATACTAATTGCAGCTTAGAGATGGCAGGTGATTTCATGATTATCTATTTCCTTGTTCAAACAAGGAACATAAACCTATCAATCAGCATCTTTGGGTAGAAATGGTCAGTCAACATTTCTGGTTAAGACACTTCGTCAAGACTGACGTAGGAAAGGATATCAAGGGGGAAAATCCTGGGAAGGGCTAGGAGAGAATAAGGCACTGGTGGGTGAGGTGGAAAGATGCTTAGCTCAAGTAACACAAAGGACTGCAGATGTTGGGATCCTGAGCAACAATGAGATGCAGTAGGAGCTCAGGAGGTTGGGCAGTGCCCATGAGTATGAATGGTCAGTCAACATTTCTGCTCTGAGGTTAGCCAAGTGGATATTAAAAAATGGCAGGAATAGGAGTTGGAGAGTGGTTATTGAGGTCAGATGTTTGCAGTTTTTCAGACTGGAGGACTGTAACCAATGGAGAGTATCAGCATTCGCTTCTAGCACCCTTGCTTTTGTTCATGTATAGAAATGATTTAGACAAGGATGATCATGGCAAGGTGAGCAAGTTGGTTGAGGACAGGAAAATGTATGCTATGGTGGTCAATGAAGAAGGTTACCCAGGTCAAATGGGAACCTGGCCTAAGGAATGTCAGATACAAAATCCAGCTCTGAAGTGCAAGGTGCTGCATTTAAGTAAATCAAAGTGAGCAGGACTTGCTCTGTTAAAGGCAGTGCCTAAAGTGTGTTATGGAGCAGAGGAGCTGGAGAGTTCAAGTATATAGTTCTTTAAAGATATCAGTATAGGTAGACAAACTCATGAAGATAGTATTGGAATCCTTGCCTTCATTGAATGAAAGAGTTGGGTTGTCATATAGATGCTATTCAAGATATTGGTCAGGTCATGCTTGGAATATTGTGCACCGATCTGGTCGGCAAGCTATAGGAAGGATATGCATTTGTAAAGGGTACAGAAGAGGTTTACAAAGTTGTTGCTGTGATTAATGAAGTTGAATTATGAGACACGGGGTGGGGGGGGGGACAACTTGGAGATTGAGAAGAGATCTTGGGTCTCTAAAATTGAGGGGCATAGATAAGGTGAATGGTGACAGTCTGTTTTCAAGAGTAGAAAAGTCTGACAATAGGGCACACCTAAAAGGAGAGGAGGTAGGATATAGAAGGGACACAAAGGGACAGCTCTTAATTCAGAGTAGTGGGTACATGGAATGAGCCGTCAGACAACATTGTAGAGGCTGGTACATTAGCTTCCTTTGCAAAACACAAATAACTACAGGAATGAGAGGGGACAGATCTCTTGTGATACAAAAAATATGGAGGGAGGAATGGGAAACCAATGGGATAGAGAGTGGGTATTTGTTTTCCAGTTGTTTCCTCAGTCTGAATATCCTACTCTACCTTTGTAGAGATAGCTTGTCTCCTGACATTGGCAAATACCAATGATCTAAAGATTAGGAACAGCTACTCATACCTGGTCTCACTTTCTCTGTGGCAGTGTGAAAGTTAAAAATCTTGCAAGAAAATGAAAGATACCTACAAGGCACTGAGGGGATGCTGGCTGTGACCCAGTTCTTGGCCCGTTCCAGCTTCATTTCTCTTTTACTTACGAAATATCCATCCCCTGTTTAACTTCAGTGTTAATTAAGGGTCCCGGCACAAATCTTTGACTGCCCATTTTGACCCATGGGTGCTGTCTGACCTGTGGACTTCCTCTAACAATTCATTATTTGCTGAAAATTTCAGAACCTGCTGCCTGCTTCCTGGTGGCTGATGGCCACTCCTCACTCCTCGAGTGAGTTTTCAATATGCTCTCCGGTCATTAAACTTGCTTTACAGAGGAGATAACCTAATGCTTCCAATTCCAATGTTCCTCGACTTCACTAATTGATGGCCTTTCAGGTGAGGCATTTAAGGACAACCAGCCACAATCGGAGCATTTCTCTTGGTGAATGTTATTTGCTTTGAGTGGTTGTCACACTTCATGAGTGTTTGTTTTAAATGTGTATGTTCAGTGATTTATTTTTGAATTTGAACATTAGGCTTTTATTTTGTAAGATTTCAATAAGGTGCAGTATTTTCATGATAGAATTACTTACACAAAAGGTTTTAGACTCAAAGCATCTGTAGCTTTTAAAGCTCTTAAGGACATTCAGTACTGGAAGGATTAAAAAGATTAATAGAACTGCTATAAATTTTGTACATTTTTTATTGCCTGGATATTATTTGTGATCCACTCTTTATTTTCTTGCTATGAATTGATTCTGGATTATTACACCTGGTAATGATTTCAGCTTCACTCACCACCACAGTGCCAATGTATCCAATTTGGCCAGATCTGAAAGCACCACTGAAGAGGGTTTTAATGTTTTCTTGCTGCTTTCAGTGAAGTTAAGTGAAGATCTCGTAGCATTACTTGACTCTTTGGGCACATGCCATGTAATATCCATCCCACATCAGTCAGGATGAAAAGAAAATGAACAGCATATCTCTCTTTCCCTTCCACTGAAGGCCTCCAATTTAAACAGCAAGTATATAAATCAAAGTGAACTTCCAACATGTGGGATAATCAAACTTTCCCAGGTCAGGCATGATACAGACAAAATCTGGGATCAGTTCCCCAAACGAGCCTTCTAACTGTGAGCCCCTGTTCAGTTTTGGCTTGGAGCAGAGAAGAATAAAGTCACTTTAAACACAAGTGGTGGGATTTATGAAATAAGTCGTTCTGATGAAAAGACATCCAGTTTAACAGTTTGGGGAGATGGGGGAAGGTGAGGTGTTCACAACACCCCTCACAACATGACGGGTGGGGATAGTCAGTGATGGGTGGAGGAAAAAATGTGTTCCAAATATGATCAGACTTCTGTAATAAGGTGGCTGTTTGTAAAGCTGAGGCAGATATTAGGACCTGGCTAACCTACTCTGGAGAGACTGTTCCAGCATTATAATTAGCTCCAGGATCTTGTCATAATGAACATAAGAAACGAGAGCAAGAGTTGGCCATTTGTGTCTGTTTGCCCCATAGTTGACATCATGGCTGAATTTCTACCTTCGACATTCCCTGCACTAATGCCTTGTATTTTGATTCCATTCATCTTTTGGCTTCTGCTTTAAACATTCTCCATGAATGAGTCTCCATGGCTATTTTGGGTAGAGAATTCCAAAATTTCACTTTCCTCTGAATCTCGAAATTTCTTTTCATCCCAAGATCTTACTTTGAGACTATGATCCCTAGTTCAGCCTGGGAAAACGTTATCCCTGAGAAATACAAAAGCTGCTGAATAGACTCGGAGGATCAGGGAACATTTGCAAAGAGATGGCCGATGATTTGAGACCTGCTATCTCCATCTTCACACCTGCTGTGTTAAGGCACAGAAGAATCCTATCTGTTTCATTGAGACCTCTGCTCATTATTTGAACTTCAGCAACTATGTCTGCTTAATCTCTTCTAATAGGGATGTGGTAAACCACTGTCACATATATTTGTTAGGCCGGACACACCCATTGGCTGGCTGTACCTATGACCCCTCCCACAGGCTCCTGTATAAAGGTGACTGTTCCACAGCCCCCTCTTCAGTGTAGAACAGTCGAGCTGTATGGATGTGCCTTTGTTCTTTGGAGAATAAAAGCCTATTGATTTCTCAACTTCAGTCTTCGAGTAATTTATGGTGCATCCAGGGACAAATCCAAACTTAGAAATCACTCTGAACTTTGTACTCTCCCTATTGTAGGTAGATTTCTCCTTGGGTCGGGAGAACAGATTCATCTGTTAGCAAGACTGGTGGGTGAGAATAATGAGGAGAGGCTGGATAGACTTGGGACTTTTCTCCCTGGAGAATAGGACGCTGAAGGAAGGCCTCCATGTTTATGAAATCATAAGTTGCATAGGTTAGGTGAAGAGTCATGGTCTTTCTCCTAGGGGTAGAGAATCTAAAACTAGAGGGGATAAATTGAAGCTGAGGGGGAAAGATTTAAGAGGGAGAGCTTTTTCACACACAAGATGGTGGCAACAGGTAGTGTTGAGGAAATGGGGAGACTGCAGAAGGACTTGGACAGATGAAGAGAACCGGCATAGAGGTGGCAAATGAAATAGTCAGAAAGTGTATGGTCATGCACTTTGGTAGAAGAAATAAATGGGCAGATTATAATTTTGTAAATGTAGGGGGAAAAAAAATTGAAAATTCCCAGATGCAAAGAGACCTGTGAGTCCTTATGAAGGATATCCTGAAGGTAAACCTGCAGGTTGAGATGGTGGTGAAGAAGGAGAATGGAATCTGGTGTTCATTTCAAGAGGAATAGAATAGAAGAGCAGGGATGTGATGTGGAGGTTTTAGAAGGCACTGGTGAGACCTCATTTGGAGTATAGTGAGCAGTTTTGGGCTCCTCATTTAAGAAAGGAGTATTGACATTAAAGCGGGTTCAGGTGAGGTTCACAAGGATTCTGGAAATGAAAGGGTTATATGAGGAATGTTTGACAGCTCCTGTTTTCCACTCGGAAATTAAGAGAATGTGGAGGGGGCGGAGGGGGGAGATCTAATTGAAACATTTTGATTGCTGAAAAGCATGGACTGAGTAAATGTAGAAAGTTTTTTTCCCCCATATTGGGAGAGTCTAGGTCAAGAGGGCACAACTTCAGGATGAAGGCACCTGCTTACAACAGATGTGTAGAAATTTCTTCAACCAGAGGGTGGTATTGCGATGGAATTTGTTGCCACAGGCAGTTGTGGTGGCTGTCATTGGGTGTATTTAAGGCAGAGATTGATAGGTTCTTGATTAGACAGGGCAGCAAAGGTTATGAGGAGAAAGCTGGGCTGTGGGGTTAATGGAGGAAATGGATTGGCTCATAATGGAATGGTGGGGCAGACTTTGGCTGAATAGCCTATTTCTGTTCCTATAATCTTGTCTATGGAATGAGCTGCCAGAGGAAGTGGTAGAGATGGGCATAATTGTACTTTAAGATATTTAGACAGGTACATGGAGAGGAAAAATTTAGCAGGATCTCCCCTGAATGCAGGCAAATGGGCTAGTTTTGCTCAGCAATTTTGCACCATGGAAAAGTTGGAAAGATCTGGCATCTTAATTGGAACCCTTGGTGAGGGGGACATGAAACATAAGTCTGCAGATGCTGTGAATGTAAAAATACACTGAAATGCTGGAGGAATCAACTGGTCTTTCTGCATCTGTTAAAACATCCCCCTCCACCTTCCTCCAGCTCTCGCTCTCTCCCCCCCTCTTCCCAGTCTCCTTTCACACAGACATAATCAATTCTCACCTCTCTCCTTATTGTATCCAATTAACACCATTTGTTGGTCTGGACTCCTTCCCCAGGTGGCACTGCCCACATTCTGGGATTTCCCCTTTTTCCCTCTCATTCCGCTTCTTCCTTGAAGGGCTCAGGCCTGAAACGTCAGTAATGTATCTTTGTCTCCTTAGGCTGTTGAAAGACTGACTGAGTTCCTCCAGCATTTAGTGTTTTTTTTTAACCACTTGAATGTGCCTCATGACTGCCTGCCCTTGTGGCAAGCCAATTGTGCCAGCATATTCAAGTGAGTATAATACCTATTTTATATTTAGCAAAATCAAAGTTCAGACCTCAAATGATACATAAAAATAAATCAGAATTTGTCTGCTAAGTGTTTGAGGTGAGGTATAGACATTGGTACCTTTTTTACATTTCACCTGGTTATGCATAAATTTAAGAGCCTTTTGGATAGAATTGGGGGTAGTATTGACAGAAATTGTGGGGGTGAATTCCCTCTAGACCCAGAATTGTTTCTTCTGGCACTTTGGCAGTTATAAAAGTTAACTTCTCTAGAAGCAAATCTAAATTAAAATTGTTGTCAATAGCCAGGAAATGTATAGCAGTAACATGGAAATCCAATTCTCTACTTCACATTGATCGTTGGAATATGGAAGTGTAAAGTTAATATTCCCCTTGAGAAGATTAATTGTAGTCTTAGGAATAGATATTGTATCTTCATTGAAATTTGGCAACTTTATTTAAATTACTTAAATGCCCAGATTGTATAATTTATTTTGATATTTGTTAATTCGTTTACTTTATTAGAAATTTAATACTTTTAAAATGATGTGACTGAGATATTGAACCTTGCTCCTGTTGCTTTTTCTTTAATGTTTCCTTTTTATTTCCCTCTATTCCCTGCTGTTTTGAATGTGGTGGGGGTGGGGTGCCCCAGGGAGAAGAGGAACCCTCCTTTTTACTTTTTTGGACTTGTTTTTCTATGTATTTATATTCAATGTATTATTGTTATCATATTTTGAGTCCTATATTCTGTATTTTCCTAAAACTTATAGCAACTTTGATTTTATAAAAAATATTTTAATGTGTAGGAGCAGTGGCCATGCTGAATCAATGTAGATAGGCAAGTAACAGTCATTTCATCATGGAATTCCATCTTTCAGGTGAAATTTGACCAACCACTTGGACACAGAAACCTAATTTTGTTTCATTAGCTCTTTAAAAAAAACAGGGCTGTACCACAGTTACTCACCTAGTCTACTCTGACAGAACCTC
The DNA here is from genome assembly GCF_036971445.1 of Narcine bancroftii. Taxonomy (NCBI): domain Eukaryota; kingdom Metazoa; phylum Chordata; class Chondrichthyes; order Torpediniformes; family Narcinidae; genus Narcine; species Narcine bancroftii. The sequence goes on from NC_091476.1 coordinate 4,897,684, forward strand.
CAAAATCCATATCTTATATCACCAAGAGCAACCAGAGTCCTGGACAGAGCGAACACATGTGTTCCCCTCCAAATTTCACTTGGTGGCCTTTGTAGAGTCAGGAATAGTCGGGAATGGTTCCAGAGGACTGCAATTGTCACTCCACCCTTGAAGAAGGCAGAGAGGCAAAAGACAGGAAAATATCAGCTCTTTTGCCAGATTTGGTGGTTAGTAAGATTTTCAAGTCCATTATCAGTGATAAGGTTTCAGGTTGCTTAAAAGCACGAGATACCACTGGCCGTAATTAGAATGGTTTCCTTCAGGGGAAATATTCCCTGATAAATCTCCTGGAATTCTTTGAGGAAGTAACCAGCAGGATAGACCAAGGAGAGTCAGAAGTTGTTGTCTACTTTTGACAAGGTGGCAGAAGGCAAAGAAGGGAAGAAAGATGATCTTTTCTGCTTGGCTGCTGGTGACTAATGTGTTCCCAGGGGTCACTGTTCAGCCTGTTACATTTCATAATGTAGACTAATGAATTGGATGGCAAATTTGATGGCTTTGTGGCCAAGTTTGTAGATGATACAAAGATGGATGGAAGGGTGGGTAGTGTTGAGCAGATAGGGATCTGAAAAGGGAGTTTGATAGATTGGCAAAATTGACAAAAACATGGCAGATGGAATACAGCATGGAGAAATGTATAGTAATGCACTTTGGTAAAAGAAATAAATTATTGGAAAAAAAACTCTGATATACAGCATGGTAGCAGGTCCTCCTGGCTCATGATCCCACTCCTCCGAAATACCCCAATTAATGTCCAACTCCCATATCTTTTGAAAGGTGAGGGGAAAACTGGAGTATCGGGAGGAACCCCATGCAAACGTGAGGAAAATGTGCAAATTCTTACAGACTGCACCAGATTTGAACCCAGGTCACTTGCACTGCAATAGTGTCACCCTAACATGAACTGGGCTGCCCTATGCTTTTCTAAATAGAAGAAAAAGGTGAAGATCTGATATCTTCTGGAGCAAATTGGATTGCATTGTGACTGCTTCAAAGATGTAGATTATTTTCTAAATGGGGAGAAAACAAAGGTCTAAATGGACTTGGAGTCCTTGTGCTGGATACCCAAAAAGTTAACTTTCAGGTTGATACAGTAATAAGGAAAGCCACTGATATTAGAATTCATTTCAACTAAAATATAAAAGCAAGGATGTAATGTGGAGGCTTTAGAAGGGGTTGGTCAGATCACATTTGAAGTTTTGGGCCTCCTACTTTTGGAAGGATGTGTTAGCAGAGGAGAGGGTCTAGAGGAGGTTTACAAGAATGATCATAAGATTGAGAGAGTTGATGTTTGAGGAGCATTTAAGGGCTCAGCCTGTTCTCGTCGGAGTTCAGAAAGATGAAGGGGGGATCTCGTTGAAACCTATTAAATATTGAAAGACCCAGATAGAGTGGACATGGAATTTTTTTTTCCCCAGTAGTGGGAAAGTCTGAGAACAGGGGGACAGAGTCGAGATGAAAGGATGTTCCTTTTCAACAAAGATGAGAAGAAATGTCTTCAGTCAGGGTAGTGAACCAATGAAATTCATTGACACACGTGACTGTGGAAGCAAAAATAATTGGCTATATTGAAAGCGGCAGTTGATAGGTTCGTACAGCTGGCACTAAGGGGCAAGGGCATTCGCAGGGATTGGCCCCATGAATGATTGTGCCCCCCCCACAGCTCTAGCCTCACTAATCTCCACGCAATATAAGCAGTGATTTTGTTTGTCGGAGGGAGGGGAAAATATGACGACAGCAGATGGAGGCAATTCATGGCAAGTAGGCACCACCACCTCCCCTCCCCCATCCCTGCTGAGTGAGTTTTTGAATGTCAGATTTTTAAAAAAATTTTCTCCCCTGCAGTTACCTTAATGCCCCCCAATTATACTTGATCTTGATTAGTAAGGGTGTCGAGGGCTATAAGGAGAAGGCAAGAAAATAAGGTTGGGAGGAAAATGCATCAGCCATGATTCGATGGGCTGAATCACCCATTTCTGCCCTTGCCTGTTATGATCTTGCACACAGCCTCCCTTCATGGGTCATTCATTACTTCTGGATCTAAAATCCACACGATAACACCAAAGTAGGAGTAGCTCAAGAAGGGAGCTCACTTCTGTCTACACAGGGGAATTGGGAATGGGCCAATTTTTCAGCTGCTCCTCAATATTGGAAAATGAATGAATAATTTGTTTTAAAAATTCGACGGGACTAATTTCTGGGATTTTATATGCCCACTTGAAAAGATGCTAGTTTGTTTAATTTTTTTATCCAAAAGACGGTGTATTTCAGTAAATAATCTCTCCGTGCCACTGTTGGCCCACAGTTTTGTTTCTGGAGTCGGATTTGAATCCATAGCCCTCTAATTCTTAAACGAGAGTATTTAATACCAAAGAACTGCTAACATGCACAGAAACATTTGAATCTCAATGTAATTTTTGTAATCTTTCTTGCTAATATTGCTTTTTATTTAAATCTTTAATGATCCTCAATTCTATTACCACTTGTAGTTATTAAGCTATTATTGTTCCATGGGTAAATCATCTAGGTTATTTTATCAGATGCCAGGCTGTAATTAATGCCCAGGGTATCTATTAATAATTGGTATATAAAGCATATGAAGCCATTGATTAGGTAACATTCTGCCACATGCTCATAGATATCTAATGATCCTCTTGGAAGTTGCCTATTACTTGATTAGATTCCAGCATGATGACAAGTGCATCGCAGCTCAGTGTGGTAAAGCATACAAATGTGTTGTAATGTGTGGGAAATGTGGTTGGCTAAATGAGTATCTGTACAAAGAAATATAAAACTGAGCACAGGACCTTGCCACCTCTTGAGGCCCAAAGTGGTTTGCTGGTGATCATTGCATCCATTTGCTCCTGTCACATCAAATGAACATGGTGGTGAAGAAATGCAGTCAGACCCAAGGGAGAAATGGGCCAATGAGCATCAGATGATGAATGATTTGTTGTCGAGAGTACTTACTCTGGCAAAGTGGGTTGGACGCTGAATTCAGGTGTCATAATCACACTACTATATTCAAGCATTTTTGGTTCCCTTTCTCATCTGGCTTCGCTAACTGAATTCCAAGACCAATGCAAGAAATACCCTTGGTTCCCTTCCCTGATTTTCCCATTTTATGTACCATTTCCTTTCTTGACCTTTCCTCACCAGGGTAACTGGTGACAGACGATCTGCCCCAGTGTCTATCAATTTGAATTAAACATTTTCAATTGTTTTATGCAAAATACACCTTCCTAATTGCATCAACATGGAGGCTCCATGACAGATCTTTGGAGATATTGACACCTCTCCACTAAGCCCTCGATGAGGACTGGGCCGTGTTCCCCTGACTTCCTCTTGAACTCCTTGGTTTTGCTGACATTGAGCGCAAGGTGGTTGTTATACCATTCAACATGCTACCCCCTACGCTAACCATACCACCCCAAAGTTGATGGGGATATGGGGAGAATAGGTTGCAGGTAAATTAGTGAAGGAGTCTGATTGTTCTCTGAGTTTGCATTAACTCCATGAGATTTAGATTATTATTTTCATATGTACTCAGTTATGGTGAAAAACCTTCGTTTGCATGGTGCTCAAAGGCTTGAAAAGAGTTGCTGTGCTCCAGTGCCATCTAGGAAATAAAATCAAGGAAAAAGAGACAGGAAAGCTGCTCTTCTAATAAAATAAATGCAACACCATAGCAGCACAATGAGTTGAGGAGAAAGACTACATCATTGTTACAAGCATGACCCCAGCAAGAGAGAGAATGATCTTGGAGCCAATAATAAAGTGTCATATACAATAGTATGTATGTACAGTATTTTAATAGCAGATGATCATGGGCCCATGAAATGATATCTCTGCTGGGAACAAATTTGGTTGAAAATACCTGGAATCCCAAGAAGGGTTTAACTGAAGGAGAAAATGTTCTGTGAAGGAAAAGTTTGAATGAAACCCATTGTGATGAGTGGTGTGCTTTGGGGATCTGTATTGGGTTAATAACTGTCCTATACATTAATGATCTGGATGATTGGGTGGCAAATTTGGTTAATGAGTATACAGGTAGGTGGAGCTGTGGATAGTGAAGGGTCTCAAAGTTTGCAGAGGGATTTAGGCCAGTTAGAAGAGTGGGCTAAAAGATGGAGTTTAATCCAGATAAATTGTGAGGAGTTTTTGTTTTGGTAAGGCTAATTAAAATAGGACCTAGATGGTGGATGGTCGGGCATTGAAGAGTGCAGTAGAACACGGGGATCTAGGAATAATTGTGCATAGTTCCCTGAAGATGAAGTCGCATGTGGATAAGGTGATGATGAAAGCTTATGGTATGTTGTCCTTTATAAATCAGAGCATTAAATACAAGAGCTGAGATGTTATGTTGAAATTGTACAGGGCATTTTTTTTTTAACTTTTTTATTTTTCACACTATGAACCATACTGACCAAAATACATAGACAGTTTTATCTTGAATATGTACGGTGTTATTTTCTCCCCTTCCCTCCCTCCCTCAGCCCCCCCTCCCCATTTATTCAAAGTTCAATCTATAAGATACATTAAACCTGTTAAACAATGTCGTCACTTAATAAAAATAAACAAGAAATTTGTATCTTTTACTTTTCCATACTGAGTCAGTTCATTTTGTCGTCTTCTCCTTCTGTCATTTTAGGTGGTGGAGGTCTGTGGTAGGATTTCTCTATTGTGTTTCCTGTATGGTTCCCATATTTGTTCGAATATTGTGATGTTATTTCTTAAATTATTTTTTCCAATGGAATACATTTATTTCTATGTACCATTATTGTATTCTCAAGTTGTCTTCTAATTTCCAGGTTGACATAATACATTTTTTTGCTACAGCTAGGGCTATCATAATGTGATAGTACAGACCTATCACCATTGTATATAGTTCCAGTATCTAGAGTGTAATGACTGTGCTTACAGCGATTTGCTGAGAGCTTAGCCACGCCTACAGTCTGGGCCTTAAAGGGTTGTGTCCCTCGCCAGGTCGGATCATTCCGGACTGGTCGGCCACCTGTGAAGAGCTCCTGTCTTTTGCTAATAAAAGCCTTGGTTTGGTTCAACAAGTCTTTGGTTCTTTCGACGAGCTCTACACATAATCTTTTTATTTTCCATCCAAATTGAGTCCAAGTTCATTACTTTTTATATTACTTAGAAGGAAGATCTCTGGATTTTTTGGCATGTTGCTTTTTGTGATTTTATTTAATACCTGGTTTAGGTCTTTCCAAAATTTTCCACTTTCTCACATGCCCAAATTGCATGTATTGTTGTTCCCGTTTCCTCCTTACAGTGAAAACATCTGTCTGATACTGTTGGGTCCCATTTAATTAACTTTTGGGGCGTGATGTATAGCCTGTGTAACCAATTATATTGCATCATGCGTAACCTCGTGTTTATTGTATTTCTCATAGTTCCGGAGCATAGCTTTTCCCACGTTTCATTCTTTATCTTTATGTTTAGATCTTGTTCCCATTTTTGTTTAGGTTTACCATTTGTTTCCTCATTCTTCTTTTCTTGCAGTTTGATGTAAGTTTGTTATAAATCTTTTAATTGTCATTGTGTCTGTAATCACATATTCAAAATTGCTTTCTTCTGGTAACCTCAGCCTGCTTCCCAATTTGTCCTTCAAGTAGGTTTTCAGTTGGTGGTAAGCAAACATTGTACTGTGAGTTATACCATATTTGTACTTCATTTGTTCAAAAGATAATTTATTTCCCGAAAAACAATTTTCTATTCTTTTGATCCCTTTTCTTTCCCATTCTCTGAAGGAAAGGTTATCTATTGTGAAAGGGATTAGTTGATTTTGCGTCAATATTAATTTTGGTAGTTGATAATTTATTTTATTCCTTTCTACGTGAATCTTCTTCCAAATGTCGACCAGATGCTGCAATACTGGTGAATTCCTATGTTGCACCAATTTTTCGTCCCACTTATATAGTATGTTCAGGTATCTTCTCCCCTATTCAGCTCTAATCTGGTCCAATCTGGTTTTTCCCTTGTTTGATAAAAATATGATAGCTATCTTAATTGTGCTGCTCTATAATAATTCTTAAAGTTTGGTAGCTGAAAGCCTCCTTGTTTGTACCATTCTGTTAATTTATCTAGCAGTATCCTTGGTTTCGCCCTTTCCATAAGAATTTCCTAATTATTTTCTTTAGCTCCTTGAAGAATTTCTCTGTTAGGTGAATTGGTAACGATTGAAATAGGTATTGTATCCTTGGGAAAATGTTCATTTTAATACAGTTTATCCTTCCTATTAGTGTTAGTGGTAAGTCTTTCCAATGCTCTAAGTCATCTTGTATTTTTTTCATTAATTTAGTTATATAAACACAATGACACAATGATATGGTTTATATAGATGGCTGAGATTATTATTTAGTTGTATACCTAGGTATCAGATTGCTTGTGTTTGCCATCTAAATTGTGATTCTTTCTTAAACTTTGTGAAATCCGCATTATTCATTGGCATTGCTTCACTTTTATTTGTGTTGATCTTGTACCCCGATACTTTTCCATATTCCTTCAATTTCCTATGTAATTCTTTTATCGATATTTCTGGTTCTGTTAAGTATATTATAACGTCATCTGCAAATAGACTGATTTTATATTCCTTCTCTTTTATTTTTATCCCTCTTATTTTATTTTCTGTTCCTATCAGTTCTGATAGTGGTTCTATAGCTAACACGAACAGTGAGGGAGATAGTGGACATCTCTGCCTTGTTGATCTGCTTAATTTAAATTGGTTTGATATATATCCATTTACTGTTACTTTCACCTGCAATGGAGAGCAACGTTGCTCTCCATTGCAGGCAAAATCTTCGCTAGGATTCTACTAAATAGAATAATACCTAGTGTCGCCGAGAATATTCTCCCAGAATCACAGTGCGGCTTTCGCGCAAACAGAGGAACCACTGACATGGTCTTTGCCCTCAGACAGCTCCAAGAAAAGTGCAGAGAACAAAACAAAGGACTCTACATCACCTTTGTTGACCTCACCAAAGCCTTCGACACCGTGAGCAGGAAAGGGCTTTGGCAAATACTAGAGCGCATCGGATGTCCCCCAAAGTTCCTCAACATGATTATCCAACTGCACGAAAACCAACAAGGTCGGGTCAGATACAGCAATGAGCTCTCTGAACCCTTCTCCATTAACAATGGCGTGAAGCAAGGCTGTGTTCTCGCACCAACCCTCTTTTCAATCTTCTTCAGCATGATGCTGAACCAAGCCATGAAAGACCCCAACAATGAAGACGCTGTTTACATCCGGTACCGCACGGATGGCAGTCTCTTCAATCTGAGGCACCTGCAAGCTCACACCAAGACACAAGAGAAACTTGTCCGTGAACTACTCTTTGCAGATGATGCCGCTTTAGTTGCCCATTCAGAGCCAGCTCTTCAGCGCTTGACGTCCTGCTTTGCGGAAACTGCCAAAATGTTTGGCCTGGAAGTCAGCCTGAAGAAAACTGAGGTCCTCCATCAGCCAGCTCCCCACCATGACTACCAGCCCCCCCACATCTCCATCGGGCACACAAAACTCAAAACGGTCAACCAGTTTACCTATCTCGGCTGCACCATTTCATCAGATGCAAGGATCGACAATGAGATAGACAAAAGACTCGCCAAGGCAAATAGCGCCTTTGGAAGACTACACAAAAGAGTCTGGAAAAACAACCAACTGAAAAACCTCACAAAGATAAGCGTATACAGAGCCGTTGTCATACCCACACTCCTGTTCGGCTCCGAATCATGGGTCCTCTACCGGCACCACCTACGGCTCCTAGAACGCTTCCACCAGCGTTGTCTCCGCTCCATCCTCAACATCCATTGGAGCGCTCACACCCCTAACGTCGAGGTACTCGAGATGGCAGAGGTCGACAGCATCGAGTCCACGCTGCTGAAGATCCAGCTGCGCTGGATGGGTCACGTCTCCAGAATGGAGGACCATCGCCTTCCCAAGATCGTATTATATGGCGAGCTCTCCACTGGCCACCGTGACAGAGGTGCACCAAAGAAAAGGTACAAGGACTGCCTAAAGAAATCTCTTGGTGCCTGCCACATTGACCACCGCCAGTGGGCTGATAACGCCTCAAACCGTGCATCTTGGCGCCTCACAGTTTGGCGGGCAGCAGCCTCCTTTGAAGAAGACCGCAGAGCCCACCTCACTGACAAAAGGCAAAGGAGGAAAAACCCAACACCCAACCCCAACCAACCAATTTTCCCTTGCAACCGCTGCAATCGTGTCTGCCTGTCCCGCATCGGACTGGTCAGCCACAAACGAGCCTGCAGCTGACGTGGACTTTTTACCCCCTCCATAAATCTTCGTCCGCGAAGCCAAGCCAAAGAAGTTACTTTCACCAATGGTCCCTTATATAATGCTTTAATCCAATTAATATATTTCTCTGGTAGGTTGAATTTTTGTGTTTTTTTTCAATCTGGTTCATTACTTCCAGGAGAGGAGGAATTAATAAGTCTTTAAATGTTTTATAGAATTCTATTGAGAGTCCATCCTCTCCCAGTGTTTTATTGTTCAGCAGTTTTTTTTTTAATATCTCCTGTATTTCTTATTTCAAATGGTTTTATTAATTTATTTTGGTCCTCTGTTTGCAATTTCGGTAGTTCAATTTTAGTTAGAAATTCATCTATTTTGTCGTCTTTTCCTTTGTTTTCAGTTTGATATAGTTGTTTGTAGAATTCCCTGAAGTTTTCATTGATCTCCATTGGGTTATATGTAATTTGTTTGTCCTTTCTCCTTGATGTCAATACCGTTCTTTTAGTTTGTTCTGTCTAAAGCTGCCACACTAGTATTTTGTGCAGTTTTTCTCCTAGCTCATAATACTATTTTGTCTTCATTATGTTCTTCTCCACCTTGTATGTTTGTAATGTTTCATTTTTTTTATTTTTTTCTGTCAATTCTCTTTTTTGTTGTATCTTCCTTTATTGCTAATTCTTTTTCTGTATTTGTTATTTCCTTTCCAACTATTTCTCGATTGTAGTCCTCCTTCATCTTAGTTACATAACTTATTATCTGCCCTCTGATGAATGCTTTCATTGCGTCCCATAGTATAAACTTATCTTTCACTGATTCTGTATTTATTTCAAAGTACATTTTAATTTGTCGCTCAATGAATTCTCTAAAATTCTGTCTTTTAAGTAGCATGGAGTTTAATTACCATCTCTACATTCTCAGTGGGATGTCCTCCAGCTCTATTGCCAATAATTGTTGAGGTCAAACTTGGAGTATTGTGTATGGTTTTGGGCACCAAAGTATAGGAAAGATATCCACAAATTGGACAGAGTGCAGAGAAGATTTACTAGAATGTTGCCAGGGTTACAGGGTCTAAGTTGTAGGGAAAGGTTAAATAAATTAGATCTTTATTCTTTGGAATGTAGAAGGTTGAGACGGGATTTGATTTGAGGTATTTAAAATTATTAGGGGTATCGATATTGATGTGGAGAGGCTTTTTCCTTTGAGATGGGGAGATACAAACAAGAAGACGTGAGTTTAGAGAAACATGAGAGGGGAACTTCTTTACTCAGAGAGAGGTGGGTGTGTGGAATGAGTTTCCAGATGAAATGATGGAGGCAGGTGAGATATTAGCATTTAAGGAGAAGTTGGATATGTATATGGCTGGGAAAGGAATGGAGGGTTGAGTATAGGTCAGTTGGGTAGGTGGGAGTAAGTGTTTGGAATGGACTAGAAGAACCAAGTTGGCCTGGTTCTATGCTGTAATTGTTATATGGCTAAATGGTTAAAACAGTTTAGCACCTAGAGTCGGGATATCAAAAACAAGAGTGCACAGATAAATGATGAGTGGAAGGAATTTTTAAATGGGATCTGCAGGATGAATTTTTTTTCCACACAGTGGTTAGGAATGCCTTCTGAAGAAAAGGAGAGTGAAAAATGCAGGAATTTGCTTTTAAAACAGTTGATATTGGTTCAAAGAATCAAAATGACAGGTTTCCTATTGATCATTTTGTAAGGATATGTTTTTGTTAATGATTTGTTCATTTGTATAGCACTGCAAACTATTTCCACTGCAGATGATTACATGCATTAACTTGGAACATGATATGAGAAATTGTGACTACATCAATTGTTTCACAAGGCCAGTCAGGTTTTTGTTTGGTATGTTCAAGATCAAAATACCTTTGTACTGAAATTTTATGGCTGGACACTGAGGCTTTTTGGACACTATAAATACAGCATTTAATTTGTTAATATGAATTACCATCTATTTTCCATTACCTCTGGGAGGGATACTGAGATGCTTTGATCACAACATTCCTCAGTTAGCAGCAGGCTTGGATATTGACCTTGCCCTCAAGTGTCTTTTCAGATCACAAATGTTCTCAAGTCGATAAAATTTTCTTCTAGATTCTATCATTAAGATGTGAATAAGCATACTTTGCATCTGGGTCTCCCCTCTTTCATATTCACTTTCCCTCTTTTTTCTGGCGAATAGTCTGGGATGATGAATCTTCAGGAGAGCTTAAAAAGAGGAGCATTTTCTGCATTTTGCAAGCCAGCTCTACAGAGAAAGTGGTGAAATGGATGATCAGGAGAAGAGCTTCACATCATGGGCATGAAGGTCAGAGAGTTGTACAGGCCAGAAACAGGACTATAAGCCCATCTTGTCCATGTGGACCAAGCTTGTCTTGGCTGGATTTGACCCATGTCTTTCCTTTCCATGTAAACCTCTCTTAAACATTACAAATATCCCTTCTTCTACCACTTCCAATGGCAACTTGTTTTGTAAACCCACCACCCCTTGTGTGAAGAAGGCTCCTCTTAAATCTTGCCCCTCACCTTAAATTTTTTAAAACTTTTTAATTTCGACATACAGCACGGTAACAGGCCCTTCTGGCCCACAAGCCCCTGCTGCCCAATTACAGCCAATTGACCTACAACCCCTTATGTTTTGAAGGTTGGGAGCACCCAGAGAAAACAAATGCAGACAATGGGAGAATTACAAAATCCTTACAGAAGCATTAGATTTGAACCTGGTCGTTAGCACTGTAACAATATTCAGCTAACCGCGCTACCCGTCTCTGGTCTCTAGTTCTAGATTCCCCTACCGGGGGGGAGGAGGGGGGGGCAAAGGCAATTATTATTTACCTGATTTTATAAACCTCTATAAAGTCCTCCTTTAGCCTTCTATGTTCCAGGGAGAAAAGTTCCAACCTATCCAGAATCCCCTTATAATTCAAGCCTACCAATTCTGGTTAAATTCTCGTGTATTTTTCTGGACTCTTTCCAGTTTAATCACCTCTTTCAGTTAGCTGGGTGACCAAAACTGCACACATTCTTCCCAAGTGTGGTCTCACTTGTGTCTTGTTTAGTTGTAACATGAAGTCCTTGCTCTCGTATTCAATGCCCTAATCAATTTAGGCAAGTGTGCCAAATATATTCACCACCTTGCTCCGATAGTTCAGTGGTTAGAGCACCAGCCTTGTAAACCAGGGGTTGCAAATTTATTCCTCACTGGGGCCTAATTTCTGTGAGGGGTGCTGGACAAAGTGGTGACTCTCTATCTTCTTTATGGTAGACAAGTTAAAGAATTTCATATTACATTCTAAATGTAGTACTACATTTCATGGAACTATGACCTGGACACCCAAGTCTTTTTAATTTTCCAACACTCCCCAGGGACATGCTATTCTCAATGGAAGTCCTGGCTGGTTGAATCTACAAAATTACCTTCTGATTGTCAGTTAAAAACAACATCAGCCAATCCTTGGTACAGTTTTCCAGTTTGTCTAGAGATTCTGTTGTAATCTTAGATAACCTTCTCCACTGTCCCCCATAGCTCCAATGCTTGTGTCACCCACAAAGTTACGAACCATACGAACTGCATTGCCATAGAACAGCAACTTCAAGCTTATTATTATCCAATTGCATGAGTACAACCTGATGGAGCAGCACTCTCCAGTCCTTGTTGCATAAACACAAAAAGACAGCGCAAACTGTATTGTTTCATGAATATGAGAGTCTCGGAGGATTAGTGGGAGCAGTTTCTTTGGCCATTCACCATTCTCACTACCGGGGGGGGGGGGGGGGGGACTGGTCCTCAACCTGGTGGTGCAGGCTCTGATATTCCTGAATCTCTTTTCTGATTGCAATAGTTGAAAGATGCTGTGTGCCAGGTGATGGGGGTCCTTAATAATTTTGAATGTCCTCTTCAGACAACAATCTCACTAGATCACGTCAATGGGAGGGAGACCTGAGCGATCCTCTGTGCCACTCTTGTGGTCCTGTGGATTACCTCTGATCCAATTCTCGACGGCAAACATACCACACTGTGATGCAGTCGGCCATGACACTTTATTAGAGCTCCTGTAGAAGGTTGACATGATGGTGGCTGGTAGCCTTGCCCTCTTCAGTCTTCTCAGAAAGTGCTGGTACTCTGCTAGCGAGTTATTGATATGTAGTGGAGAGTGGTTCTCCTGAAGTCCACAATTTCCTTCATCTTGTCCACATTGGGGCTCAGGTTTATTATGAGCTCCCATTTTTAGTAAAATGGGATTATCACTGTAAGGGATAGTATGGACAAAAGGAACTGAATGGTCACAGCTAACATTTCACACAAACCCAGTGATAATTCAATATATTGGAAGAACTTTTTTAGTCTGTTCCAGATTTGATACATTTGCAAAGACAGTGATTTTGCAGGGGAGAACCATTCTGGCAGCTGAAGAGAACACCTCTTTGAAAGCAGCTATTGAGGCCAGCATTTTTTATGGAATTCAAGCGAAGCAAGCTCTATGAATGGTTCTTTTTGGTGGATTGACCTGTCCCAGGAGGATTTTTTTGGAATCAGTGCTTCATTTTGATGTGACTAACAATGGAGATCACTTGGAGAGACCGCTTCATTTTTAAGTGTGACGAGCAGTGAACTTTCTTGGAGAGATCGGTGCCAGGGTCTCGGAAGCTTCGTGGAGTCTGTCCAGTTTGAATCTTGCCTGCAAAAGGACTGGGAGTGTTTTGACCACAACTTGTGTGAATGGACATTTCTTCAAAGGCAATGCAAGAAGAATTTGAGTCTGTAGCTGCTTCAACTCCAGTCTTCCCATCAGTAACATTAATTCTGGGCATCACATTTCAAAGGCCTTAGCTTCAACATTGAATTTAAAAGAATGAACTTTAAAAGAAACTTTCTAGATTTTTGGTCTGGACTGTTATGGTTTGACTGACACACACAGTGTTCAGGATAGTTTAAAAGTTCAGACTAGCTTAAGAGTCGGAAATAAAATTCGTGTTTTAAAATTAAACACTGGTTCATTGCCTATTGCCGTTCGCTAGGCGCAGTTTGTAATATTTCTTGCATCCTATCATGAGATCTTCCACCTCTTCTCTGTCTTGCGAATCATTGTTTTGCTGTTGATGTGACCAATGACTGTTGTCATCTACAAACTTGATGAATCCGTTGAAGCTGGGTCAGTGACGTGAACAGGGACGAACTGAGCTCACAGCCCTGAGGTGCAACTGTGCTCAGTGTCATGTTGCTTGGTTAGTGGAGTAATCACCAATTCTTGCAGCACACCATTGGTCACAGGCCTCCAAATGAGTAACAGCCCTCCACCAACACCCTCTCTGTCTCCTACCTTCAAGCCAATTCTGTATCCAATAGTATTAAATGGGAGGACAAAAAGGATAAAAGAAAGGATTACATTTGAGTACTTTTGAAATGTGTTGAACGGAAGAAAATGAATTGGCCAGTTTTGCAGGCAGCCAGCACTCAAATAGTAATGAGATAATAATCAGACATAAGTTTAGGGATTTTATTAAGACGAGAATATTGCCCAGGACTCTGTGGAGAGCTGCCTTGCTCTCTGAAACTGTGCCAAAGAGTAGTTTAGGTTCATGTGTGGACATGCAAGGTCTGGTTTTAATTTCCCGTGAAAGATGGGTGAACTATAACCAAAATCTGCTCCAAGCTGGACATGAATCATTTTATGGAAGTAAATCACAAAATTCTCTAGACACCATGGTTGAGTAAAAACATAAAATGCTAGAGAAGCTCAGTAGGTTAAACATTGTCCTTGATGTAGCAACATTTCTGGCCTGAGCACTTCATCAAAGTGTGAGAAAATGCTGGCAAGTGTCTGAACAAAAGAGTAGGGTGGGGGGTGAGGCAGGAGATGATAGGTGGAGAAAGGAAGGAGGGGACAGCAGCAATGAAGGGGAGAGGGGGTGGCACGGCTGTGTGGGTGAAAGAACTGGAAAGACAAAAGGGTGGGGGGGAAGGGGAAAGAAAAGGCAGCAGGTTTAATAGAAAGCAGTCAAGTCGATGTTCACACCAGGTGGCTCGAGGGAGCTCAGACAGAAAATAACGTGTTGTTCCTCCAATCTGCGAGTGGTCAGGGTGGGACAGCACATAAGGCCGAGGATAGACATATGAGCGCGGAGCATAACCTGAAATTGAAATGGTTGGCCACTGGAAGCTCGCTGTGGTTGTGAACGGAGCAGCGTGCTGTGAGAAGTGATCTCCCAGTCTGCGACTGGCCTCTCCGATGTAGAGAATACCACAAAGGGGGCACCAGATGCAGTAAATAAGTCCTCTGAATGTACATGAAGGCCTTTTTGGGGCCCTGAACCATGGAGAGGGAGGTGGTATTGGTGCAAATGTTGCACCTTCTGAGGGCAGATGGGAAGGTGCTGGGGGTACAATGAGTGGGGAGGGATGAGATGAGTTCACGAGGGAATTGCAGAGGGCGAGCTCCCTGTGGAACACCAAGAGGGGAGGAAAAGGAAAAATGTGTCTTGGTGGTGGAATCTTGTAGTAAGTGCAGGAAATTCCAACAGATAATGTGTTGGATGCAGAGGCTGTTGGGGTGGTAGGCGAGGATGGGGAGATTCTATGTTGGTTACATCTGGAGGTAGAGGGGGCCAGGGCAGATGAGCAGGAAATGGAAGGGGTGAGGCAGATGAGTATGAGGTCAGGGTGGAAGTTGGCTGTGAAGTAGATGAAGTTGACAAGCTCATCGTGGGTACATGAGGCAGCTGTAGTCGTCGATATACTGGAGGAAGAGTTGGGGGGGGTGGAGAATCTCTTGTCTATGTAAGCTTGCAGCAAAGATTGCTCCACAAAGCCCACGAACAGGCAGGTGTAGCTGGGACCCATGCAAGAACCCATGGCTACTCCTTTGATTTAGAGGAGAAGTTCTGCCAGGTAGAGGAGGTTGGTGGTATAGGGTGACTGGTCGGGTCTTTGGTCCAGGAAGAAGCAAAGTGCTTTTGAACCTTTTGTGTAGGGTATAGAGGTATAAAGAGATTGGCCATGCATCGTGTTTCCACTTCTACCCAAGATACACAAACCCGACCATCTGGGTAGACCCATCATTTCTGCCTGTTCCTGCCCCACTGAGCTAGTTTCATCTGACCTTGACTCTATCCTTTCTTCCCTGGTCCAATCCCACCCCACCTACATCTATGACAGCTCACACACCCTCCATCTCTTCAATGACTTCAGGTTCCCCAAACCGGACTGCCTTATCTTCACAAGTTTTTAACATGAATCTTATCAGCAGCTAAAAAGCTTGATCAGGCTAGTTGCTGTTCTCCAAGAGAAAGTACTTAAACTTGAAGTTGTCCTTGACCACTAAGAGCATCTTCCTCTGACCTTTCTGCCTATACATTAAGTGAGTTTGGTAGCTGGTTCTACCTACTGTAAAGCAGTTGGTAGTTACAGACAAGTACTGGGATGATGGGGAAAAGCTGTCATCCTCAGAGACTGCACCTCTTTGATCTGCCCTTGACCAAATTGTATTTTGATTGATTCAAGTAATGGGGAACTAGTTTCGGCAGCAAGGTTTGTGAGGTCTCCATAACTCTGTGCTATTTGACAGTTGGCTGTCTTCACTCAAAAAAACTAGTGGAAGGTGGGGGAGTGGGGTCAATGGAGAAACGGCCTGAAAAGATGAAGAAGATGCTCACCAGGAAGTGCTGCAGAAATGCTGTGGTGTTAGCCGGGGGAGCACTCAAGGTTTTGGTGGCAGCCAAGATTTATAAAGGGTTTGTAGAGTGCATTGAAAGAACCAAAGATTTGTTGATCCAAACCAAGGCTTTTATTAACTAAAAGACTGGAGCATATCACAACTAGGTTGACCAGTCCAGAATGACCTGGTCTGGCTAGGAGCAAACCTTTAGGACCTGCCAGTAGGTGTGGCTACACTCTCAGCCAATCACAGTCATCCTACACTACCGTCTGTACATATACTTAAAAAGTCCAGGAATATGTAAAGATAAATTTGAGCAGAGCTTCAGTCTTTCGAAAGACCTCAGGAATTTTTGCGATGGGTTGAATCCTCCATAAACATGGAGTTTCAAGCATAAGGATTCAACTTGTAGTTCAGGCTATAATATATCATTATTCTCCTTCGTGGGTCACTAATCTGTTCATTAGGATATCTGAAACCTTCAAATCCACCTTCAAACCATTGCTGATTTATGGTTGGCAAAGAAACTCAGCTGGCAAATCCTTTCTGATATATTAACAACAAAAATTTGTAAGTCAATGGATTGGAAAAATGGTTTGTATTTTCCAAGACAAATTAATATGGTTTTGGGGCATAAATAGGACTTTGAAGTTGCTTTGTACTCTGCTTATGTAATGGCAATAATTTTTTCATTCAGTCATTCATTGTTCAGCATTCCTTTTGAAATGTTAGAAATGCACCAGGTTAATTGGGTGTCACAAACTTGTGGGCCAAAATGGCCTGTTACTGTGCTGTATGTCTAATTTTTTTTTTAATTAGAATTTTAAAATTAAATTTTGGATTTTAAGATTGAGGAGTGATCTTGTATAAGAGAACTTGATACTTTTTTCAAAAGTGGGAAATTTTGAACAAAAAGTCATGGTTTCAAGGCAAGGGGCTGATCATTTAAAGTGGAGAAAGACATTTCTTATTGTGGAGGATGATAATCTGCAGGATTCTCTCCCCCAGGGGGTTGTTGGGATCATTAAAGTGGACATTGCTAAATGTTGAAAGTTTGAGTGATTAAGGGCAATGAGGATTATGTCGGGAGGAGGCATCAGTATAGAAAAGCCATCATCACGTTGAACAGCAGAGTAGGTTTGAAGGACCAGGTGGGACTTCCTGTCTCCTATTTTCCAGCGTTGTGTTAGCTCTTCAGGTTCTGAGGAAACATTAGAGCAATTGTTACACTTTGATCACATCACTTGCTTTAATAACTAGGACTGAGGATAAAGAAGGAAACAATCGTATAATCTTTAACTATTTACACTGTGACGTAGGAGTGTGAAAGAAAATGACATTTAATTTTCTCCATATTCTCTGTCAATTCAGTTCATATATGACTCACATTTCCCTAAAGTTTTTGGTTACCTCCTCCTGCAACATGTCTCCTGCTAGATCAGTTAACTTTATTTTTAACATACTGAAATCCTAGTTGGATCAACCGAGCAATTAGAGTTAATGGACTGTTTATTGAGACTGTTGTAAAAGACCATCTAAAATTGGCATCCATTTCACAGTAGGACATGGAGTACTCTTTTGCTTATTCCTACTTCCTTCTCCAAATTAACTCATCTTAAGATAACGATGAAAAGTAAAATTAATCAGGTACAGATCTGTATGAAAGGGAATGCAAGGTCTTGGTCCCTGTCAGTAACTCTTTTGTACTATTGTCAAAGTCCAGTTAACTGGGCAGCACTCCAGAATGTACAAGAGTTCAACGCTAATGCTGCGTGCGCTCAAAGAGAATGTATTTTTATGCTCCAGGGCTTTTATGTGTTTGCTTTGATTTTCAGACAAGGTACATGTATCTTATTTTTGCATCTTTGTGTGCATAGAACATTTGGAAGCTTTGAGGGTAAAGATTACCTTGCTTGCAATTGAGACACTGAATTCTAAGCCTAACATGAGAATGCAAAATAAAAGAATACAGCATGAGATTATAGACCTGCTTGCAATTTTTTTGATCACTACTATATCCTTTTCTCCAGTAAATTACTTGTTTTTATTGAAGGATGTGAATGAATTGTATCTAACTAACTTGGATGAAGTAAGAAAGGTTGATGGGGAAATGTAGTTGGTGATGTGGACTTCCAAAAGATGTTTGATAAATTGCCACTATATCTAGTGACAATTTATCAAAATTGTGTCAACAGGGTTGTTTGCTATGGAATAAAAGGGATTGAAACTAAGAGTAATATTGCATTTTGTTTTGGATTGAAGGGGTGGATCTAGAAGAGATAATATTGCATTTTGTTTTGGATTGAAGGGGTGGATCTAGAAGAGATAATATTGCATTTTGTTTTGGATTGAAGGGGTGGATCTAGAAGAGATAATAGTGCATTTTGTTTTGGATTGAAGGGGTGGATCTAGAAGAGATAATATTGCATTTTGTTTTGGATTGAAGGGGTGGATCTAGAAGAGATAATATTGCATTTTGTTTTGGATTGAAGGGGTGGATCTAGAAGAGATAATAGTGCATTTTGTTTTGGATTGAAGGGGTGGATCTAGAAGAGATAATAGTGCATTTTAGATTGGATTGAAGGGGTGGATCTAGAAGAGATAGTAGTGCATTTTGTTTTGGATTGAAGGGGTGGATCTGGAAGAGATAATAGTGCATTTTGTATTGGATTGAAGGGGTGGATCTAGAAGAGATAATATTGCATTGTTTTGGATTGAAGAGGTGGATCTAGAAGAGATAATATTGCATTGTTTTGGATTGAAGGGGTGGATCTAGAAGAGATAATATTGCATTGTTTTGGATTGAAGGGGTGGATCAAGAAGAGATAATATTGCATTTTGTTTTGGATTGAAGGGGTGGCTCTAGAAGAGATAATATTGCATTTTGTTTTGGATTGAAGGGGTGGATCTAGAAGAGATAATATTGCATTTTGTGTTGGATTGAAGGGGTGGATCTAGAAGAGATAATATTGCATTTTGTTTTGGATTGAAGGGGTGGATCTAGAAGAGATAATAGTGCATTTTGTTTTGGATTGAAGGGGTGGATCTAGAAGAGATAATATTGCATTTTGTTTTGGATTGAAGGGGTGGATCTAGAAGAGATAATAGTGCATTTTGTTTTGGATTGAAGGGGTGGATCTAGAAGAGATAATAGTGCATTTTGTTTTGGATTGAAGGGGTGGATCTAGAAGAGATAATATTGCATTGTTTTGGATTGAAGGGGTGGATCTAGAAGAGATAATATTGCATTTTGTTTTGGATTGAAGGGGTGGATCTAGAAGAGATAATATTGCATTTTGTTTTGGATTGAAGGGGTGGCTCTAGAAGAGATAATATTGCATTTTGTTTTGGATTGAAGGGGTTGCTCTAGAAGAGATAATATTGCATTTTGTTTTGGATTGAAGGGGTGGATCTAGAAGAGATAATATTGCATTTTGTTTTGGATTGAAGGGGTGGATCTAGAAGAGATAATAGTGCATTTTATTTTGGATTGAAGGGGTGGATCTAGAAGAGATAATAGTGCATTTTAGATTGGATTGAAGGGGTGGATCTAGAAGAGATAATAGTGCATTTTGTTTTGGATTGAAGGGGTGGATCTGGAAGAGATAATAGTGCATTTTGTATTGGACTGAAGGGGTGGATCTAGAAGAGATAATATTGCATTGTTTTGGATTGAAGGGGTGGATCTAGAAGAGATAATATTGCATTGTTTTGGATTGAAGGGGTGGATCAAGAAGAGATAATATTGCATTTTGTTTTGGATTGAAGGGGTGGATCTAGAAGAGATAATAGTGCATTTTGTTTTGGATTGAAGGGGTGGATCTAGAAGAGATAATAGTGCATTTTGTTTTGGATTGAAGGGGTGGATCTAGAAGAGATAATATTGCATTGTTTTGGATTGAAGGGGTGGATCTAGAAGAGATAATATTGCATTTTGTTTTGGATTGAAGGGGTGGATCTAGAAGAGATAATATTGCATTGTTTTGGATTGAAGGGGTGGATCAAGAAGAGATAATATTGCATTTTGTTTGGATTGAATGGGTGGCTCTAGAAGAGATAATATTGCATTTTGTTTTGGATTGAAGGGGTGGATCTAGAAGAGATAATATTGCATTTTGTTTTGGATTGAAGGGGTGGATCTAGAAGAGATAATAGTGCATTTTATTTTGGATTGAAGGGGTGGATCTAGAAGAGATAATAGTGCATTTTGTTTTGGATTGAAGGGGTGGATCTAGAAGAGATAATAGTGCATTTTGTTTTGGATTGAAGGGGTGGATCTAGAAGAGATAATATTGCATTGTTTTGGATTGAAGGGGTGGATCTAGAAGAGATAATATTGCATTTTGTTTTGGATTGAAGGGGTGGATCTAGAAGAGATAATATTGCATTGTTTTGGATTGAAGGGGTGGATCAAGAAGAGATAATATTGCATTTTGTTTGGATTGAATGGGTGGCTCTAGAAGAGATAATATTGCATTTTGTTTTGGATTGAAGGGGTGGATCTAGAAGAGATAATATTGCATTTTGTTTTGGATTGAAGGGGTGGATCTAGAAGAGATAATATTGCATTGTTTTGGATTGAAGGGGTGGCTCTAGAAGAGATAATATTGCATTTTGTTTTGGATTGAAGGGGTGGCTCTAGAAGAGATAATATTGCATTTTGTTTTGGATTGAAGGGGTGGATCTAGAAGAGATAATATTGCATTTTGTTTTGGATTGAAGGGGTGGCTCTAGAAGAGATAATATTGCATTTTGTTTTGGATTGAAGGGGTGGCTCTAGAAGAGATAATATTGCATTTTGTTTTGGATTGAAGGGGTGGATCTAGAAGAGATAATATTGCATTTTGTTTTGGATTGAAGGGGTGGATCTAGAAGAGATAATAGTGCATTTTGTTTCGGATTGAAGGGGTGGATCTAGAAGAGATAATAGTGCATTTTAGATTGGATTGAAGGGGTGGATCTAGAAGAGATAATAGTGCATTTTGTTTTGGATTGAAGGGGTGGATCTGGAAGAGATAATAGTGCATTTTGTATTGGATTGAAGGGGTGGATCTAGAAGAGATAATATTGCATTGTTTTGGATTGAAGGGGTGGCTCTAGAAGAGATAATATTGCATTTTGTTTTGGATTGAAGGGGTGGATCTAGAAGAGATGCTCAACGACGATTGTTTTTCTTGAGGTTATAAATAATTTAGACTTTAATACGTCGAACAAAATTGCAGCTGAATGGTAGAGACTGGATAGGCAATGACCTCTGTGCCTCGAGGAATGATCTGAGGTTTATAGGATCACCAGGGGCACACTCTTTTTCCAATGACATGGGAGTCTACATCTAATTGATGTAGCTTTAAGTTGAGAGGGGAAAAAGTTAAGGGGGAACAGCGGTGCAACTCTTTCACACAAAGGGTGGTGGGTTTAGATACAATGTTTAAAAGGGCATTTTGACAGGCACATCGATAGGAAAAGTTTCCAGTGATGTGGCCTAAGGTAGGCAAATGGGACTAACTTAGCCAGATAACTTGATTGAACATGAACAAGTTTGGCCTGTTACCATGCTTTATAATTCTAAGACTGTATGACATCTTTTTGCACAGTTGTACACTGATAATAGCAGCAATGTTAGAAGTAAAATTGTTTGTTCTGGAAATAGAACAGTTCTTTGCCAGCATCTAAGCTCAACTGACACTTGACATGCCAGAACATGAATTACAAGCAACATTTGTAAATATTAAGTGAAAATAGCTTCACAGCCTCAACAAAGCTTTGAGCATTGCCTATAAGAATTATAGATTATTTGCATATCCATTATCCCTTTAAGTATTATTTCCTGTCAAACAGAAAGGTTCTATAAACAGTTACGCTATGCTGGTCTATATGATCTTCAGGCTGTGTTTGGTTACGTTTTGACTGATTCACCTGATGGGTAAATGATGATAAGTTTATTTCCTTGTACATGTGCAAAGAAATTCTTACTTGCAGTTGCTGAACAAATACTTTGAGGAAAACAACTACATGCTAAATACTTAATTGAATTAAAAAGACAATAAGGACACAAAACACAGTTATCCAAATGCAAAAAAAAAAAAGGTGATGTAGCAGTCATGTAGGCCAGCCATTCTCAGCCTTTGTTTGGCTATGGCTCCCCTTGGACTCTGCACAAAGTTTATGGGCCCTCTGCCCTGTGAAGCAGACAAGATTTGGTTTCTTCTGAACTATCCCACTCACTCCAGTTAAAAAAAAACAAGTTATTTATGAGGTGAAAACAAGATTTTTACTTAAAAGTGCTGTGCCTCCCATGGGGGAGTGTCAGGCCCCTGTGGAAAACGGGTGTTATAGACAGTTGTTTGTCGTGATGAGTGTAACGAGGAGGTCCGATAGAGCCATTGGAATGCAATTCCTCTTGAACCTCAAGGTGCTGGCCTTCAGGCTTCTGTAACTTCAGCCCAACGGCAGTCGTGAGAAGAGCTTGTGACTAGGATTATGGGGGGGTTGCTTTCTTGAGGTAGTGCCCCATATAGATGGATTCAGTGCATGGGAAGTTCGTCTTTGATGGACCTGGCTGTGTTGGTTGCCTTCTGTCATTTGGGAGAGTCAAATCCCCAAATAGACAGTGATAGAACCAAACAATATTCTTTCAACAGCGTGCCTGTAAAAGTTTGAGAGTTTTTGACAACCTGTCAAATGTTCTCAGACTCCCTGGAAAGTTGGAGTGTCACTTTCATAGTTGTGGCATTGTGCTCATTCCAGGAGAGGTCTTCTGAAATATGGATGGTTCTAACCTTCTCCACTTCCATCCCATCAATGTGGTCAGGTGCATGATCCCTCAACCTCAACAATGAGCTCCTTGGTCTTGGAGTTGTTGAGAGAGAGTTTGTTGTTCTGGATCTACCCAATCAAATTCATGATCTCCAGTTAGTATTCTAACTCATTGTTTCCAGCAATGTTGGTGTCATTAGCCAATTTATAGATTGGGTTGAAACTGATATTCTATGCAGTCATGGGTGTACAGGGTAGGGGACTACATACATAACCTTGGGGTGCTCCTGAGTTGATGGTCAGTGAGGAGGAGGTGATGTTGCTGGTTCACACTGATTGGAGTCTGCAGGTAAGGAAATCTAAGATGCAGTACAGATCCTATAGTTTGGTCATATGTTATGCTTGTATAATATTGGATGCAGCGGGGTAGTCAATGGACCACAGCCTGACATATGTGTTCTTGTGGTCTCGGTGATCTAATGCAGAATGGAGGGTTGAAGAGAAGGGATCTGCGGTTGACCTAATCTGATGCTAGGCAAACTGAAGTGAATCTATGTCCTTCCTGAGAAAGGAGTGGATAAACAACTCCTCAAACCTCCAAGCACTTCATCACAGTAGATGCTAGTACCACTGGCTGCCAGTTATTGAGGCAGGTAACCTTGATCTTCTGGGGCACTGGTCACTATTATTATTTGTGCAGAACCGTGGACAAGCATTTCAGATGGCAGGGAAGGGAAATGAAATGCTTAAACTTTACATATTATCAACTCTTAAGTGTCAGTTGTGGTCAAGTCAAATTTATTGTCCTCTGATGTACATGTACAACCTGATGAAACAGGGTTCACTGGTCCTCGGTGCAACGCACACAGGCACTTACAAACAGTGCCTGTGCAGGACAAACATTCATAAATAAATGAAGTTTCATAAATGTGAGAGTCTCGCATGGTTAGTGGGTAGTTAGATTACAGTCTCGTCTCTGAATATGGTGGTTCTGGGTTTAAGTCCCATTCTCGAGACCCATTTACAAAGATTCAGCCTGACAGTCAGTGCAGATCCTGTGTGTGCTGTTTTCCTCAGTGGACATGTCGAATCCCACTCAATACTATATTTCCAAGCCATGCAGGGATGTTACCCCTTGCATCACAGACATTATTTATCCATTGATTAGTCTCACTGCAATAATGAAAACTGGTATCACGTTGATGTGCTTGTTAGAGCCTGAATTTTCTGCCATTTCCAACATTATTTCAATGACTTTACGAACAGTGATTTATTAGGAAAAGCACATTAATGATGCTGTATAATCTGGTGCTTTTCCTGTTGTGCCTTATACATCAGGCTTTCCTTAAATATTGCCAGTTCCTCACTCCAGTGATTGGTAATTCTAACCATTTCCTGGAACAGGAGTATTGCTATAAGAAAAATCACAAGAGCTTAAGGCCAATTGTTGCTGTAATTGTATGTCAGGCGTAAAACATGAAGGAAGCCCTGGATGCTGATGGATATTGAGGACTGGATAAAGACAAAAACAGGTGATGGGTATGAAGAACTAATGATGAGGGAAATCTGAAGAGTTTACAGAGATACTTTGAAAGGAAATTAAAATCTTGTGGCATTGGTTTTCCAGTTAAAGAGGAGAAGATGTCAGGAAGTGCCCAGTTAATCAGATTTACTTGGAATTGTATGGAATATAGAGTCAAACAAATTGGAACAGACCCTTTGGCCCAACTTGACCTTGCTATCCAAATTGGCATTCTGGGCTAGTCCCATTTGCCTGCGTTGGGTCTGTTTGCATCCATGCACCAGAGGAAAAGGCTATTCAGGCTAACCAATCTGTTCTCGGATTTGTGCACTGGAGGCGCCTGCCTGCTTTTTACTCATCCCTTGAATAAGGGATCAGGCCTGAAATGCCACCTATGAGCATTACGAGACCTGCTGATTTCCTCCACTTTTCTGTGTTTTTACTGCAATCACAGTGTGTACAGACCTGATTCAATTTAATTTCTCCTGTCTTTCTCTACTCCCTCCCTCTTGTTTCACCTTCACATGTGTTTTCCCATACATGTATAAATATTACTCACCTTAGCTGTCCTGTGTATGACAAAATTCCAACCATCCCTTTGGCTCCACAGCTGTTGTTTGACCTTCTGAAGTACTATCAATGGGTCAATTCACTCCTGATATTTGAGTCAACAAAGAATTGAGTTCTCTTCAAAATGCCTGTTGTAAATATCTGCCCTACAGCAATATATAATTGATTTGGCTGCACTAACAATTGCTGAATTTTATTGAAATCCTTAAATTATGCCTGTTCATAACTGATTTTATAGCTGGTTGGATTGTGTAGTAATTTTTCAAATGAAGACCTTGTATCTACAAACAAATAAACAGAATTCAGATTTGATAGAAGTAAAACATGAAAGTCAGCTGACATTGTGGTTGAAATAAAAATGCCATGCTGGAGAAACTCAGCAGGTCGAACAGTGTCTTTTATGTCGTAAATATACAAAACCAACTTTTCTGGCTTGATCCCTTCATCAAGGTGTGACAAAATAGTGGGGAAATTGAATGGGGAGAAGATTTGTCTCATTGCATTTGTCTGATTGCATTTGGCAAAATACTCGAGGTTCAACTCAAATGACTGCAAACAAGATTGGTTTTAGTGTATTTTTCAAATTGGAGATGCAGCACGGGAATAGGGCCCTTCTGATCCATGACCTCATGCCACCCAATTACACCTATGAACCCTATACATTTTTGGAGGGCGGGTGGAAACCGAAGCACCTGCAGGACACCCACATAGATATGAGAATGCACAAACTCCTTCCAAACAGCAGTGGACTTCAACCCATGTATTTTTTGCACTAAAACCCTATGCTAACCATGGTGCAATTTATATTTTTATTTTATATTTACATACATTCAGACATACAGTATGGTAACAGGCCATTTTGGCCCACGAGTTCATTCCGCCCAATTTACTCCCAATTAAACTGCACTTCCGGTACGTTTTGAACAGTGAGAGGAAACCGTAGCCCCCGGAGAAGATCCATGCTGATACAGGGAGAATGTACTCACTCCTTTTTGAACCCTGGTCCCGATCGCTGGCACTGTAAAGGCGTAAAGGCGATGCGCTAACTTCTACATCAACCTGCCGCCCACTCCTCCTTGTGGAGTGTTGTTCATTTTCCTGGTTCCTACCTTTGACAATGACATCTGTTGCCTGGAGTTGATCATTTGACATTATTTAATGGTTTTGTCTATTCCTCATGCCAGTCCCACATAATGGAAGCATCCTACTAAATATACAGACAAGACACTTTACATTTGAAGATGAGGCTTTTGGCATCTGGAATCTTTCATCGTGAAACTGATGATTGGTGTGGTGCCAGTGAAGCAATGGTGTGTAGAATAGTTTATAAAGTCTGCAGGGCCATTTGTGAACTTGTGAGGAGTTTTACATCAGTTATCCTGATGCTGCTGCCCAACCCAACTAGAAAGTGTTTAGAGGGATGTCATGTCCCCATCAAATGTCCATCAACTCCTGATGTTGAGGAGTACAGGAACCATCAATATTCAGGGTGTGTGATCTCCTAATTTAAAGTTTAATCATTGTTGCCTGTTAGAAAGGTGCAACTCAACTCTTCATTGTGTGCGCAGTTTCAGAGACAAAGTGGACCACTACTTGGTGACAGTGGATATGGTCAGTTAATTTTTATTCATACATAAATCCACAACAGAACTCGTATCCACAATAGAGGGATGGTCAAGCGTATGTTTGAAGTATGGAAAAAAATTGATTCCAGCGTTTATCCAATACACTTTGTTTCAAGCTAATCAGATGCTGCAATGAGATCATTGCTACAGGTGTTCTGCAGCAGCTCTGCTGTCCTGTTCCTCCAATGGGAGGTCAAGGTCAAGCAGATGTGCCCATAGCTGCGGTAGGCAATGACCAAGGAGGACCTACACACGGAATTGCTTTCACATTGCAGCACTTCAACTAGATGAATGCATTTAAATATCTTTGGCTTGGCTTCGCGGACGAAGATTTATGGAGGGGGTAAAAGTCCACGTCAGCTGCAGGCTCGTTTGTGGCTGACAAGTCCGATGCGGGACAGGCAGACACGGCTGCAGCGGCTGCAGGGGAAAACTGGTTGGTTGGGGTTGGGCGCTGGGCTTCTCCCCCCCCCCCCCCCGCCGTTTGTCAGTGAGGTGGGCTCTGCGGTCCTCCCCAAAGGAGGCTGCTGCCCGCCAAACTGTGAGGCGCCAAGATGCACGGTTTGAGGCGATATCAGCCCACTGGCGGCGGTCAATGTGGCAGGCACCAAGAGACCTCCCCAGGCAGTCCTTGCACCTTATAGAACATATTCATTAGGGCTTATTTTTTGCTTTGATAATGTTTGTTCTATACAAAATTTAAAAAGTGTGTGGAGCAAAATTAAATGTGTGACTAAACTAAAGCTGGTTGAAAATGTAGTTTGTAGTGATTTAAAATTCTCATTCATGAATATCCAGATGATTTAATTTTCACCTATCATATTATTCACCATGGCTGATGATCACAGTCGTCTCATTACTCTATCGTTTTTGGACCCTAGCTCTCCCTTCCAACTTCATGTACTGTAGAATTCTCATTTTCATTTTGTTTCTTCAGATTTTCATTTCATACTCATGAAATTCTCAGGCTAGCTTTTCATGTATAGTCATCTTTTTATCTGCTGAATGGTGGTGATATTACAGCAAATATGGAGAGTACACTCACTGCTGGGGTTCTTCCAACCTGTAGAGATTCCTTTCCTTTGGTGTTGAACTAGTAGGAGCACAAATAAACTCGCATGGTCCTTAGAATGAAAGAAGAATAAAGATTGACACACAGTGGAATATATTTAGAAAAGGAAATAGTCAATTTTCTTTCTTTGGTATATTTACCATTTGTACTCAGTTCTTTATCTGAACTGTCCAAATGATCATTATCTGGTATCCCACCCAGAGGTTGCTGGTGCTCTATTATTCCAGATAGCAAGTCACTCATCAGTTTTGGGGTTTTTTTTGGTGGTCCACCACCAGTATTAAATCGCTCTCTTATCTCTGCAGTGTCTTTTTAAAGCCAGTTAAGGTTCTTCCACAGTGTCTATGAAGGTAGATACCATTCAATAAAAGTGATGTCACAAAATATGAACATAGGAAATGTGAAATACTAATAATAATGAAGATCTCTCACCTGAAATTGTTGTACTGTTCTTGTGGTTACATTTTCATTGAATTCACTGCAAATTGCGGCCCAACTATTTTTCTTTTGCTCAGAAGCAGTCGTACAGTTTTCACTTTCAATAACTGGATGGTTTGACACAATTTGTTTCACTAAAGTTTTTGAATGAATTCTTTTTGCTCTCACTTTATTTTGTCTCTAGATTCATACCAGTTTTCTATTTTATTCTGAGTTCTTATGAGGACCATCAAACCAACAGCATGTGATCATACGTAACCTAATCAGGCTTAACCTGAGTGTCCTCCCTCGTGTAGGCTTGCTTACTTTTCTCCAGGACTCCATAGTCCGACTAACTAAGCCAAATTTAAGCCACGTTCATGAAAGCCTCCTGGTTTCGGTTTGTGAAACTGGCCCTATACTGTCACCAAAATGCAAAATATAATAGCAAATCTTGCCATAAGTGCATAATATATGAAAAGTACAAATTAAAAAGAAAAATAAATTATTATTTTGGACATAGTCCCAATGGGCAACTGCACCTTAATTATTTTGCCTTCCAAAGTTAGTCGTCCTCTTGAATTTCTGGGTGTGCAATTAATTTTTGA
This sequence comes from Narcine bancroftii, assembly GCF_036971445.1. NCBI lineage: Eukaryota > Metazoa > Chordata > Chondrichthyes > Torpediniformes > Narcinidae > Narcine > Narcine bancroftii. The sequence goes on from NC_091476.1 coordinate 4,926,229, forward strand.
ATACTGCTCAGTGCCCTTGCACATTAACAACTTCAGGGTAACATTTTTGAAGGCAAAATTGTCGGAACATTTAATGTGGATACCATTTACCCATACTAAATCAATTTTCTCAGATATCTACTGAACCTTAACATTGTGGCTGGAAGAAAAGTTTTTGGTTGGAATATTAAGCTTGATTTTTTTTAAATAAATATCAGTTTGTTCCCAATGAACAAATGCAGGGATGATATGGATCATTGAACAAGAATTGCTGAGTTCTTTCATTGCTTAATGCATATTTGCTGTGTCTGCTTCTTCAATAGTAGTTGGTTCAGTGTTTAACTTGACCCATTGTGAACACAGGAGAATGGGAAATGATGTAACAATAAAGTTTTCGATATCGGTTCAGACAAAGGTTCTCAGACCTGGAACATAATTTTGTTTTTCTCTCCACAGACACTGCCCAAAGTAAAGTTTTTTTTCAGCTTATGCTTCGTTATAAATTTCAGACATTTACTTGCAGTTTTCATGAAACTCGTATTCCTCGATTGTGCCTGGCCTTCGATTCCACTCCAATTATTCAACAGCAAAGTCTTTCACTTGACTCTCTATCCTTTCAATGCAACCTGAACTGCTGAGTGTCTCCAAAGCTTCATTATATGCTGATCCAAATTTGGCAACTTCTAGCATGAACCACAACAGCACAGAATTGGGTCTTTCAATCCACCTAATGATGCTAAATTAGTTGAATGTCGAGTCACACTGACCTCCACCTGGATAATATTCCTCCCAACTATGTACCTATCCAGATTTTTCTTAAATATCAAAATTGAGCCTGCATTCACCATTCCAGATGGCAGGTCATTTGAAACGCTCACCACTCTGTTTAATGAAGTTCCTCCTAATGCACTTTTCACTCTCAAACCATGTTCTCTAGTTTTTGTGTCACCTCACCTCAGTGGAAAAAGCCTCCTTGCATTTACTCAGATAGAGTAATGGGGCATAGATAAAGGAGATTGCCTAAAACTTCTATCACAGGCTATTAGTTGTGAAGAAAAAAAAACAATCCACTAGAAGAACTCAACAAGCCGTGCAAGATCAGGGTGAGAAAAAATATGGTCAATGTTTCGGGTCCTTCCTCAAGTCCTGATTAAGGGTTTGCAAGATGGTGACCACTCCCACCGGTACTGTTTGATCTGCTGAGTTCTTCCAGTAGATTGCTTTTTGGTCCAGATTCCAGCAACTACTGTCTCTTGTGTGTGTCCAGTAGATTGTGGCATGGTTCACCCACTGTCTGGTTTTGGGGGTTGTGGTTATCTGCAGGGGTGGATTTGACTTTCCAACAATGGGTAAATCAGCATCAGTCAACAGCTGCTCTGGTCCTCCATGGCACGTTTGAGCCCAGTTACATTTTTTACTGTCCGTTAATGATTTCTGCTGTGCCTCCAACACACAGAACGAGCACGTGCTGTTGCCCACTCACCACTCCGTCTGCCACAGTTGTGCAGGGTTGAGGAATTTCCAAACTGGGAGCAGAGTAGAAGGCCACTCTGATCTCTGAGCAGCTTCAGCACTTAGGCTGCCCATTTACCTATCATTTCTGCTTCTTGTTTCATTTAGTCTCCAAATTCAGCTGACTTCACTATTGAAGACACAACAGAAGAATCGCTTCTGATATGTGAGTCAATTTGTATTTATCTTTTATGCTACCTGCTTAGATATCAACAGATATCTAGATATTTGTCTGTCCTCTATCTGGCTCAGACCTGTTAACTGTTGAGGCTAGCTGGAATAAAATGGAATAACGTGTTCCAATCACCAACATATCATCTCTCATCCTGATGAGGTTAATATTTCATGAACAGTAGTAATGCTTTTAATTCTACTTTGGTTGTTGTTCCCAGGACTAATGTGCTGCTTTCTGTATCTGAATGTGATACCTTTTTATGAAAGACAGTTGGAAAATCTATAGGGACGTGTTCTTGTATCCATTTGGCTTGAGAGATAACTGCAAGTAGTGTAAATATTTCAATTATGACAAAAACACCTGAAGAGATTATTTATCCACACTTAACAGCTTTCATAAAAATGAGCATTTTATTACATTCTGTGGGTAATTGATGATCTGGTCCTGAAGCCATCATCAGATCCTTGAGTAACAGGTCGGTTACTTTGATTATTCAGGACAAGGAGTGCAGTTGGTGAGTTTCAAAGTTGTTCAATGTGCTCATCCTTCAAGTCTCAGCTAAACTGCAACTTGTAGCAAAAAAACTGCAGATTCTGGAATTCAAAACCAAAATTGATGACTTAGCAGGTTGGGCAGCATTGGGAAGGAGGAAACAGTAGATATTTGGGGACAATTGTCTTCCTTCAGAACTGAAGATGAGAGCAGAACAATATTGGCGGTGAAAGACTGAAAGGGCAAGAAAATTAAAATGACTGACTGCTGGAAGCTCAGGTACTCGATGGAAATATTCTGAAGGCAGTCACACAACCTGTTTGAATCGTATTGAGCATCAAATGCAATGCATCAAAAGTGGAAGTGAATCACCTCTTCACATAGATGAAAGGTTCTTGTTGGATAATGTGGGCTTGGCCCAATCAGAGTAGGATTCTTTCCTCAATCTGTTGTGGAGGTTGAAGTTATTTATCTTATTTATAACATCATTCAGGAGAGAAGAATGTGCCATAATCCTCCCAGGCTAGGGAAGCTATTTATTGGAACATAAAACAGAAAATGTTGGAAACATTCAGCAGGTTAGGAAACATCTGTAGGGATATAAACAGAGATGATATTTCAGATCTTTCTGCAGAACTGGAAAAAGAAAGTAAAACAAATGTTTTGAATTGGTGGTGGGAAGGTCAAGGAAATGTCTGTGATCTTGTCCTAGTGCTGTATGTATTTAGAACCAAGAACATTACTGCACAGTTCAGGCCTTTTGGCCCATGACGTTATGCCAACCTATACATTAAAAAAAACCTGACCTACCTCATCACCCACTATTTTTCCTTCATCCATGTGCCTAAGTCTCTTAAATACCCCTAATGTTTCCACTTCCACTCCCATCCTTGACAATGCATTCCAGGCATCCACAAGATTCTGTATAAAAGAACTTGCCCCTGATGTCTCCCCAAAACTTTTCCTCCCTTCACTTTGTACAGATGCCTTCTGGTGTTTGCTACCTCTGCCCTGGGTAAAAGGTGCTAGCTGTCTACCTTATCTATGCCTTCCATTAAGTCACCTTGGTGACTATTTATTGGTTGAGTAATGTAGCCTAATTACAGGTCCATGACTACCAGCCCCCCCACATCTCCATCGGGCACACAAAACTCAAAACGGTCAACCAGTTTACCTATCTCGGCTGCACCATTTCATCAGATGCAAGGATCGACAATGAGATAGACAACAGACTCGCCAAGGCAAATAGCGCCTTTGGAAGACTACACAAAAGAGTCTGGAAAAACAACCAACTGAAAAACCTCACAAAGATAAGCGTATACAGAGCCGTTGTCATACCCACACTCCTGTTCGGCTCCGAATCATGGGTCCTCTACCGGCACCACCTACGGCTCCTAGAACGCTTCCACCAGCGTTGTCTCCGCTCCATCCTCAACATCCATTGGAGCGCTCACACCCCTAACGTCGAGGTACTCGAGATGGCAGAGGTCGACAGCATCGAGTCCACGCTGCTGAAGATCCAGCTGCGCTGGATGGGTCACGTCTCCAGAATGGAGGACCATCGCCTTCCCAAGATCGTATTATATGGCGAGCTCTCCACTGGCCACCGTGACAGAGGTGTACCAAAGAAAAGGTACAAGGACTGCCTAAAGAAATCTCTTGGTGCCTGCCACATTGACCACCGCCAGTGGGCTGATAACGCCTCAAACCGTGCATCTTGGCGCCTCACAGTTTGGCGGGCAGCAGCCTCCTTTGAAGAAGACCGCAGAGCCCACCTCACTGACAAAAGGCAAAGGAGGAAAAACCCAACACCCAACCCCAACCAACCAATTTTCCCTTGCAACCGCTGCAATCGTGTCTGCCTGTCCCGCATCGGACTGGTCAGCCACAAACGAGCCTGCAGCTGACGTGGACTTTTTTACCCCCTCCATAAATCTTCGTCCGCGAAGCCAAGCCAAAGAAAAAAAAAAAAAAAAAAAACAGGTCCATGCATCTCTTGAATAAAGGGCCATGGAGCCTGTCATTATTACCTAAACTGACAGTCATCAACAGTTTAAAAACATGGTTGTGTGATTTTTTTTTGATTTTTTTTTAAACAGTGCCACACTTGTGCAATACTGTGTTGGCATGCAGGCCAAATATTTCTGCACAATTATCTGGAATGATCTCCAAGTCAGTGCTCAGATATCTACACAAATCAAACTTCATAGGAAGTCTAAAGAGATATTAAGAAAATTAAGGCAGGCCATCAATCAATAGATTCTGGCAGGGTTCTAGAGGACAGGAAAATTAAAAAGGTCATTCTGCCAATTAAAAAGGGAAGGAGGTAGCAGAAATGAAATTATAGATCTGTTAGCCTAACATCAGTGATTAGGAAGCTGTTGGGGTTGATGATCTAGTTGTTGGTGAGGTTACGGAGTACCTGGAGGTGCAGGTCAAGACAACAAGGTTACTTTAAGGGAGACATTTTGCTTTAAGGAAACCACAAGCAGGGATAGACAAAAGATACACAGTGGATGTTGTATATTTTGACTTTCTTAACACCTTTGCCGCACATGGGGCTGTTTTCAGAAGATATGCACCCATGGAATTATAGGAAAGATACCAGCATAGGTAGAGCATTGGCTGATTGGTAGAAGTTAGAGTAGGAATAAAGGGATCCTATTCTGGTTGGCTACTGGTTACCAATGGTGTTCTGCAGGGGTCGGTGTTGGGGTCACTTCTTCTTTATGTTGTATATGAATGATTTGGATTGTAGAAACGTTGTGGCTTCGTCTGCAGATGATGCAAAGATAGGTGGAAAGGCAGGTAGTCATGAGGAAATGGAGAGGCTACAGAGATCCTAGATAGATTAGGAAAATGGGCAACAAAGTGACAAATGAAATACAGCCACATCCTGTATAACACATTTTTGAAAACCATGGGTTTGATGTAACACAGTTTGAAATTTCTGGCCTACACTTTTAAATTTGCTATGTTAATGTTTGATTGTTGTTGCTATTTAAATCGGCACATAATAATTTGCAAGACTTTGGTTTAAAATATTTGAAATATAGACACTGAGCTGTGGAATAGAGAGAGTTAAGTGGCTGTACTGAAAGTCATTGCTGTCCCCGTTACGATCAGGCTCCCTACTCTATCCCACGGTGGTACCAATCTAACTTTGGTGCCTCGTGGGCTATTTGACACATCAACATTCGACAGATAAATAATGTTCACTTTTTGCCAATAAAGATCAGTTTCCTATATCCCTTTTATAGGATTGGAATGTATTACATTAAAGTGAATTGTAATCATAATACTTTGAACAGTTTTCCAAAACACAGAGCTTGCTTGGAATGTATTATCCGTGTTGTACAGAGTATGCCTGTATATTGTTGGAAAGTATATATCCATGCACCTTGGTAGAAGGAATAAAAGAGAAGGCTGTTATTTGGATAGGAATTCAAAGTTCAGAGGTGCAAAAGGACTTTGAGGTCCTTGTTCTGGATACCTTAAACGTTACTCTCCAGGTTTAGTCTGCGGTGAAGCAAATTCATGTCGAAGAATCGGCTGCAAGGGCAGGAGTTTGATGTTGAGACTTTATAAGGCACTAGTGAGGCAGGGGAGTGGGTTTGAGTGAAAGAATGGGTCAGCTCATGATGAAATGTCAAAATGGGCTGAATGGCATACTTTGCTCCTATAACCTGTAGTCTTAATGACAATCTTGTCCAGGGAAAGACTTGATCTCTGTGGGAGTTGGTGATTATTGTAGCTGAGAGTGAAGAAAACTCACAGGTTTTTTAAAAATCATTTCCTTCAGTTGAAACAAGAATTACTGAAGTTGTAATTTTTCTAGCATTTTTAACATCCAACAGAGTCTGGAAATTTGGCTGCACTTTAACACAATGTGTGGATGATGTTGATTCAATGACTTGATGTTGGAAATTTTGATTCAAATGAGAAAGCTGCATCATGGAAGCTCAACCTCAGAAAAGATTGACCGAATGCAAGAAATAGCTCCTCTGCTCATTGACAATGAAACTTTTCCAAACTACTCAGAGAGAAAAGAGCTGGCTCACTCACTCATAGAACATTGGAGGGTCAACCTAAACTGCAGTCTCCTAGTTCTGGATTTGGTCTTAAACCCACCAACTGTGCCGTGGCAGTAATTCAGCCTGCGGAGCACTCTCCTTGGATAAACAATTCCATTTATTAACCAAAAGAGGCCAATTTTCAAATTAATATCTCCCATATGTGAATTATTAAAAACCATTGAAAACCCACACTAATGCACAGAGGAAACTATTTTTAAAAAAAGTTAAATTTCTAAACTACATTGAAGCCTCAAGATATTTTCTGTCAAGGTCTTTCCAGCTTTTCAATGTGCTGACTTTCAAAAGCAGGTAATTTTGGATCCTTTTTTAATTTGAATCAAAAATTTAGTATGTTATGTTTGGATCAGATGGGAATTGGAGTGATTTGTTTTATGAATCCAGCATTATGCTTGGATTAAGAATGTTCATCTCTGAAGTTGACTATAGGTTTGTGTGAACTGAAACACAGCCAGTATGTCCATTGACCTAGTGTTAGGTCTGCTTTGTTCATGAATGAGTGAGTCAGACACCAGACTGAGTCGAAATCAAGGTTCTTTGTTCTTTATTACCGGATTGTAACACTTGCAACTAACAGTGTTAGTTGGAGAAGGCGCATTCTCCCGATATCAGCAAGTGGTGTTTTTTTTTATACCTCAGGATACGTACTTAGTAAATGATCATACCATGACATTGTCCAATGAATAAACTGTTGCTACCCTTCTCTTAGTCTGCTGCACATCATTCTTGTTAGTGCCAAGCTTATCTTGAGTGGACAAGGTCACATCTGCATCTTGTTACGGCCCAGCACTGGGTGACTCCTTCTTCATTCCCAGCTCATGATGTTTTTACCTAACACTAGTGATGTCTTGAATTCAACAGGATTTCAGACCCTCTGTGGTATTCACCAGCCCAAATCAAATGCATTGCAATTTCTGAAAAATATTGAATTATCTCTAATCAATTACTTAAAACCTTCAGTGAAATATGATACAAAAGCATCTAAATATAAACTGTGAGTCAAAGACTTGTGTTGCTTCAAAAAACTGGGGGGGTTGTTCAAGGAAACCATCACGAGCAATGTTTGGTGAGGGTCCAGATTGAGAGTCTGGCATTTCCAGTCAAACATGTTGCAGTGTTCATATTCCATTAGTCACTGTGAGAGGTAGAATCCTTAGAGACCAGAAGGAAGAAATATCTGGCTGGGAAACTGCAGAGATAATGCAATGCAAAAGTGTAGATGTTAGGAAAGTAATTTCCACAACAGAATATTTGGTTTTCCATAAACATAAGATAACAGATTTTGTAACCTCCCTACCTGCCCAATCTTTACATCTAAGATGTTTCCCCTGTTGGGTGATTCTAGGACAAGAGGCCACAGTCTTAGAATTAAAAAGAACCCATTTACAACAGAGATGAGGAGAAATTTCTTTAGCCAGAGGGTCATGGATTTGTGGAATGCGTTGCCACATCCAGCTGTGGAGGCAGGATCTTTGGGGGAATTGAAAGGGGAAATTGATCAGTATGTAATTAGTCAGGGTATCAAGGGATATGGGAGAAAGGCTGGAACTTGATGCGAAAACAGTTTAGCTCGGGGAGGTTTCACAGAGAAGACTCAATGGGCCAAATAGCCTGCTTCTATCCCTTTTTCTTGTGATCTGTTTAGCTGCTGACGGATCTGTGGTAGTGAAGGCATTCACCACTCCTGTTATTTAGCAGTCGTCAGAAAAATGTTATTTTTAAAGAAAGCGTTAACATGAGATTTTGTATTGAATTTAAAACCAGCATCTCTCTCAGCCCCAGATTGAGTAAGTTGTAAAAGAGGGATCCAGTTCACCAGTACTATTATTCAGGCAAAATTCTCCCCAAGATCCTTATTTATAATTTCTGAATATGGGTCAGTCTTTGTTCTCTTCCCTAAGGTAATACCACAGTCACAAATATTAAAACAATATTGGTACTCCCCGACTTGTGACCTATGTGACTGCCCATCAGTATATATGGCCAAATTTTAAAAAATAATATTAAATTTACATGGATTACGTTAGATTGGTCAAACTACAACAGGGATACAAGGTATGTAAGAACCAAAATGTGCGTATTTACCTTGATCAGCATCCTGGGCTCTATAGGCTGGGTGTGGCCATCTTGATTCCTGTGTGCGTGCACGAGTCTTTGGTTGGAGCTTGTGTGGTGGGTTCACATATGCGCGAGAGTTAAGGGTGTGAATTCAATATCATTAGGATGCTTAACTCACAAATGCGCCATCTGAACTTCTATCCGCGAACCAACCAAAGACTTGCACATGCACACAGGAATCAAGATGGCCACACCCAGCCTACGGACCACAGGACACCAACTAAACACATAAGCATGGGCTTAAAGTTTACTTGAAATGTATCCATTTCAAAATATGACCGATCTTTTGGTCCCAATTCAACGCTTGATTGTGAAATGAAGGTCAAACCTTCAGTGCCCACTGAAGGTTACACTGAGTAACTAAACCTATAGTGCCTACCGCCCATAAGCACGGTATACTGAACAAACAGTAACTTAATCATAACTAATGAATACATACACAAGAACCTGGTCTCCAGCATTGCCCAAGGCTCAGGATCTGGGATGGCCCCATCCCAGTCAGCCCTCTAGAGCTACCCGTGCCCCTCAAGCTAGAGCTCAGTAATAGTCTTGAGGGTACAACAATACAGGGACTGTCCATGTGACCTAAAGGACGAATCACTCATCAGCCTCGCCTGTGGTCAGATCTAACCATTCATTGGCACCTGGAGGTCCAATCACATATCAGCTGTGAGGGCCCATAAGGCTCTAGCCTTACGAATGGGCAGATGTAACCCTTGATTGGCAGGTGAGGTCACTTTCAATCTCTTGCTTGCTGAAGAGGTCACACGACCCTCACAATACATTCCACCCCTTGGACTTCACACCATTTAGAGGCGAGTACCCCTGTGGGCATATTTACAGCACCTAATAGACTGTATACATTTGGGATTGTCTGATCTCAGAAGCTAAGCAGGTTCAGCACCGGTCAGTACTTGGAGGGGAGACCACCCAAGAACACCAGATGCTGTAGGTTTCTGTGTGGGGCAATGGACAAAGTGGTGACTCTCTCTTTCTGCCTTACGGTAGACAAAAGTTAAAGAATTTCATGTATGTTGCATTCTAAATGTAGCATTATATGACAATATTGAAATCTTGACTCTTACTACACGAACTGTACCCACAATTGGCCCTTCAACTTCCCCCAGCCCTAGAGGACCACTAGCTTCCGATGGGGTGCTTTCCCTGGCTTGTTCCATTTATTCACTGACATGTATGTGGCAAGTGAGTGGTATTCCCCAACTGGTCCAGAATGCATTTGCAGTGTTTCTCATGGAGGTAGTCCAAAGTCATCAGACTCCTCCTTTTGCCAAAGTGCCAAGCCATCACATGAGCCATTTGTCTCGGTGTTCCTTCAGATTTGAGGCATGTTGACAGCATGCATCCCAGACAGCAGCTGCCAGACCATCTCACGGGGGAACCATGGGTCAGTCTGGCAGTTGCACATCCAGGGCAGGGAGCACGCTTCCTTGATGGAACGTCGGCTCCAGGGCATCTTGTGCCTGAATACTGTTGCTACTTGCCATCCCAATGGTAGATTGAATCACTGCTGGGTGAACGATCTGCAGACTTTCCCTAGACCTCTTTCTATTGTCCAGCTTTTGCACAGGGAGAGACCTGTCCTTGAATCGCCCACCCCATTGAAGGTTACTGGATGGGTAACCCTGGCCATTGATCAGCAGATTCATCTGCCCAGTGTTTTTAGTTTCACAACTTTAAATTCCAATCTGTAGAATCTGCTTGTAAAAACCATCCACTGTCTGCAATCCATGGCTTCATGTGACTCTGAATGGGAGGCTAAACAAATACTACGTCTTGTCCAAGGATGTCCTTTAGGCTATCGGATGGAAGGAGTGCCTTACCCCTCTTGCTGAGCCATTGCCCAGCACTGACACTGGTTCTCCATAGATACTGTTTCAAGTATTTTCTGCTTTTCAGTCTGTCTTCTGCCCTGATGACATTGATATGGTAAGCGAGAAGGAAAGAAGCAAATGCAGGCATAGATTGAGATTAAACTGACCCCAAATGCCATCTGCAGTGGATCTACTTTGAGGTCCTATACAGGCTGATGGAGACTGGCTCATGGGAATTGGGTATCGGAGCCAGGATTCGAGAGGGTGCTGATGACTAGACGGGCTCCTGAAAGGCCTCGGGTGCTGAAGGCTTCCTGATTGTATGGAAGGTTTGGATCTGAACCTCTGTTTGCCGATGGTTTTTGCAGCTGCAGAAGTGCTGGAGGGCACTCACGGTCTCTGAATGGAATTGCCTTTGCTTCTCTTTCTCCTAATGTTAGGGGCACCGGGCAATTCTCATGGTGATGCTTCGTTTGACTTGCAGCAAATGAGTTGATGTATATCATGTATATTATATTTTGATGTACAGTAAAACCCCTGGTGTCTGGCACCTATGGGGATTGGTAGATGCCAGGTAAGCATGTTTTTCTGGTTGCTTGAGACTCTTTACAATGTCTAACTAATACACTTGCATTAAGAATGAACAATTTAAAAGACAAAACTACTACACTGTACTTACACTGAACAAACTTCATTTACGTGAATCTATAAACCTTAAAGCATTTTACTTTATTTTCAGTCACATTCTTTGAAAACATGTATCTGTCACTGAATCTACAGGCTCCCTCCACGGAGCTGCCAAAAGACAAATAATAACATAATTAACCCCCCTCCCTCACATTTATAGATAAAGCCTTACTTACTCTTCATCCTGGGCAACACCATTTCATTCAAACACAACAGTATTCGAACTGTTCCCTAGAGCAAAGCCCGACCAAGATACTCCACTGGCTGAACATTTTCTTCCATCTTCACCAATAGTTTGTGTTACTTTAGAGAAACCATGCAACTAGGACCACAGGAAAAATAATTTCAATAACAATATTGCTGTAATTTATAAGAGAAAGCAAAAACATCTTGGGTACAGCAGAAAATATTTTATAAAAAGCAAGCTACTAGTAGAGAAAAAAGCCTTCACAATAAATTCAGTTCTTGCATCTTCCCAACATTTCTTCACCCACTCACACACCTGTGGAATGGTGGGACGATTCACTCTTCGTGCTGTCTTCGTAATCCACTGGCATTTTCTGTGCAATGGATGGTTCTATACGCATTGATAAACCCTGACTTTTCATGAACCAGTAACACCAACCTTCTGTTCCTGCAAAACCTTGATTGCTTTGTCCTTCTCCTAATCTCCTGGCCTTATTAATTATCATTTTGGTAGAAACTCATTTCCCTGAATTCCTGTCCTTTGTCACTCAGTTTAACTCTTCCTCAAGTTCTGGCCAATGTGGGGCTGGACAACAAAGGTTTCATTTAATTTTTTTTGGCAGTCTGCAGCTCTTGTTCTTGCTTTCTTCCCGCTCGTATCATTTTTGCTGTAGGAGGTTCCCCAAAACTCTCACTGCCGCTCTATTACCATGCTCCTTGGCAGAATTTACCACTTTTAGTTTGTATCCAATAGTATGACTTGACACTTTCCTCCTGTAGTCGCCTTGAGGGTAAAATTTTAATACTCCTGATACTAAGGTGCCTTTATAGTGATAAACACCAAATGCACAAAATGGCAAAGGCTCGTGAGCACGACTAGAAGTTTTCGGAGTACAATAAGTGGCGGTGATGGTAGTGAACCACGCAGTGAGGTTGATCACCGTCGGTGTTACCATTATCATCCGAATTTCAAGTTTATTTTTAAAAAACTGAAAGATATTTCAGTGTAAAAATACTAAGATATAACATGGCAGAACTGACTTAAATAGTCACCTGCTCAGAAAAGGTTTCTGCTTAACTCTCTAGAGATGGGCGCTAAACAAATTTATTTGTCTCAGAACACCCAGCTTTAATTTTTATGATCATTCGTTTTTGTAAGTAAACTATTAAGTAGTAATAATAATATTAGTGTTCTCGAGTTAGGCTGGGTACAAGTATTGTAATATTACAGTGTTCTGGAGTTAGGCTGGGTACAAGTATTGTAATATTACAGTGTTCTGGAGTTAGGCTGGGTACAAGTATTGTAATATTACAGTGTTCTGGAGTTAGGCTGGATACAAGTATTAGTGTTCTGGAGTTAGGCTGGGTACAAGTATTTTAATATTACAGTGTTCTGGAGTTGGGCTGGGTACAAGTATTGTAATATTACAGTGTTCTGGAGTTAGGCTGGGTACAAGTATTGTAATATTACAGTGTTCTGGAGTTAGGCTGGGTACAAGTATTGTAATATTACAGTGTTCTGGAGTTAGGCTGGGTACATATTGTAATATTACAATGTTCTGGAGTTAGTCTGGGTACAAGTATTGTAATATTACAATGTTCTGGAGTTAGTCTGGGTACAAGTATTGTAATATTACAGTGTTCTGGAGTTAGGCTGGGTACAAGTATTATAATATTACAGTGTTCCAGAGTTAGGCTGGGTACAAGTATTGTAATACAGTGTTCCGGAGTTAGGCTGGGTACAAGTATTGTAATATTACAGTGTTCTGGAGTTAGGCTGGGTACAAGTATTGGTAGTCTACGGTGTCAGGGTAAACATCAACCTACCAGATATACCTCAACTTCGCATATAAGACCTGGGGATATTTTCTGAGTAATTTTTTTTGGGGGGGTGAAGTGGGTCTTGTATGCCATCTAATGCGATACATTTTAAAATAATGAACTTTTATTCAAATTTTTATTTATCTTTATAGTGCAAGAAACATAATAGCCAATTTTCACTCATCACAATACTACAAAGTGGGGCTCTGACAGCTCAGTGGTTAGAGCACTGGCCTTGTAAACCAGGGGTCGTGAGTTAGTTTCTTGCTGGGGCTTCATTTCTGTGAGGGGCCATTGGACAAAGTGGGGCTCTGACAGCTCAGTGGTTAGAGCACTGGTCTTGTAAACCAGGGGTCGTGAGTTAGTTTCTCGCTGGGGCTTCATTTCTGTGAGGGGCCATTGGACAAAGTGGGGCTCTGACAGCTCAGTGGTTAGAGCACTGGCCTTGTAAACCAGGGGTCGTGAGTTAGTTTCTTGCTGGGGCTTCATTTCTGTGAGGGGCCATTGGACAAAGTGGGGCTCTGACAGCTCAGTGGTTAGAGCACTGGTCTTGTAAACCAGGGGTCGTGAGTTAGTTTCTCGCTGGGGCTTCATTTCTGTGAGAGGCCATTGGACAAAGTGGGGCTCTGACAGCTCAGTGGTTAGAGCACTGGCCTTGTAAACCAGGGGTCGTGAGTTAGTTTCTTGCTGGGGCTTCATTTCTGTGAAGGGCTGCTGGACAAAGTGGCGATTCTGTCTTCCTTATAGTAGACACAAATTAAAGAATTTCATGTACATTACATACTAAACTTAGTTTCACGTGACAATAATGGAACCTTTTACCTTTCTAAAATATTTCTATCTATTTATATATTTATTTTCCTTCTTTGCTGGTTGCTTGAATTCTGGATAACAGGGGTTTTACTCTCTCTCTCTCTCTCTCTCTTTCTCTCTCTCTCTCTCTCTCTATGATAATTAAAAAGAATCTGTATTGCCTTGGTTCATATCATTATGAATCATTTAATCAATTTCACTTTGTAGCATTGTGCTGAGTGAAAATTGACCGTCATGTTTCTTGCACTATACAGACATTCATGAAGCTGCAGATATCCTGATGATGATGATATAAAATGCTCATTGTATATGTACGTGTTCTTTAAAAGAAGCAGTCTTCAGTCGCTGCAACTCTTTTATAAAACTGGGTGACCATGTGTTGTTGCAGTCTCTTGTTTTATCCAGGCCATACCCTCTGCTATAAATGGTGCTTTTGTTGGTGTTTCAAAATGAAATGTATTCAATGCCCATATCTCACACTAATAATAACATTAGAGAAAGAGTTGTCTGTCTCTCACAAAAGGACACTAATATTCCTGAACTGGATATTAATTCATCCATGAAATTATTCAGCTTATCAAATACTTTTATTGAGATCAGAAAATAGAACTTAAAGGCCCCCAGGGTCAAGTTCAGTGTAATGAAGCTGAATCACACACAATGAAGAATAGTCTGGAAATGGTTCAGTCAATACAGAATTTTTAATAAGATTAAAGAGCATTGAATTAAGATCTGGCAGAAAATGACCCCTGGTTGATATTAGTCTATAAAATGTATTCACAAATACATTAAGTGCCAGATACCTACACTGGCTGCTCAATCCAACAACATCAACAAGAATTTAAATGATCAAAGGACTAGTAGGTTGGCCTAAGTGTCCATGTTTTGTGTGAGATTTAATTGTGGATCTCTGGGAGATTCCTAGTTTCAGTTAGTATCACATTGCACTTAAAGAAACTAAGCCAGGGCCCTACTAATCAACCAAAACACTAATCAGAAACTCTTAATAACCCTCAGCCTATTACGGGCGGGGTTAGAGCTGCGCTATTACGGGCGGGGTTAGAGCTGCGCTATTACGGGCGGGGTTAGAGCTGCGCTATTACGGGCGGGGTTAGAGCTGCGCTATTACGGGCGGGGTTAGAGCTGTGCTATTACGGCGCCAGTGGTCCAGTTTGAATCTGGCGTTGTCTGAAAGGAGTTTGTACCTTGCATGGGTTTCCTCACACATTCCAAAACATTCGGGGTTTTGGCAGCACAGGTTGAAATGGCTGGAATCAGCTTCTCCTGTGTTGAAAATTTATTATTAAATTTATAATACTACTTTTTATAAATGATAGTGCATTTAGTCTGCTTTAAGCAACACATTCTGATCAAAGGTTCTGACCCAAAACATTGACAGTTTTTTTTCTCCCACTGTTTCTCCTCGACCTGCTTAGTTCCTCAAGCAGATTGTGTGTTGCTCCAGATTTAAGCATCTGCAGTCCCTCGTGTGTCCCAAATTTTGAAAACTCGATGGCTTCCTTGCCTGTCAAATCAAATATTAGCCCAAGCAGCGACTCACACAGATGGAAAAGGTATGGATAAAAAAGTGAAGGAGGGTGCAAGAGAGCTGTTGACATATCCAGAAAGAAAAAAGCACAGAAATTTTAGAAAAGGATACAAATTCTGGCCACAGGATGACCAATGTGAGAAGGGTGGTGAACGTGGGACTGAAGATGTTGTGTTTAAATGCACCCAAGATAGATGAGCTTAAAATGCAGTTAAGATTGGCAGTGTTGTGGGCATAACGGAGACATGGCTGGAGGAGGATTGCAGCTGGAAGCTAAACATCCAAGGATACACATCCTATTGAAAAGATGTGTGGGTGGGTGGTTGGGGAGTGGTAAAGTAGCTCTGTTGGTTTAAAAATTAAAAATCCTCAGCAAGAAGAGACAAAGGATTAGAGAATATAGAAGCACACAAGGGTAAAAAGACCCTGATGGGAGCTGCATGGGCTTCTAAAGTGGAGCCAGGATGTAGGGCATAAATTACAGCAGGAGATGGACAAAGAATTTTTTTTAAAATAGGGAATTTTATGGTTGTCGAGCAGGGTTTCAATATGCAGCTAGACTGGGAAAATCAAGTTGGTTCTGGATTCCAAGAAAAAAAACTTTGTGGAATGCCTACAAAAAGGCTTTTTAGAGCAGCTTGTCATCAAGCCCACTAAGAAAAAGGCAATTCAGGATTTGGTTGGGGATCTTAAGGTAAAAGCTTTGGAGTTTATGAGTGAGAAGCTAACATTGGATGTGTCTGATTGCCACAGATGGCTGAGCAGGCCATCATCAGGTATATTTAAAGCAAAGGATGATAGGGTATTGATTAGACCATCAAAGCTTATATGGAGAAAGCAGGAGAATAGGGATGAAAGGAAAAAATACATCAGCCATGATTCAAATGGTGGAGCAGACTCGATGCCCTAATTATGCTCCAAAGTCTTAATGTCCTAGGTCAATGGATGGGAGATCTGGAGGCTATGGACTGGGTGCAAGTCAGTGGGAGTTGGAACAAAAATAGTTTGGCACAGACTAGAAGGGCAGAAGGAGCCTATTTCTGTGCTGTGATGGTCAGAGGCTGTGATGGATCTGGTTATGTTTTCTACCTTGTGCAGCCTCCTGCATTCCTGGGCACTTGAATTGCAACCAGGCAGTATGCCTGCATAAGTTTATGAGAGCACTGTTATGGGGTTCATTCAGGAGCCTAATGGCTCTTACACTCTTAAGCCTGCTCTCCAATGGGGGGAAGGAGAGAGAAGTGTGTGGAGTGTGAGTCTTTCAGCATGTTGGCTACCTTTCCTACACGTGGGGATGTTGATGGAGTCCCTGGAGGGGAGGTAAGTTCTTATGTTCTGAATTGCATTCATTACCTTCATACATTTCTCGAGATCTTGAACAGAACAGTTGCAGTACGATGCATCCAGTAATTCTGCTTTCAATGGTCCACCTGTCAAGGATGTTGAGGAACAAGGGTCATGCAGACATCTAAGAAAATAAAAGTATTGGTTCACTTTCTCTATTGCAAATATTTCTGATAAACTTATCTGGTATATATTTTTTAATTTAGACCTACAGCAGGTAGCAGGGCCTTCTGGCCTATGATCCTGTGTGGCCTGAGAACCCCAAGTACCCCAATTAACCTACAACCCCAGTAGGTTTTGAACAATGGGAGGAAACCAGACCACCTGAAGGAAACTCACACAGATACGAGGAGAATGTACAAACTTCTTGCAGTCAGTGCCAGATTCTTTAATGATTGTGTTCTAAGTTGCATAAATACAAGTTACGGCTCATTGTTAACAGAGACTTGGTAATAGTTTGATGTTACTTTGATGTTTACTAAGACTAACCATAGGAACAAGCTGAAATATGCACACATTAAAGCCTGCAGTACCGCTGAGTTAATAATTTCTCTGAAATATACTGTACATCTATGAACTGAAGTGCTCCTTTGGTTGTATCTGTCATGCCTGGTGACTTCTCTCATGAAAATGGCTCTTAATATTTAAACACAAATAACCAAAGATCAACTGAGGTAAACAAGAATCATAAAAAGATGTAGAATGAAATTTTGATCATGAAAGGTTTGGCAGGAGCAGTTCTTTGTTTATCCATGTGGAAGAACAGATCTCATTGCAAAGCTTGTAAAAGACATCATTTTTAAAAATATTTTTAACTACCAAATAAAATTTACAATACAAATCTTTAAAATGTACACGTGGTAAATATATATCCCCCTCCCCCCAACCCCCGGCCCTCGAGCCACAAGAAAGAAAGAATGAAAAAGATACAAGTTATAAGAAAGATTGAGATTGTCCAGAGAGTTCTTTTCCAGGAATCCTATTCAGCAAGGATTGAGGTGACCAGAGAAATGATTAAACATTAATTCTAACACTCTGCAAATGTGGGTGCCATATTTTCCAAAATCTATGGTATCTATTCCTTAAACTATATGCAATTTTTTTCAAGTGGTGTAAATACATCATTGCTGTGAAAAATCACAAGCGCCTTCCTTAAATTTTCAAACTTCATGGTTGCATTTTTCTTGAAGGCAAAGAATGTTTTTTGACCTTGGAGCATTTAAAGTGGTTGGCAGCTGATGAAGTTCATATGAATTGGAGTCATGAACATGGAAACTGGCCCTTCAGCCAAGCTTGTCCATGCTGACCAAGTTGTCTACCCAAACTAAACACATTTCCATGCATTTGGGACAGATTCCTCTCAATGTTTCCTCTCCATGCACCTATTAAAAATGACTTTTAAATGTAATAATTGTACAGTAAAGCCCCTGGTATTTGGCATCTATTGAGATTGGTATATGCTAGATAAGTGAAATTTCTGGTTGCTTGAGGCTGCTGGTTACTTGAATTTCAGAAGACTGATTTACTGTATATTGAATAATTATAATGTTCTAATTGTACCCACCTCTATTACTTCCTATGCCAGCTCATTTTATATACCCACCACTACCTGTGTGAAAAGAGTCTCTTCTGATCTCTTTTAAACATAGAAGAGGAATGAAAGATGGTCGTTCATCCCTTTGAAATTGTATGATCAGCCATAATCTGTTGAATGGTGATGGCTGTGTTTGATTCCTGCTTTCTCTCTATCCCCCTTGATTCCTTTAGCTTCCCAACCTTTTTCTTCTCTCTCACATATCACCTTAAGTATTCTTTTTGTCATTGGTGCTCTGTGATTAGCAAGGGATTGCTTAAGGTGGGATGTGAGTGGGAAGGGAAGGTTGAGAACCACTACTCTAGACCCAATTGTTACCAAAATATTTTGCTTGAGAAAAATTGTCATTGGCCCATTTCCTTTGGGGTTATGAAACCATGCACATAACAAGTCAATTAGGCATGATTAAAACAGTGGTTTTCAAATTTATTTGTTTCCACCCACATCCCACCATAAGCAATCCTTTACTAATCACAAAGCACCTATGGCATAGGGAATACTTAAAGTGGGATGTGAGTTGGAAAAAAAAGTTTGGGAACCACTAGCCACAAGGATCACATTCAACACGCTTTTGAATATGTCTGACCTGCCCTCAACAGCTTTGTTAGGGAGTCCCACAAATTCACCACCCTCTGATTGTAAAAGTCTCTCCTCACTGGCCCAAAATGGCTTATCCCTGATCATTAGACTGTTTCCTTTGTCCAGGACTTCCCAAACATCTGGAACTTTAT
Organism: Narcine bancroftii; assembly: GCF_036971445.1. NCBI lineage: Eukaryota > Metazoa > Chordata > Chondrichthyes > Torpediniformes > Narcinidae > Narcine > Narcine bancroftii. The sequence goes on from NC_091476.1 coordinate 4,945,156, forward strand.
TCCTGCCTCTAACCTGTCTAGTACTCTCAGAAATTTGTATGCCTCCAAGCGATCCCCTCTCATTTTTGTCAATTCCATTGAGTATAACCTGAGTCTCGCTGGTATTTCTCGATCCTGCAATTGCAGGGATCAGTCTGGTGAACCTTCACTGCACCCTCTCAATAGTGAGAATGTCCTTTCTCAGATTAGCACACAATACTCAAGGTGTGGTCTCACTGGCCCCATACAACTGTAGTAAGACCTGCCTGCTTCAATATTCAGAACCACTCTACCAGGATTGTTACCTGAAGAGGGCGCACAAAATTGTTGAGGACGCACACGGCATCTTTCAGCTACTCCTGTCGGGGAAGAGATACAAGAGATCGGGAGTAATTGGGCAGAGAATGTTGAACGAGGGATGCAAAGCTTACCGGAACACTGCTCTGGCACCTCATGCGGCTGCTCCAGGCACCTCCTTTTTGCCGTTTTTGGGAGCTCCAGCACCTAAAATATTAGCACTGCACCCCAGTGAATGACCAAGGCATTAGTCTGCTCACACTAACCATCCAAGACTCTTATATTTACAAAGATTTTTATATTAGTAAATAAGAATACCTATCCTGCATATGTATTTTTTTGTCTGTTTGTGAGTTATGTCTGACTGTGTCTGTGTATTTTGTACTGAAGGCCAGAGAACATTATTTTGTCGGATTGCACTCTTGCAAACAGATGACAAGATGCTCGACTCTCACTATGTTGGAAAACATGCCTTTTGCTTTCCACACCACCTGCTGTACCTGCATTCTAACCTTCAGTGACCAATGGACCACACACCCATGTCTCATTGCACCTCCCCTTTCCCGAATTTTGCATTATTTAGATAATAATATGAATGTTTACACTGTGACGCTGCTGGAAAACACCAAATTTCATGACAATAAGTTCTGATTCTGATAATCTGCCTTCCTATCGTTGCTGACAAAGTGGATAGCCTCGCATTTATCTACATAATGCTGCATTTGTCACCTATTTGCCCACTCTACTAATCTGTCCAAGTCACCCCACAATCTCTGGAATCTTCTCACAGCTCACACTACCACCCATCTTAGTGCCACCTGCAATCTTAGAGATATTGTATGCAATTACTTTGTCTAGATCATCAATGTATGTTGTACGTGGGTGGGGTCCCAGCACTAAACCTTGGCGTGTCTTACTAGTTACTGCCTGCCAATGTGAAAGAGGCCCATTTTCACCTCTCTCCTTAAAAACCTTCTGGTTTTAGTTAGTGAAAGTTGGAACAAAACTCTTCAAATTATTTTGGAAGCCAATGCTTTTCCTTAAGTTTGTAGATGCACAAATGGTTTTAAAATATTTAAAAGAGGGAGTTGTGCATAAAAGTATGAAATGTGTGTCAAAAGGGTTAAAATGTGAGGGCAGGTTGTGTAGACCCGCCTCAAATTATTTTGTGCTTCAATGATTAATGGTGGACATAATTGAACTGTTCAAGTTGATTAAGGAGTTGAAAGAATAGATCAAGGGAAAGTATTTCCTCAGCTGGGGGAGTGGAGATCACAGGAGCACAGCCGTAAAATAGGAGCGAGACTGTTCAGGGTGATATCAAGAAGCACTTCTTCACACAAACATGACTGTACCGCTGAAGCTTTCTCACCACTAAAGGTTCCAACTATCACTGCAGCATTTCAAAACTCAAGATGATGGACGGATTGGTGAATATAGTATTTTTGATTTTCAAAGACTCGTATAAATTCAAAGAAACAATACAATCTCTTTCAACACCAATATGATATACAGTTTGTTTTTATCCCCTACCCCGATACAACTGAGAATAAAGTCCTATCACTTTTGTAGATACAAAAAGCATAAATACCAGTGGGGTCAACGACCCCTACAGAAACAGGGGGAAAACAATCAAGGTGACCGGGTAACCTAAAGTAAGGAATAAAAAGCAAAAAATTCAACTAACAGAGCACATTGGCTGTGCCAAGTCCTACCTCCTTGATCCAAATTTGTTTCTCTGTTGGGACGGATTGTTTCAGTACCCTTATTCCGAAGGGGGAATAATCCTATCTGAATTCCAATATATTTCAGATAATGTTGTCATGCTCTAACCATATTTCTTCCTTAAATTGTATGTGATTTTTCTCCAAGGGAACGCAACTCTGCATTTCCGTATTCCATCATGTAATGTTTAGATGGAAGTTGGACTTCCACTCAACCACTATACATTTCCTGGCTATCGCCAAGACAACTTTCACAATCTGAATTTGGTACTTGGGCAGTTTAAAACACACATCCATAAAGTTCCCCAGAAGGTATAATTCCGGAACCTGTGGAAAATCCACCTTTGTCACTTTTTTTTCCAGAATGTCCCCCAGGTTCTCCCAGAAGGATCTCACCTTTGTACACAGCAAGGTTGAATGGATAAAGGTTCCAATTTTCATACCTAAAGGACATTTCCAAGATTTCTGGTTAGGATTTATTTGATTTTTGTGGTGTGAGATACAGCTGATACAGGAAGTTGTATGGCACTAACCTGTACCTGGCATTAATAACTGCTCTCATGCTGTCCTGACACACATCTGACCAGCACCGCTCGTGGATTGTTGTGCCAAGTCCAATTCCCACCTTTCCCTTGACCTGTGTAAGTCCGGTTTCTGGCCCTCACTTTGGAATATGAAATACGATAGAGATAAACTTACACACATTCCCCCTTTGAATTAGAATCTACCAGGTGGCCCCAATTTGTCTCATAAAAATGATCTTATGGTAGTTGCAGATAGCAGAAGAATGTTCTATTAGACCAGTGGTTTTCAACCTTTTCCTTTCCCCTCACATACCACTTTAAGTAATCCCTATGCCATCAGTGCTCTGTGATTAGTTAGGGATTGCTTAAGGTGGTATGTGAGTGGGAAGGGAAGGTTGAGAATTACTGCTTTAGTCCCAATTATTACTGAAATATTTTGTTTGAGAAACATTGTCATTGGTCCATTTCCTTTGAAGTTATGAAACCAAGCACATAACGAGTCAATTAGGGATGATTAAAACAGTGGTTTTCAAACTTTTTCTTTTCACCCACATACTACCTTAAGTAATCCCTTACTAATCACAGGGCAACTATGGAATACTTAAAGTGGTGTGTGAGTGGAAAGAAAAAGGTTGAGAACCACTGTATTCCTCATAGTCCTGCAACTTATTTTCCCTTAAAAGCCCTCCAATTTCCCTTTGATTATTTTATCTCTTCTCTATAAATATAAAGGAATGCTGATTCTCTTTGGGAATGTAACACAGAACTTTAGAGGACAACCACTAGCTAATTTTTTGAATCAGTTTATAAAGGACATGTCTAAAAGAATTTTTAGCATATCAAATCCACCTTGAAGGAACACATCAAGTGCTCACAACTGACAGCGTTTTAGCCTGTTTGCATGACTCATTGAAAAAGATTTACTATCTAATTAAAATCGATCACTTTGTTAATGACTGGCTTTAAATGGAAAACACATTTCTTCTTCAGATTACATAATTGTTAAGGAAAAGTGGATGAGATTCTAAGAGCGACCTCAGCTGAGGAAGTGTCAGTCTCAGACTTAAAGATGCTTGACATTTCTATGACCTATTACTTATCTTGAATATCTTACTACATTTGTTAGTCTCTATTTGTCTAGACTCAATCAGCCCTCTGAACAAGGAAACAGTAGTATTGGTTTGCAATCTTGGGTGTATTTTATAGATTTTGGACCGCTGATCATGAAAATCACCTTAAAGTTTCCTATCACATACCACTTTTTAGATTTAACCTATTGTTATTTCCTGTCATGTTTTAGTCAGTCTAAGCATGCTATGGAAATGTTGTCTTAGGCCCGGGTATGCTTAGTCAGGATAGATGCAGTCAGGCTATAAAAGCAGCTCACATAATCAGGCACTGTGCATTACATTGAGGTTGATGCACATGTTCTTCAGGCAATAGCATAGTGAGTGTACTTAACAATAGCATTTATTATCTTCATGAAAATTCAGTACAAGAGAAATGTCTGGTCAATGTTGCAACAGCTGTGATACATTTGAGGTGAGTATACGTTAAAGGCTCAAGGGTGCAGCATAACTCCACTTATTAAGAAAGCTTATGAGCTCCACTTCGGTTGAAAAATAGGTGACCAAGAGAAATCCTGGGCTCCTCACATTTGTTGTGCAACATGTGCAGTCAAACTGAGAGCTTGGCTCAGAGGTACTCAGAAGTCGATGCCATTTGCAGTCTCAATGATGTGGCAAGAGCAGAATGATGGTACATGACAGACTATTACTTCTGTCTGACCAATGTATTTGGCTTCTATGTTATAATTAGGAAATCTATTGAATGCCCTAATCTGCCTTCAGACATGAGACCAGTGAGATAACAGTTCACCAGTTCTGATGCCACCAGAGATGTGGAGCATAGAATATAGAACATAAAACACTACAGCACAGTACAGGCCCTTCAATCCTCAATGTTGTGCTGACATTTTTTTAAACAAAATGTACCAAGTTCTCCCTTCCCTCTCACCCTCTATTTTTCTTCCATCCATGTGTCTGTCTAAAAGTTTAAGTGCCCCTAATGTTTCCGTCTCCACACTCACCACTGGCAAGGGATTCCAGGCACCCACAACTCACTGCATTAAAAAAAAAATTACTCCTAATGTCTCCCCTAAATGTCCCTCCCTTCATTTTGTACACCTTCTCTGGTGTTTGCGATTCCTGCCCTGGGAAACGTGCGCTAGCGGTCCATCCTCTCTGTGCTTCTCATCATCTTGTAGACTTCTATTAGTCTCCTCTACACACCAAAGAGAAAAGTCCCAGCTCTGCTTACCTTGCCCTCATAAGACTTGTTTTTCAATCCTGGTAAATCTCCTCGACATCATTTAAAGCTGTTGTGGAGAATTTTCTTGACCACTCCACAGCACCAAATTCCATCCAGCTGATGGACAGCATGGTTCAAGCGTGCAAAATCATGTGCAACGTGTCATTGAAAATTCCTTTTCTGCATTTGCACTTGGACGTCTTCCCTGCTGATCTTGGTGCAGTCAGTGACGAACGTGGTGAAAGGTTCAGCAGGACACTGAAAATTGGTATCAGGGCAACTGGAATCCATCCATGAAGGCGGACTATTGTTGGACACTGACACGAGGCATCAGATGCTGAGTACAAAGTGAAATCAGCAGAAAAACATTTTTACGTCAGCATCATTAAACATGCTAAATTCATTCAAAGTTCATTTAATGTTTCTCCAACTTTCCATGTGATGCAGCAAACCTGAAATAATCTTTGTGGTCAGTTTGAAACTCTATGATAATCCCCTTTTTTTTTTTAAGGAAACAAACCTTTTTGGAAAAAAATTGTTATCCCATGTTACAAAAGTAGATGTTTTGGAAGTCAGTGAAGATGGAGAGTCAGGTTAAAGTAAGACTTCCATTAATGTTGGATAAGTGTCACTAATTAAAAAGCAAAGCAATCAATATTCTTGCATCAAAGTGAATGCTTACTTTGAGATTCTTCCGGCTTCATTTTACTTTCTGTATCGATTAAGGTTAAGTTCAATTGATTAAGGCAATTTCAGATAAATGCATCTCAGCCGGCATTAATGATGTAAGAAGAAAAAGTAGCAGCAGGAATTTGAACTGCCCTTTGCAGCTTTCTGCTGCTTAGGAAAGTTTTGGCCACAAATTCCACTTTTCAACCAGTTCCCCATTAATCTTAACTTCCCTGTGATCCAAGAATAAGTTTGTCGTTGTCTTGAATATATGTAAAGACCAGGCTTCTCAGCTGACTGGTACAGAAAACTCCAAGGGATCATAACTTTCCGCGAGAAGAAATTCCTCCTCATCTCCATCTTAAATTTTTGACCCTTATTCGAAATGAACACAGTAACAATGAGCATCCACGTATCTCAGTAATGCATCACATTCATTAACTGGTGTTTACAACCCAAGGAAAAAACAGTTTACTCATGCCAATTTTCTGTGGCAGGTTGAAAAGTGTGCTTTCTGCTATCAAACGCATGGCTGTGAGGAAGGAAGTGCCTTCCGGCACCCCACACATTTGTCATGCCTGCAATAATAAACCCTCCTACAGTGGGCTTTGCAGACCTCACTGGGAAAGTAGCATCTCTGAGATGATTCCTTAAGCCTGGATTAAAATCCAAGCTTAACATTTTCCTTCCTACCTCGGTGGTTACTGGTGCACCAAACATTTAAGATTTCTCAGTAATTGTGGACTTCCTTCCAAAACATTGAGTGATTTTGGAACCCATATTTGGTGCACTGCTTGGTTATTTCATGGGAACATGAGAAACAGGAACAAGAGGGCAGTTGCTTTGTCAATAAGATCATGGGTGATCCATCTTTCCTGCCCTCTCCCCAGAACTTTGAGTTTCTCATCTCTTTCTGTCTCATTTTTGAATATGTTCAAGGATTCAGCCTTTACATTTTTCTGGAGCAATGAATTCCAAAGATTCACAATCCTTTGAGTGGGGGAAAAAAGTATCCTCATCTCGGCTTTAAATAGGCATCCTATTATTCTGAGAGTACATTGTTTTGTCCTAAGTCCTTAGTTTTCTAAACTCCATTGAGGATAGACACAACCTATTGAACCTTTCCTCAGAAGACAACCCCTCCATGCAGTATACCCCCATCTAAATGGCTGTATGTATTCCTATCCATGCCATGTACAATTGCAGGTTAATTCTTTAACCTGCATGACGTAAAGGACTTTATTTCATTAGCCTTCTCGATCACTGGTTGCACCTGTATGCACGTTAGGAATAGGGATGAGGGGGGACGTGACCGTGGTTTATTCAGGCTACTGTCATTGATTCCCTTAGAAATCGCTGAGCAACTGAACAGTTCTTCCCTTCCTTCTGTTTGGCTACTTGAACAGCAGGTCAATTAAAGACTCAGTGTATCGAACAAGATCCTAGAGACAGATTCCGAGCCATCGCCAAGAACTTGAGCCTGATTATCATGTCCAAATCACAGCTGAAGCTTTTTCTTACTTTTTTCCATTTGTGTCATCTCTGATCCATTGTTTAGATGTTCAAAATGGGCTAGGTTTCATGACAGGGAGGGTGTGAAATGATTTCTGTCAATTGCATCAGATGGATTTGAATTAATTCTTCAGCAGTTCACTTCCATTTTCTGACAAGGATGTGAAGTCCGTGAAAGGCTGTTCCTGAATGATTCATTACTGAAAGGGAAGTGGAAAGACATTATTGAAACACAGTAACAAAGTGCATTCCATGCTGCACATATTCTGGCCTTAGAATACATGAATACTTCCTGATATTCTCGTGCATGCACTGATTTCAAATACTGTTGACTTTAATATGGCCATATCTGCTTCCATATACTGTATATTAGAAAGCTTCCCCCTCCATTTAAGTGATTAGTGGCAACACAGTGGTCATGTAACCATGCTGGTCTAGGAACCCAGACAGTTGGGCAGAAACTGAGTTCAAATCCCACAATGACAGCTGTGGAATTTGAATTTGGATAATAATATGAAATAAAAAAGCAAAACAGAAAAGTGCTGGATGAACTCAGCAGGTCTGTTACTGCACTTCTCTTCAACTCTACACCATTACCTGTTGATTTTTGTCAGGACTTTTCAGTACTGCAGAATACATCCTAGCATCCACAAATTTCTTGTTTATTGGAATATAAAAGCAACTAGTCTGAGCAGTGATGACTTCAAAATTATAGGATTGTCATTAAAAAGCCTTATTTTGGTTCATGAATATCCCTCAAAGGAGTGAAACTGCAATTTATATTGGTTTGGCTGATATGCAACTTCTGGTCTCTGAAGTTTCCCACTCTGTATCCCTTGGTTAGGGCATGAGGGTGGCAAATAAATGCCAGCAATGTCCAGATAGAACCATAGAATATTACAGCACAGAAACAGGCTTCTGCAGCCCCTGAACCATTTTTTGACTAGTCCCACTGATCAGCACCCAGTCCATAGGCCTCCATACCCCTCCCCTCCAAGTACCTGTCCAAATTCCTCTTAAATGTTAAAATTGAGCACTCATTCACCACTTCAGCTGGAAGCTCCTTCCACATCCTTACCACTCCCTGTGTAAAGAAGATCTCCCTCATGTTTGTCCAAAACTTTTTCCCCTTTCACATGTCCTCAGGTGTGAACTTCAACTCCCCTCAGTGGAAAATGCCGACCGACATTTACTCTGTCTAAGCCTCTCATAATTTTAAATACCTCGATCAAATCTCCCTCATTCTTCTCCACTCCAGGGAATAAAAACCTAACCTGTTTATACTTTCCCTGTAACTCAGCTACTGAAGTCCTGGCAACATCCTAGTAAATCTTCTCTGAACTCTTTCTATCTTATTGATGTCTTTCCTGTAGTTTGGTGACCAAAACTGCACAGAATACTCCATATTTGACCTCAACAATGTCTTTACCATAACATCCCAACTCCTGTACTTAATGAAGGCCAATATGCCAAAAGCTCTCTTTACAATCCTATCCACCTGTGACGCCACTTTCAGGGAATTATGTATCTGTATTCCCAAGGCTAAAATGGAAAAAACACAAGTGCTGGAGAAACTCAGCAGGTCAAACAATACCTTTATGTAGCAAAGGTAAAGATGTATCACCCACATTTCGGGCTTGAACCCTTCACAAGATATGATGTATTCTCAGATCCCTCTGTTCTACTGCACTCCTCAGTGCCCTGCCATTTACCATGTATGTACTTTCTTGGTTTGTCCTTCTGCTTATTTTCCTTAATTCCTATGACTCTGTGCCTGTTTTCTGAGTGAATACTGATGAAAAAAAAAACATGATATTCCCCCATCTCTTTTGGCTCCATACAAAGCTAACCATTCTAATCTTCAAAGGGACCAATTTTGTCCATTACTCCCTTTGCTCTCAATATACCTGTAGAAACCCTTAGGATTTTCCTTCACGTTGTCTGCCAAAGCAACCTCGCATCTTTTAGCCTTCCCAATTTCTTTCTTGAGGAGCATAGAAAATGCAAGAAAACCTCAAGTATCTCATTTGTCCCATGTTGCCTATACCTGTTATACACCTCTCTCTTCCAAACCAGGTCCCCAATATCCCTTGAACACCAAGGTTCCCTATGCCTTCTAACCTTGCCTTTACAGGAACATAACAAAGTCTGTAGTTTCAAAATATCACCTTTGAAGGTTCTCATCTTCAAGGACTATTGTACAAAAAGCAGATGTGCATAAAGCATGGATTGGCACATGGAATTATGACATTGTGGTCATTAGTGAAACTTGGTTACAGGAGAGGCAGGATTGGCAGCTCAGTTGTTCTGGGATTCTGTTGCTTTTGATGCGATGGAATGAGGGGGGGGGTGAAGGAGGAAGAGTGACATTGCTTGTCAGGGAATATATCACAGCTGTGCTCAGGTAGGACAGACCAGAGGACTTGACTACTAAGGGTATAAGGGTGGAGCTAAGGCATAGGGATGGTGCGACCACACTCAAGGAGTTGTATTTGTAGACCGCACAATAGTCAACGAGAATTGGAGGAGCAAATCTGCAGAGAGATAGCAGACTGCTGCAGGAAACAGAGGGTTGTGATAGTAGGAGATAGAAAATAATAAAAAAAAGATTGGCTGACAACTCCAAAAGTGGTGCAGTTGATTGATGCAGTTAATCACTGGCCACCAAAACTAGGGAAATCCCCAATTAAATCATGATCGCTGCTGAATTTACACAATCCCTAAGGGATTATAAGAAAGGTGCCTAATAGAGTCTCCGTAATAGCACTTCGTCTCTACATGTTGATGACTACAGGAGCTTTGTTGAGAGAGGATGCATTGGGGCACCTGAATGATAAATAATTGATAAGTGCTTCCTGGTTGGAAAGACTCCAGGAAAGCTTTGAAACTGTGGTGAAAAAATGGCAAAAGACTGAAATTTTTCCAAGTGGTCAAAAGCATGAGAGGAATGAGAAAATATTAGAGAATTGATACCATAACATTTGGAAATATTGCTGTGTTTCAGACTCATGGAGCCATAGAAAGATACTGCAGAGTAACAGGTCTTACAGGTCATTGAGTCCAACTATCAAACTTCCCACTCTGGATTGGACATAACTCTGTCCAATCCCATCCTTCTTCTCTTGAAGGAATAATTTTATAGAAGGACTCAGTGCTTAACGAGGTTATTTAACACACCAGGTTGTGCAAAGGAACAATTGCTCTAGAGTGGAACGTTGGAATGCTGGGCTCAGAACATCGCAATTTGTTTTCTGTGTAATCTGTGTAATTTTTCCTTCAGTTCTCGTATCTGAAGGTCTCAACTTAGAGACAACACGAAAGCAAGGGTGGCAGAGAGAAAAAAAATTAATATCTAGGGGGAAAATCCAGAATGGCTGCCCTCTAATTGAAGGAAGAAGGGGTGGCACAGTTGGTATAGTTGTTACAGAGCCAGTGATTTAGGTCAGGGGTTCGAATCACACGCTCTCTGTAAGGAGTTTGTACGTTCTCCCCTCATCTTCATGAGTTTTCCACGGGGACTCCGGTTTCCTCTCACTGTTCAAAATGTATTGGGGGTTGTAGGTCAATTGGGTTTAATTGGGCTGCACGGACTTGTGGGCCGAAAGGGCCTGATACCATGTTGTTTTTGTAAATTTATACATTTAAATTTAAGAGGATGTCCATACACAATGTGAATATATAAGCTGGAACATTTTATTAACAGCATCTTCAATTGCAGAATGATGACAAAAGACAATTGCAAGTTAGTTTAATGTTTTTGAAAATTCTGGGTTATTGTTTTTCAATGTATACTCCAAAGCATGTAAGCACCTTGTTCATTATTAATTGCTCTCTGTAAGAGGGTTCATACTTTATTATGTCAGCACTGCAGAATGAGAAAAGGTAAAACAGCAGATGCACATGCCAGCTAACCATCAGAATAAGGCAAAAATGGCTAAAGTTAAAGCCCTTGGTATTAATATACAAATCCACAAACTAGAATGAAAACATGCCTCCCCAACTACCCTCACCACAATGTCGAAGTATTCTGGAATAAACAGTGGCAAATTTCATTGCCATGTTTGTCCACCTCCACTCACCACAAGCTTTGTTTAAAATGGACTGCGCAGGTCTTTTTGATGTAGAAAGCTCACCAGGGATAGAGAGACAAGTATCCTTGTAAGCCAAAGCAGGCCTAATATCATCTCTCATGAGATCCAAAAAAGTCTCTATACTTTACCGTACTGATAGACAGCTTTGCTCGAGCCAAAAATCACCCCTCCTGTTTGCCAAAGGAAACCTACTGAAGTCTGCAGTGACTCATCCAATTTCCCACAGGCTGTCAATTTAAACCAATAGAAACCAATGTGAGAGAGGAGATGGCATTAGCTGCTCTTGATGTCAGGGCAGAATTTGTCTACGTGTCATATCAAGAAGCCATGATGGAAGTGAAGTTAATGGACATCTACAGGAAAATACTCTAATGGTTAGAAGAGTGAGTTATGTAAAGGGGGTTGTTTGTAGTAGTTGAATGTCAATCATTTCAGCTCCAAAATCCTGCTGCAGGAGTTGCTTCAGTGTCCACCATCTTCACAATGCACTGCAGTAAATATCTAAGCTACTCCAATCTCAGCTCACAAACCTGTGACTTCTATCACCAAGAAGAATAACAACAGCAATTGCCTACTATTTTTCAGATTCCACTCCAAGTTCCAGACTAAGGTCATTTGGAGATGCTGTGTATCCTTGGCCGTTTCTTGTTGCTGGGTCTAAATCCTGGAACTCCCCAAACACTGTCACAGTGTGAGTGCTTTCACCAGAAGGACTAAAATAGTTAAAGCCAATTAGAAATGGGCAATAAATGTTAACCTTGCCTGAAAAATGAATCCATTAGAAAATCTAGGAACTGAGCTAAGGGATCAAGGGGGTGCAATGGAGAGCAAGTACCTCAAACACATTCTGCAGGCCTCCTGCTACTGGGCAACACACAGGAACAATGATGGCTACGGTGGTGGAATTGACTACCTTGGTTACCGTTTCATTGGAGCTGGTGGTGGCCTAGTCTTTCACCGCTTGCTACTGTCTCAGAAGGAATTTCCTTTCCTTTTTTTTCTTGCTGGAGCTTGGGGGGTGGGGGTGCATGAGAGGATGGGTATTTGCTGGCCTTTGAAGGGCACACAACAGTAAATGCTTCATTGTAGCTCATGACATGTGAGAATAATAGATAAAAATATATCTGTTGAATAAAGTTCAGCAGGCCAACAGATACTGTGTATTGCTGGTTTTCAGTTGTTATACTCTCTCCAGCTTATCATTAACGTCACGGACCATGTTCCTTGCCTACCGTCAGATGTGTGGCTATTCAGTGAGCATTGGCAGGCTACTAAACAGCAGATGTCATCAAAAACAAATTAAATCCTCCCCTTATCCAAAGTCTACATTCAACACATTGCAGTAGTAATCACTGAATAAGATGCAGGAGGAGGAGGATTGATTTGTTTTTCCATCTCTCTGTCTCGGTGGTTTTGGTAGCCCTTGCCGGTCTTGGCGTGGTAGGAAGACCACAGCTGGCATCTATCTCCTCTGTATGATTCAGTAGCATTTTGGCCGGCCTCATTGCCCACTGAATGGCAGGTCCACCATGTTTATCTGTCAACGTGATAATCAACATAACCAATAACTTGTGGTTTTCATGGAATTGTGGAAACCAATACCAAAATTCCAGTAGGGGATTAGGAAAATCCCACATCATTAAAAACACAAATGAACATATTCAAAGAAATGAAACCTTGCCAAAGTTAGCTCCTGCACAATATTTCCATAGCAGTTGAAAGGAACACATGGACACTCAGAGAATTTCAGTGAAAGGTTCATAACTGTTTCCAGGGTTTTGTTTGATCAGTAATGCTTTTAGTGTGGCTGTGAGCATTTCACCAACTCAAATCTGTGGTTTCCTGAAACTATTGACACTAATTTTCTGTTGGGAACGGTTTAATTTGTGGTAGATGTGCAAGAACAGTCCCAAGTTAAAGTCACAAAATACAACCCGTATTCCTGGAGTATTCTTAACATAGGGAACAATCTAATTAATTTAAAGGATGATTATGTTGGATGTGGAGAGCATGGAGAATGGGTGGACCATTGCAAGGGTGGAAGAGATGGTAGAGTAAAGAGTGACCATGAAGAGATTTTAAGTTGGTGGTCTTCATAAAACCTGCAATCAATATAGTCAATTGTTTCCACAGTTCCATCTTTGCACCACTTTTGTTATGGTGAGTTAGCCCAGTGGTTCTCAACTTTTAAGTATTCCCTATGCCATAGGTGCTCTGTGATTAGTAAGGGATTGCTTAAGGTGGTATCTGGGTGGAAAGAAAAAAGTTGAAAACCACTTATGTGCACAGTTTCCTAACTCCAAAGGAAATAGGCCAATGACAATTTTTCTCAAGCAAAATATTTCAGTAACAATTGGGTCTAGAGCAGTGATTCTCAACTTTCCCTTCCCACCCACATCCCACTTTAAGCCATCCCTTACTAATCACAGAGCACTGATGACATAGGGATTACTTAATGAGTGGAAAGAAAAAGGGTTGAGAAGCACTGAGATAGGCCTTGCATATTTATTGGATTGAATGTAAACTCAGCAGTAAAAAAGCAAACATTTGCAGAGGCAGTGATGGTCAACATTTGGGTCGAAATGCTGCATTCAGTCCTGATTCAGGGTCTTGAACCAAAACAGTGTCTATTCCTTTCCCTCCACAGATGCTGCTTACCCCCTCTAAGTTCCTTCAGCAGTTATAAAAAGGGAACATTATCAGATTCCAACCAGGGATGAAATTACAAGTGAGGTGGCTGATGCAAAATTTTTCACTAAATTGGATGCATCCCAGGGCTTCTGTCAATTAAAACTGCCTGAAGGTAGCACAAACTACTGTACACTTAATAAACCCTTTGGCCGATACTCCTATCTGACGATGCCTTTTGGAATTTCCTTGGCTCCTGAAGTGTTCCACAGGACAATGGAACACATAATAGACATAAATGGGGTACGTGTGTACAGGGATGACATGACTCTATGGGGATCCACTTAAGTCCTCTGATAGTAAATTTGAATTTTAACTTTGATTTAACCAGGGTAAATCGAAATCTGCTGTACATTTTCTGGCTCACAAGATTCAGAGTCATGGAGCAATAAACAAGAACACAGGCCATGTGGTGCAATTCATCCTTGCAGATCAACATGCACTTCCCTCTTGCCTCTGTCCCTCTAACAACTTCCTACTCGTATCCTGTCAAAATGTCATTTAAATGCTGTAAAATTTAAATGCCTCATCCACTTCTTTTGACAGTTCGTGAAATATACATACCCCCTTTGGGTGGAAAAGTTGCCCCTCAGTTTAGTGTTATCAGTAAACCTACATACATTCTCATTTAGGCCATTAATATTAATGGCAAACAAAAGTGCAGCCACCACAGATTCCTGAGGCACACTGCTTGTCATGGGTCTCCAGTCTGAAAGACTAAGCTCCACCATCACCTTCTCCCTCCTAGTGCCACAATTGGCTAGCTCAACCTGAATCATGTGCAATGTAAACTTCTGAGCCAGTCTACCATATGATACCATTCTTAGTTACATTGGAATCTCTACATCTTCTTCAAGGCTCACAATTCCCCAGGAGCTTTGTGTTGTCTGAGAGACATTACATGTAGTTTCCTCATCCAAATTATTTAAAAAATGAAAGGCATATATGTGTATCTATCTATCTATGTGTATGTATCATATATGTATGTATGTATATATATATATATATATATATATATATATAGACATATCAAGATATATATATGTGTATGTGTGTTTCCTTCAAACCGAAGGATGACCAATATATATAAGGGGCCACTTAGTAAATCAGATGGTTGGTTATTGCAAATTTTGATACCTTTTCAATTATTGAAAATAATGCTAAAATCTGACTTTTTGCCGATACCAATTCTTCACTGAAACTATCAGCAGGTGGGATTTCATTGACTGGTCGCTGCACTTACTAAATAGATCCTACAGTAGTTCTCTGTATAAAGTGGGAGACATTAAGTGAAGTCAGAGACTTGCTGCAAAGCCAGTCTGCATCCAGATCGTATTTGGTATTTTTCCTGTTGGGAAACAGAGGTACCACAAAGATCAGAAAGCAAAATAAAGGAGGGATCAACAACAGTCCTCGTTTGTATTGTAAAGTTGTCCTAACAATTTAAAGATTTGGTTTAATTTTAGGATGATTCCATAACATTCAAAGCAACATTTGTGGTTGTAATCTCGGAAGCAGGAATTCATTGGGCTTCATTTATCAATGACATTGTCCACCCATAAAATAATTCCCAATAGATGAAGGACTAATTTGGTGCCAATCTGGTCTGTTGTGCACTGTCAAGAAATTTGTAGAAGGTAGGGCTGATGCCAAAGTCTTTTTAAATTGTCTTCCTTGCTTTTTTATGGCAAGAAATATTTGGTCAACATACTGGTTTAAGGGATGATATCAACATTATTCCAATGATTTTAATAGTGTTTCTACATTACAACAGTCTAAATTTCAAAATTGTATGAGTTAAAAAGCTCTTTAGAACATTCAGAAATTGTGAAAAGTTCTGTGCAAATTCATTTCTTTTTTCTATTTCATTTGCTAAAACTCATGGCAAGAGGAAAATGAACATTAGAAGTGAATGGATAATCTCATTCCAGCAGATCTGTCCATTAGTTCAATACTTTGAGCCCAAACAATAATGCCCCAAAGTCAATCTGTTAAGGCATTTATTTAACTAGAGTGCACTTCCTGTCATAAGATGCCACGAGCATTCTTTTGATCCAGGAATCCATTCACTAGGCAAGGTAGATGATCTATGAACTTTGACATTTATCATCAATAATATCAAATTCAATCCAAGTGCAAAAAAGTGCCTTTAAACTTGGTGCATTTTGGTGATGGATATGAACTATTGTCACACCAGGTTCTAACTAAAAATAATTGTTTTATTTCACATGGCGCACATTTTTTCTTGCAGCATGAATGTCTATAGGTCTCTGTCTTGAGTATACTCAAAATGAACACACAAAAATCCCCTTGGAGAAGGGAATGTCAAGGTTTGGTCACCCCTGGATCATTGTTACTCTTAATGGCCTGTCCCTTCTCCAGATGGCCTGACTCCAGTTTACGAAATAATTTTGTCAAGGGGTCTTAGATTCCAATGAATCATCCTGAATTGTTCTAAGTTCTCCAAAGAATGGACCTATCCAAATCTATCTTTTCTCATGGGATAACACCTTTGATCTCAAGAATAGCCTGTTCCCAGACTGATGTGGTGATATATTGCTTTAAGAATGTGTCTTGAATTCATCAAACTTTTTTGGCAATTTGATTTGTCAGGACAAGGGTTTATATGCAGATTGAAAACTCTTATGGTTATTGCATTATCTTCTCTTCTAAACTTCTTTTCTCAATGATGGTGCCAGTGCCTCAGATATTGACAAACTTGTCCTCAATATCACAGTCTGTGCCATTAATTCAACTTTTTGATTTGTTTTATCCATTTTGCACATCTCCTCAGCAAGTAACTAGTGATTAATAATTTGATGGGGTTTGAAGTTTAATTGTGACTATAATTTTCCATGTATCTCATTCTAAGTGCAGCCCAAATTGTTGATTCCCATATGGACCACTGCCTGATGTTCAGTTTAGCACCATTCCCTCCTGTCTCTGACCATAAACCTTATCTGGGGAATGAACTGGCCTGAAAGAGTGATTTTCCTCTTGGATGAAACTATCCAGATAACTTTTCCCCTTCGCCAATGAGATATCTGTTTAAGTTATTTATTTAATTGAGTAACAGTTATGTTTTCCCAATTACAACTTTACTTGGAAACCTAATCAAAGTCAATAGTCATCAACCAAACACATAACTGTTGTTCTTCATGCAAGTCCTTGAATGACTTTACTTTCCCAAAATTCCTCATGTTCCATTCTATTCTCCCTTTCAGACTTTATACCCCTGCGCCAGTTTTTCTCTCATTTGCCTTTTTCATTTCTCCATTCATCTTTGGACCTGTACATCTCAACCCTGATTCTCTCTTGCTTTCACAAAATTAACTCAATACTCTGTCTTCTTCCTTCAGTTCTCCACCCCCTTCCCTCTTCTTTCACAGAACCTTCCCCCTCCCCCTACTTGCTGGTGGGCCCTTCCTCCCTTATCTGCCTATTACCTCCAGCCTGTGGGACTCTGTTCCTACCCCTTTCCTCCCCCTTCCCCACCATTTTGTTTGGGTGTCTGCTTAAATTCTGCTTGTCCCTTGATGAAGGCCTCAAGCCCAAAACATTAGTTATGCATCTTAATCTTTTCTATATAAATTTCACTATTTGACCAGATTTTAATTCAATCACGGAGTCTGCAGATTTTCATGTTTTACTCTGCACATTATACAATGTATTATGCTGTGTAATACATCACCACAAAATGCAAATTCATATTAAACATGCAGCATTACATGATGAAATGTAGCTATTAAACATTGTACAGTAGCGTAATCTAATGCAATATAACAGAACCTACAACAGAGCCCCATAACCCAATACAATGCAAAGCCACAGTGTACATAATATACATTTCAACACAGTACAAGTCAATACAATTCTGCATCATATTATTCTCTCTCTTTGGCTTGGCTTCGCGGACGAAGATTTATGGAGGGGTAAATGTCCACGACAGCTGCAGGCTCGTTTGTGGCTGACAAGTCCGATGTGGGACAGGCAGACGGTTGCAAGAGAAAATTGGTTGGTTGGGGTTGGGTGTTGGGTTTTTCCTCCTTTGTCTTTTGTCAGTGAGGTGGGCTCTGCGGTCTTTTTCAAAGGAGGTTGCTGCCTGCCGAACTGTGAGGCGCCAAGATGCACGGTTTGAGGCGAGATCAGCCCACTGGCGGTGGTCAATGGGGCAGGCACCAAGAGATTTCTTTAGGCAGTCCTTGTACCTCTTCTTTGGTGCACCTCTGTCTCGGTGGGCAGTGGAGAGCTCGCCATAGAACACGATCTTAGGAAGGTGATGGTCCTCCATTCTGGAGACGTGACCTACCCAGCGCAGTTAGATCTTCAGCAGCGTGGATTCAATGCTGTCGGCCTCTGCCATCTCGAGTACTTCGATGTTGGTGATGAAGTCGCTTCAATGAATGTTGAGTATGGAGCGGAGACAATGCTGGTGGAAGCGTTCTAGGAGCCCTAGGTGATGCCGGTAGAGGACTCATGATTCGGAGCGGAACAGGAGTGTGGGTATGACAACGGCTCTGTATATGCTAATCTTTGTGAGGTTTTTCAGTTGGTTGTTTTTCCAGTCTCTTTTGTGTAGTCTTCCAAAGGCGCTATTTGCCTTGGCGAGTCTGTTGTCTATCTCGTTGTCGATCCTTGCATCCCATGAAATGGTGCAGCCTAGATAGGTAAACTGGTTGACCGTTTTGAGTTTTGTGTGCCCAATGGAGATGTGGGGGGGCTGGTAGTCATGGTGGGGAGCTGGCTGATGGAGGACCTCAGTTTTCTTCAGGCTGACTTCCAGGCCAAACATTTTGGCAGTTTCCGCAAAACAGGATGTCATGCACTGGAGAGCTGGCTCTGAATGGGCAACTAAAGCGGCATCGTCTGCAAAGAGTAGTTCACGAACAAGTTGCTCTCGTGTCTTGGTGTGAGCTTGGAGGCGCCTCAGATTGAAGAGACTGCCATCCGTGCGGTACCGGATGTAAACAGTGTCTTCATTGTTGAGGTCTTTCATGGCTTGTTTCAGCATCATGTTGAAGAAGATTGAAAAGAGGGTTGGTGCGAGAACACAGCCTTGCTTCACGCCATTGTTAATGGAGAAGGGTTCGGAGAGCTCATTGCTGTATCTGGCCCGACCTTGCTGGTTTTCATGCAGTTGGATAACCATGTTGAGGAACTTTGGGGGGCATCCGAGGCGCTCTAGTATTTGCCAAAGCCCTTTCCTACTCACGATGTCGAAGGCTTTGGTGAGGTCAACAAAGGTGATGTAGAGTCCTTTGTTTTGTTCTCTGCACTTTTCATATTATACAGCAAGTAAAAGATTCAAGATTCCTTTGTCATGTAATATTAACAAAATTGCCTTCTGCTTGTTGTAAGGCAGACAAGGAATCACCATTTAGTGTCAACCAGTTGCCCTTATACTAAGGGAGAAAGAGAAGCAAATTAAATAGAGTTCTCAGTGTGCAATATCTCTGGCATGAAAGAGTGTGAAATTAATGTTCACTTCAGCTTCCAACATTCCATGCTGCAAAATGCCTGCCAGAGACCATAAACAACCATTTTATAACTGGATTTTGTCACAGTGCTCCACTGGCAGAAATGGGGTAGGAAATAACCATCTTACCATTTACAGCACAGAACAGGGCAGTTTGGCCTTACTAGTCTATGCTGGAACAAATCCCCACCCTCCTAGTCCCACAGACCAGCACCTGATCAGTGATCAGATGTGACCAGATTTAATAGCCCTTTCACCTCTATTAGTTTTCATAGAATGTGTGTAAGTTCATTGTGAAGTTTTGGAATGTTTAATCTCCGAACAATGGATTAAGTTTGACGTGGGGAGCAGGGGTAATTATTTCAATGATTCTAACAGGAAGAAAAGGTGAGAAGTGACTGTATTAAAGGCAACCTATTAACATACTCAACACTCATTCAATTTTTAATCATCCTTGCATCCTCCTGACATACATGACTGGTGCCAGAGGACCGGAGAATTCAAATAGAGAATGAAGGACGAACGCAGCTACAAGCCAGGCAATTTATCTCACTGGAGGGAGGTTTTATCGGCAAGGTTGAAGCTCATGGAGTAAATGGAATGGGTTGTGATGTGGAGAAGGAATCGGCTTTGGGACAAAAGCCAAGAAATTGGAATTCATCTTTTTTTCTTATATGCTCAACCTGTGCTGCATTTTCTGCCAGTGTCCAATTATATACCGTGCAAAAATTTCTGAAATTAGCCAAATAAACATTATAAACTGATATAATGTTTACAGCCAGAGGTTGAAGTTACAACAGAATTTGTACAGTTCCCAACACGACCAAGCTCAAATGAAAGAAGATTCTGACAACTTGTCATCTAGGAATTAGGAAAAGAATAGCGGCACTCTCTGCATGGCACCGTGGAAGAGAGAGTGGACACGGGTCCAAAGGTGCCATAAGGAAGAATGTTACGCATCAGAGACTTTTACTGACAGGACAGTGAATGCTGATTGGATTCTGCTGCATTGCTCTTGCTCTTCAATGGACTTAGAGCCAAGTGGCCTCTTTCTGTGAATTACTATTCTCAGATTTGATCACTAAAAAGTGATTTATTCTGAGAGGTGATAGTATTTCACAGGCTCCCACTTGGTATCTTTTCCTCATGCAAATGGATTAATTCCATTTGGAAAATTCTCTCTCTGAAATGTGAGCTAGATGTGAATGTCTAAAATAACCTGGGATTGGCTGCAAGCAACATGTAAGTGTTTGCTCTTCAATGTCAAGACTGTCTTCTGTTGATCTGCTGCAGCCACATCTGCAATGGCAATCTCAGAGTAATTTGCTTCATTCCACGCCAATGCTTTCAGCGAGATTTTCTGGTTAAACATTTCAAACTGAAGGTTATTTGAGGTAGTTAGGGCAGCATGGGTTTGTGGGCTGGAAGGACCTGTTACTGAGCTGTATGTCTAAATTTAAAACTTATTTCAATTTTAAAATTTTGAACAAATTTCAATGTGTTAATACCTTTCCTACTAAACAACTTAACTTTTTGCAACATGGCTTTGCCCATAGGGAAAAGAATTTTAGGGTTTTATGTGATGTCATGTATGTATTCTGGCAATGAATCTGAAATCTGAATAGTCTACCCCAGTGTCCTTTCACTCGTAGCTTTCATCAAATTTCTAGCAGCCACTAACTTCAAAATGTTGAAAGGTTTTACTTTCTTTGAAAAAGGGAGTCACAAATCTCGGAAAGATAAAAGCACACATAATTTCTGTCTTAAATGGATGTTCTCTTACTTTCAAACATTGGCCTCCCCATCTTGATTCTCTGACAAGAGGTAATACCTTTTCAATATCCACCCTTTCCATACCCCTTGTGATCACATGCATTTCAAGTAAGTCTCCTCTAATTTTCTAAGCCTGAACAAATCTCCATGAAAGGAGATAATGAAAGGTATGCTTCAGGAATACGGACTACATAATGGACTACATACGGACTACCTAATGAAAGGTAGGCTTCAGGAATACGGACTACATAATGGACTACATACGGACTACCTAATGAAAGGTAGGCCTCAGGAATACGGACTACATAATGGACTACATACGGACTACCTAATGAAAGGTAGGCTTCAGGAATACGGACTACATAATGGACTACATACGGACTACCTAATGAAAGGTAGGCCTCAGGAATACGGACTACATAATGGACTACATACGGACTACCTAATGAAAGGTAGGCTTCAGGAATACGGACTACATAATGGACTACATACGGACTACCTAATGAAATGTAGGCCTCAGGAATACGGACTACATAATGGACTACATACGGACTACCTAATGAAAGGTAGGCTTCAGGAATACGGACTACATAATGGACTACATACGGACTACCTAATGAAAGGTAGGCTTCAGGAATACGGACTACATAATGGACTACATACGGACTACCTAATGAAAGGTAGGCTTCAGGAATACGGACTACATAATGGACTACATACGGACTACCTAATGAAAGGTAGGCTTCAGGAATACGGACTACATAATGGATTATATACGGACTACGTAATGAAAGGTAGGCCTCAGGAATATGGACTACATAATGGACTACATACGGACTACCTAATGAAAGGTAGGCTTCAGGAATACGGACTACATACGGACTACCTAATGAAAGGTAGGCTTCAGGAATACGGACTACATAATGGATTACATACGGACTACCTAATGAAAGGTAGGCTTCAGGAATACGGACTACATAATGGACTACATACGGACTACCTAATGAAAGGTAGGCTTCAGGAATACGGACTACATAATGGATTACGTATGGACTACCTAATGAAAGGTAGGCCTCAGGAATACGGACTACATAATGGACTACATACGGACTACGTAATGAAAGGTAGGCTTCAGGAATACGGACTACATACAGACTACCTAATGAAAGGTAGGCTTCAGGAATACGGACTACATAATGGATTACATACGGACTACCTAATGAAAGGTAGGCCTCAGGAATACGGACTACCTAATGAAAGGTAGGCTTCAGGAATACGGACTACCTAATGAAAGGTAGGCTTCAGGAATACGGACTACATAATGGACTACATACGGACTACCTAATGAAGGTAGGCTTCAGGAATACGGACTACATAATGGACTACATACGGACTACCTAATGAAAGGTAGGCTTCAGGAATATTGACTACATAATGGACTACATACGGACTACCTAATGAAAGGTAGGCTTCAGGAATACGGATTACATAATGGATTACATACGGACTACCTAATGAAAGGTAGGCTTCAGGAATACGGACTACATAATGGACTACATACGGACTACCTAATGAAAGGTAGGCTTCAGGAATACGGACTACATAATGGACTACATACGGACTACCTAATGAAAGGTAGGCTTCAGGAATACGGACTACATAATGGACTACATACGGACTACCTAATGAAAGGTAGGCTTCAGGAATACGGACTACATAATGGACTACATACGGACTACCTAATGAAAGGTAGGCTTCAGGAATACGGACTACATAATGGACTACATACGGACTACCTAATGAAAGGTAGGCCTCAGGAATACGGACTACATAATGGACTACATACGGACTACCTAATGAAAGGTAGGCTTCAGGAATACGGACTACATAATGGACTACATACGGATTACCTAATGAAAGGTAGGCCTCAGGAATACGGACTACATAATGGACTACATACGGACTACCTAATGAAAGGTAGGTTTCAGGAATACGGACTACATAATGGACTACATACGGACTAACTAATGAAAGGTAGGCCTCAGGAGTACGGACTACATAATGTCAATGATCACCCATAAAAATTAATTTTTCCCCATGTTTTGTTTGCAAATGAGGCAAAAGAATTCCTCAGCTAAAACCTTGCAGGAGTAAGCTTGTAAACAAGCAGCATAAATCACTAGCGTATGTTCAGTACTACTCATGATTTGATTCCCTTGACTGTGCTTGTGGTGTGGACTTGTGCAGTAAAGTGCCAGTATTCTGATCACTTTGGTGGGGTTTTCATGCACAGTGGCTGAAATGGAAGGGACAAAACTGATGGATTCCTGACTGCTTATTTTAACCTGCATTGTTTCTATGTACATGCTCACATGAATTCACCTGTGTGTGTGTGTGTGTGTGTGTGTGTGTGTGTGTGTGTATGTATGTGTGTGTGTGTGTGTGTGTGTGTGTGTGTGTGTATGTATGTGTGTGTGTGTGTGTGTGTGTGTGTGTGTGTGTGTGTGTGTGTGTGTGTGTGTGTGTGTGTGTATTTATAGATGATGTGCATGTGTGTATGCAGATGCCTTTATGTGTGGGGGCGTGCTCGTGCATCTGTGCGTCTGTGTATGTAAATGTGGCACGACACCTCTATGTAACAGTAACTTCTATTAATGCTATAGTTGATGCTGTAGTCTTGCCCCTTCGTTCCATCCTGACCCACTTGGAGAACGACGCTTCATATGCCATGCTGCTATTCATCGACTTCAGCTGGGCATTAAATATGATCATTCTGCAGAGGGTGTTGGAAAAGATCTCTTCGCTGGAACTCAACATCCCTCTCTGTAACTAAATTCTGGGCTCCCTAACGGAATGACTACAGACTGTCAAGGTCAGTAGAAGAACATCGAACTTTGTCACCTGAGCACTGCTGTTCCTCAGGGCTGTGTGCTCGGCCCACTCCCGTTCATGCTACTAACTCATGACTGCACCGCCAGATCCAGCTCCAACAGTGTCATCACATTTGTAGATGACACCACAGTCGTCGGCCTCATCAACATCAACAATGAGTTGCACACAGAGAAGAGGTGAAAAATCTCCTGATATGGTGCAAGAGTAACAACGTAAATCTCAACTTAGACAAGTCAAAGGAGATGGTCATGGACTTCAGGAGGAGCAGGAACCAACACCCTCCACCTCAAATCAATAACTTGTAGTGGAGAGAGTAGAGAGCACCAAGTCCTTTGGAATTCACTTAACTAGTGACCTATCGTAGACACACAATATCTCCTCACTTGTAAGGAAGGCATCACGGCAACTGCACTTAGTGAGAAGTCCAAAGTGGGAAAGCTACTGGCCACCATCATGTCAAGCTTCTATGTGAGCTTATCGAGAGTGTGCTGGCCGGCTGCATTATAGTGTGGTACAGGTTGCTGCAGAGAAATGGATCAGAGGTCAATCCACAGGACCATAAGAGTGGCTGAGAGGATCACTGGTCTCGCTTGCCCCCCATCGATGTGATCTAGTAGGATCATTATCTGAAGAGGGCATGCAAAATTATTGGATCCCCACCTTGTCCACAGTATCTTTCAGCTACTCTTGTCGGGAAAAAGATACAGGAGAATCAGAGCCAGCGCCACCAGTTTCTATGCACGGGCAGTGAGAATACTGAACGACCAAAGGAACTGCTCACAGGAAACATTCGAGACCCTCGTATTTATGAAACAATTTATTTATTTGTATCTAAGAATATATTATTTGTCCGTATGTGTATTATGTCTCGTTGTGTGTCTGCTTGTTTTGTACCAAGGACTGGAGAATGTTGTTTCGTCGGGTTGTACTTGTGTAATCAGATGACAGTAAATCTGATTTGATTTACCCAGAGACTTGTATTGGCAACTAGACCATGACAATTGTTCAGCTGTTGTGCCTTAGAAAACATGCCAGGACTGAAGGCTCATTCCATTTTGTTAATTGGCCCACAAATTGATGCATGGCAATCAATGCGATTTGATCAGTCGCCTTATCTGCACACTGCATTCGCATCCATGTACACAAAATGAAGGCAGAAACAAATGCCTCATGGAATTCATGGATTTCATCATCTGGCCAACTGCTGTCAGGTTTGTAAGTGATGTCACTATGTGTTTGTATCCTCCATGCTTGAGTGATCTCCTGTTGAACATAATAATCATCTGTTTTTCGAGGCACACCTTGCAGTGAACAGCACAGGGAAAGTTCCTTCAGCCATGATGTCTGCCCCAAGCACGATGCCAAATTAAACTAAACTTCTGCTTGCACGTCTTCCCCACCTCTTGTTTATGTGAATGGAAAGAAAAATATTACAACAAAAGCTAAAGCACAAAAGATGCAGCGTAATAGTTTCCTGCATAATTTTAAATAAAACTTTCTGTCATTAGATACATAAAGTAGACATTTTAGAACTCAGTGAATTGATTATTCCACTGACATTTGGTTCCTGCTGTGTAACGTTCATTGGGGAGAGCACATGATCTCATTTGTTGCATTCCTATTAATGACATTTTGAGAGAGCTGAGTTCAGCATCGCTGTCTGGAGAGAGTCAGTTAATGTCCAGACCACAATGCAAACATTGACTGTTTCACTTCAAGTCACCAAAATCTAATGGCAAATAATGATTTTAATCAAACAGGTAGGATTGCTCATATTGAGTTTATACTCAATTCAACTGTCAGGCATATGTTGCCTCGTGTCCTCATTTTAATTGTCCAATTAGGTGCAGAGGAATGAAATCGATTGAAAATCTTAGTGATAGGCAAGGAAAGGATCACCAAATATTTTGCTGAGAAAGGAAAAGGTCTAGAGGAACCATCTCCTTCTCCAAGATATTTCTTGCTTTTACGTGAGTGTTGTGTGCCCTGAGATGGCTGATAAGATCAACATGATCTAGAAATGGGAAGGTAAGGATGGCGAATTTGAATGAGATTGGATTATGAGCAGAGGAGTGAAACCCATTGAAAATCTTGGTCAATTTTGGAGCCTCAGCCATAGAGATCAGGTTCTTGACTGAGACACTGAAAGTATCTCTCCCTCTAAAGTTAGAGAGTGGGGGATTAAATACAAGCAATCTGGATAACATGAGAATAGAAAATTAATATATACATCAGCACCAAAATATTTTAAAACTGAGACGTCTGTACTGACAGGACATTGATCTTTAGCTGTGTTCCTATTTAATATATAGACTTCAAAGGACATTTTAAACCAGACTTTTTAGACCATCAACCCCTTCAGGAATACTTGATTCCTCATTGACCCACAGGCATGGAATCCTGGAATCCCATCACTGGATGGGATGGGGGGTGGTAATGAAGTGGATGGTTAGGAGGGGTGTGGCAGTGCTGGACATGGTGGGGGGGGGGGGGGTTGCTACCAAGGTACAAAGAACACGCGCATCTTTATTTCATGTTCAGTCCGTCCTCCCATTAACTCTTAATTTATTTCTTTTCTTTGGCTTGGCTTCGCGGACGAAGATTTATGGAGGGGGTAAAAAGTCCACGTCAGCTGCAGGCTCGTTTGTGGCTGACCAGTCCGATGCGGGACAGGCAGACACGATTGCAGCGGTTGCAAGGGAAAATTGGTTGGTTGGGGTTGGGTGTTGGGTTTTTCCTCCTTTGCCTTTTGTCAGTGAGGTGGGCTCTGCGGTCTTCTTCAAAGGAGGCTGCTGCACGCCAAACTGTGAGGCGCCAAGATGCACGGTTTGAGGCGTTATCAGCCCACTGGCGGTGGTCAATGTGGCAGGCACCAAGAGATTTCTTTAGGCAGTCCTTGTACCTTTTCTTTGGTGCACCTCTGTCACGGTGGCCAGTGGAGAGCTCGCCATATAATACGATCTTGGGAAGGCGATGGTCCTCCATTCTGGAGACGTGACCCATCCAGCGCAGCTGGATCTTCAGCAGCGTGGACTCGATGCTGTCGACCTCTGCCATCTCGAGTACCTCGACGTTAGGGGTAAAGGCCATAGGAAAATACAATATGTTGGCCACCAAGGTTCGCTCTCCTGAGAGGTTGGCCACCACTGCCATAGGCACTATTTTCCATGAATCCACCACAAAAATTCAATTGAGCCCCCCCCCGCCCCCCCCAACCCCCCCTGCATTATTGACCCACTTTCAACCCCTTGGCATTTATCTTGGATAGTCCCATCAACCCCCCCAGGAGTTGATATCAACCACTTTAGAGACCGTTGTTTTAAACCAGCGTTGACAGAATTTCGAAAATAACCTCAATTCCTGAGCAATGAGACTTTGTGCTATCTTATACTCTTCAATCTCTTTCATGAGATTAAATTAACACAAAGAGCATTAACAATTAGAGTGAGACCATTTCTGTTTCTTTTGTGCTTTTTGAAATTAAAGGTGGTGCTCTGAGGCAAATGCAGTGTAAACGACCCTAGTTCAGGTGGTTACATTTGTTTGTCTTCAAGACTTTCTTTTATTCAGATGGAATTATTTTCTCCATTGTGCCATTGAAATTTACCACTGGGGGAACAAGCAAAAGTAGAGGTAAAGATTCCATTATTGTCATGTAATACTACATTTTTAAGAATGTAACATACATGAAATTCTTTCCTCTTTGTCCAGTGCCCCTCACAGAAATAGGCCCCAGCAAGGAACAAACTCAATGCTCTAACCACTGAGCTATTCGAGCCTCCAATGCAAGTCTCTAGTTATCCAGTAGGGCAGTGGTTGTTAATGCAATGCAGAACAAGGGCAGCCCTTGCAGCTGTTCAAATTATGGAAATTCACCCTTGTGGAATTTACAAATCACTTGAATTTGAATTTATGTGGGAAAATGTAAAATAAATAAGTAAACATAAAGTAGGAAAGAAAGAACAAAGTTTGTAGACTTATTTTTTGTCACTCGATACAATTAATGTAGTGATAACAAATCTAAATCATATTGTGGCTATTGAGTGGAAAAAAAAAGACAAAATGCATTGTTTCCCTTGCACAAGCCTCAAGTCTAATTTTGGCCTCAGCTGTTAGTTACAGCATTGGTTACTTTGTCATCCTGAAGGAATGCATCTTCACTTCTGACATGGGAATCAATGGGAAAAGGAGAATTTGTGGTGCAGACAACCTGAAAGTTTTCTAGGAACATAACCACTTTGTATTGCGGGAATGACCTGCAGGTTTTTCCTGTGGCCATTTTCTGACCAGTATGTTCAAGCTTTCTTGGGACTTCTCTCTCAATGTTCAGCAGGTTAATAATTTTTAAATATACCATTTGCTTCAAAAGGCACAGCTCGCAGAGTAAACCCAAATTTCAATTTAATTTGCCTTCCTGGTTAAATTTCCAGTCATGGATTAAAATGAAATAAAAAGAAAATCAACCATAAATTGTGGATTCCTGCATATAGCCGTCCATGTACAAAATGCAACTGGCTCCTTCAGAATCTAAAGAAAACCATTGGAGAGTCATCAGCTGGTGTGCTGGGATATGTTGTTTTATGGGAAGTGGATGGCCTTCAAGGGCGAAATCTTGAGTGCAAAGTTTGCATGTTCCTGTTAAGGATGAAAGGAAAAGTTAACAGGCACAGGGAACCCTGGATTTCAAGGGATATTTTCTATCATTTCTTTTCTGCTGCCTCACTCCTTTCTTAAACAGCAGAGTGACGTTCACAACCCTCCAATCTACCGGAACAATGCTAGAATCCATTGATTCCTGGAAGATCATTACCAATGTCTCCACAATCTCTATCGTTACTTCCTTCAGAATCCTAGGGTGCGTTCCAGCTGGTCTGGGTGACTTATCTACCCTGAGACCATTTAGCTTTGGAAATATCTTCTCTCTCATGATCTTGACTGCACTCACTTCTCATCCCAGAGACCTATGATTGTCCAGTTTGCTACTAATGTCTTCCACAGTGAAGGCTGATCCAAAATATTCAATCTGTATCCCATTACAGTTTCTCCAGTCATTTTCTATTGGTCCTATTTCTACTTTGGTCACCTTTTACTCTTTATATACAGTATTTAAAAAGCATTTAGTATCCTCTTTGATATTACTTGCTAACCTCCTTTCAAAATTAATCTTTTCATTCCTAATCACCTTCTTTGTTGTCTTCTCCAAGTTTCTTTTAAGTTTCCCAGTCCTTAATCTTCCCACTTATTTTTGCTTCCTTGCTTGCCCTCTCATTTGCTTTTACTTTGGTTTCCCTTGTCAACCACAATTGTCTCATATTTCCATTCACAATTTTCTTTCTTTTTGGTATGTGTCTGTCCTGCACTTTCCTCATTTCACACATGAATTCCAGCCACTGCTGTCTTCCCCCCATTAGTGTGCTTTTCCAATCGACTTTGCCCAGTTCCTCTCTCATGTGACTGTAATTTATTTTCTCCACTGAAATACCGGCACAGCCTCTCCTTTTCAACTTTCAAAGTGAAATCAATCATGTTGTGATCACTGCCTCCTAAGGGTTCCTTTACCTTAAGATCTCCAATCACCCCTGGTTCATTACACACCACCCACTCCAGAACAGCTGATCCCCTGGTGGGCTTATCAACCAGCTGCTCCAAAACGCCATCTCGTAGGCATTCCACAAACTCTCTCACCTGAGGTCCCTGACCGACCTGACTTTCCCAATCTACTTTCATGTTAAAATCCCCCATATTATCGTAACAGTGTCCTTCTGACCAGCCTTATCTATTTCCAGTTGTATTTTGTAATCCACATCCTGCTTGCTGTTTGGGGGCCTGTATATAAATAACTGCCATTAGTGTTCTTTTACCTTTACCATTCCTTAACTCAACCTATATGGATTCTATGTGTTCTGATCCTATGCACCTTGATTTTTGGAGGATAGGTGTCGACCTTCAGTCCTGGTTCTGGGGTGAGATCTGACTCAGTTTACTCTCCCGAGGAACGAAGGACTGACCCAGCCTTTTCTTTAGCCTTTATTTGTTACACAGGCCTGTGGGAGGTCCATCACTCCCCTACTGGATCCAGGAGCTCCCTGAACATACAATTACATCGGATTGTATACCCCTCCCCAATCTGACGTGATCCAATAATCAGTCTTCTCCCACGTGACAAGAATCACCCTATCAGCATTAAAGCAGCTACACATTATTCATCTGTAAATTGCCTCATTATTGTGAACTAATTGCGTAATTAGGTTCCCCTTTCCTCAGGCATTGTTCTTGCACATCACCTGAACAGGGAAACTCCAGCTGGGCAGATGCAAATGTCAAACCATTCTCGGATTGCTCAAATTACATCGATCTTCAGGCTCGGCTGGGATTGTCCAGTAACAAACATCAAACCATCATCATTTCGCTCAGATTACATCCTTGACTGTGTTACATTGTTCAGGGTCATACTTCTACACCCTTCTTTCCAATGAGTTAGTATTTTTGCTTACCATTAGAGCCACACTACCTCCTCTACCTACCTGCCCATCCTTGTACACACTTTCAGCTCTAAATTACATCCCTCCTTTAGCTACAAACCCATTTAAATACATTATATCTTCAGACCAGTTTTTAAAATTTTAACATGAAAGTAAATTGGACAGTCAGGTTGCTCTGTCTATTATTTTGTCTCGTCACCTGCCTGTCATCCTCATGGCATATGATCCTTGCTTTACTGCTGTTTCCTCCTTCTTCAGCCCACTCTGGTTCCCAACCCCCTGTCAAATTAGTTGAAACCCTCCCTAACAGGTAAATTAAACCTGCCCTCCAAGATCCTTTTGGGTTCAGGTGTAACCCATACTTTTGTATCGGTTGTGCATTCCCCAAAAGAGATCCAAGAATCTGAATCGCTGCTCCCTGGACCCATTTCTCAGCCACACATTAAGCTGCCTGATGGCACTATTTTTGCCCTCACTCGTATGTGGCACAGGCAGTCATCCTGAGATTACCACCCTTGGGGTCCTGCTTCTCAGCTTCCACCTAAATTTCCTGTATTCCCTCTTCAGGACCTCCTGGCTCATCTTATGTATGTCATTGATACCAACATGTACCCAAGACTTCTGGCCCTGATGTTCTGCACCTGATTTAAGACATCATGTACCCTGGCAGCAGTGGGTGGGGCAACACACCATCTGGGCTCACAGAATCCCTTCTCAAAATGGAATCTTCTATCACTCTTGCATACCACTTTGCCTTCTCTACTCCAGACCCATGCTCATTGACAGAGATGCAATCCCGAAGGTCGTCCTCTGTCAGGCCATCTTCCCCAATAAACTGGTTACTGAGGGGAATGGCCACAAAGAAGTTCTCTCCATACTCCATATGTCTCTAATCTAATACCTGTTCATTCTCCCTAATGAGCCACAGGTCATCTAGCTGCAGTTCCACTTTCTTAATCCCAACCATTGAAGCTGATCGTAAATCCAATAAATCATAAATATATGTTATTAGTCCACTGTTATAAAAAAACCTAAGTTATGAAAATGAATCCAAGAATATTAGTATTTGAGATTCGAGGAAAATCAGAAAGCTTGGACTGAACAGAATATCTAACTTGTAAATATCTTTAAAAATGTCTGTTCGAACGATTAAATTTGGCTGATGATGTTCCATCCCATCCCAACCAGCAAAAGTCAAGGGAAGAAAACAGCCTGAGCACGAGTCCCATGTCGTGACTTATATGTCTTAAACCTTTTGTTGTGAGAGTCTTGAATGTTGCATGTAACTATGGTTAATTAAGTGTTAAATGTTGGGGTTGGAGAGGGAGGGAGGGAGATGAAAAGAACATGGAACTTTGCAGGAAACTGGATAATTACAAACTGTAGTCAATGCTGATACTGTCAACATCGACACACTGGTAATGTCGATAATGGAGTTTAAGTTTGGAAAATCACAAAGAAGATATCCAAAAAATATTGGCTGATAATTGTTCAAAAGAGGCACAGTTATATCAAGTAAATAGATCCTTATAACTTTGGATACCTTGTCTATATCAGTCCTTGAATCCTACATCCAGCAGAGATGGCTGAAAATGATTGTTTATAATGGGACTCGCCAGAGAAAAACTGTTAAAATGAAAGAATTTTCTAAATTGAACCCATATTTTCAACTTGTTTCTCATTAACAGTGTATGTGTCAATTTAGAAAAGGAAAATGGTTTAAAAAAAAATCCTAAAATTGCCAACATAGATATTTGGTAAGCTATTCTAATTTTCCATTTAAATTAGTGAAAGACCAATTACAATATTTAGGAATTACATTTATGAAAAGTTATAAAAATTTAGTGAAAGAGAATTTTTTGGTTTTGCTCACTAAGATTAAACAACTATTATTGAGACGATCGCTGGCACAGTGATGGGCCATATTAATTCGATTAAAATGAACATTTGGTCTAAATTGCTGTATCTTTTTCAAGTTTTACCAATTTGGAGTCCTAAATCCTTTTTTAGTTCAGTAGATTTGGTTATTTCTATTTACATATGGCAGGGAAATCAAACACATGTAAATAAAAAGCCCATCTTCAATAAACTAAAAGGAATTCCAGACATTAGAATCTAGTATTGGGCGATTAATATACGTAATTTACAGTTGGACAAGTTAGTGAATTACCCCTCTTGAGTAGCTCCAATTCCTTAACACGTTCACCTCCTGGCACAAATGTGGGCATAGATTCAGAGTCTCCCATAGACCCCATATCTGACAGTATAAGCAGAATTCTCAATCTATTAATACTAATAAGGATTGAACAATAAATACTCACCCACACCTCTTGCTTGTTCTCAGCGAGCCTGTTGAGCCAAAGACTTACCACCCTGCCTTCAACTTCTCCCGTAATGATTGCTCCACTCCACAGTTCCTCACTTTTATGGTGATGCTCCACTTGAACTTGATCACATCTCCACCAATCGGCTGTTTGGTTGCTCTTTCTGGCCATTTAAAACAGATCATATGATCACATCTCCAACAATCTTATTCATTGAGATAATTGAATACAGTGTTTCCATGTCACCCACAACCATCATTCTTGCCATAAATGGCCTGCATATAAATAAATGGTTCCATATAGAACCATTGAGCACAGAGACAGACCCCTTCAGCCCTTCTAGTCTATGCTGAACCATAATTTTTGGCCTAGTCCCACTGACTTTCACCCAGTCCATAGCCCTCCATACCTCTCCCATAAATGTACCTGTCCAAATTCTTCTTAAATGTTCAAATTGAGCCTACATTCACCACTTCAGCTGGCAGCTCGTTCCACACTCCCATCGCTCTCTCTGTGAAGAAGTTTCCCCTCTAAACTCTTCTTTCCTCACCCATGTCTTCTGGTTTGTTTCTCACCTAACCCCAGTGGTGGTACACCACCGGCCTACTGCAGGGGGAAATCTCTGTACCTGTAGGAGTGTAATGGGACAGGACAACACCTGGCCGGCTGTCAATCAGTTGGACTGAATGGATCAAGCCCCACCCAGTCGAGTGTTAGTCACCCTCCGGGATATAAGCCTGCACTGGCCTCCCGAGGCCCCTCACAGAGTTGCTGCAGCCACAGCCGGCCTGGCTCTGTGGAAGTCTTTGTGGATTAAAGCCTGTTGTACAATCTTTACCGTGTG
The DNA here is from genome assembly GCF_036971445.1 of Narcine bancroftii. Classification (NCBI taxonomy): domain Eukaryota; kingdom Metazoa; phylum Chordata; class Chondrichthyes; order Torpediniformes; family Narcinidae; genus Narcine; species Narcine bancroftii. Next base: position 4,978,741 of record NC_091476.1, read on the forward strand.
TGTGTGTGTGTCTAACAGCACACCACAGCCCCAGTGAAGAAAGTCTGGGCAACATCCTAGTAAATCTTTACATTCTTTCTATCTTATTGATATTGTTTCTGTAGTTAGGTGACCAAAACTGCACACAATACTCCAAATCTGGCCTCACCAATGTCGTGTACAACTTTACCATAATATCCCAACTCCTATACTCAATACTTTGATTTACAAAGCCCAATTAGCCAAAGGCTCACTTTCCAAACCTATCCACCTGTGATGCTACTTTAAGGAAATTATATATCTGCATTCCCATAATCTTCTGTTCTACCATGCTCCTCAATGCCCTACCATTCACAGTGTATGTCCTTTGTTGGTTTGTCCTTCCAAAATGCAACACCTCGGCTTTGAAAACCTTCTTCACTGTCCACACACTTCCAATCTTAGTATTGCTGATCCAATTGACCACATTTTCGTCCAGATGACAAACAACGCTGATCCTTGAGGCCCACCACTAGTCACAGGCCTCCAGTCTGAGAAGCAATCATCTACCACTACTCTCTGTGTTCTCCCATTCAGCTCTTGTCTAATTCAGTTCACTACTTCACCATGAATACCTAGAGCTTGAACCTTTCTGACTAACTTCCCATGTGGGAATGTGACAGTATACACAGCCTTTTTTTGTTAACTTTCCTGATAATCTCCTCAAAAAACTCAATAAAATTGTTTAAGCATGACCTACCACACACAAAGCCATGTTTACTATCCATAATCAGTTTCTGACTATCCAAATAATTGAATATCAGATCTCTTGGAACACCTTCTACTGACGTCAGGCTCACCAGCTTATAATTTCCAGGGTAACTCTTGGAGCCTTATTTAAAATAACAGAACAACATGAGCTACCCTGCAAACCTTCGGGACCACACCTGTAGCTAAGGACATTTTAAATTTTTCTGCCAGTACCCCAGCAATTTCTACACGAGCCTCCCTTAAGATCCGAGGGAATAGCTTCTCAGGTCATGGGTTTTATTCACCTTTATTTGCTTTAAGTCAGCAAGCACTTCCTCCTTTTTAATCTGTACAAGTTCATTGACCTCACTGCTTGTTTTCCTTACTTCCCACGACTCTGTGTCTGTTTCCTGAGTGAATATTGAAGAAAAAAAATTTTAAGATCTTCCCCATCACTTCTGGCTCCATGTTGCCTATACCTGCAATATACCTCTCTTCTTTCAAACCAGATCCCCAATATCCCTTGAAAACCAAGATTCCCCATGCTTGCTAACTTTGTGTTTAATCCTGACAGGAATATACACACTTCTATACTCTCAAAATTTCACCTTTGAAGGTCCTCCACTTAGCTCACACATCCTTGCCCGAAAACAACTTATCCCAATCCACGCATTCTCGATCTTTCTCATTTCCTCAAAATTGGCCTTTCTCCAATTTAGAAACTCAACCAAGGCCCAGACCTATCCTTCTCCATAATTAACTTAAAGTAATAGCATTATGATCACTGGACCAATAATGTTCCACTACACATAGTTCTATCATCTGTCTTGACTTGTTCCCTAATAGGAGATCCAGTATTGCACTCTCTCTAGTTGGTACCTTTATATATTTGTTTAGAAACTTTACCAAACACATTAGACAAAGTCCAAGCAATTCAGTGCTTTTCACAGTATGGGAATCCCAGTCAAAATGTGGAAAGTTAAAGTTTCCCTTTATCATTACCTTAAGTTTTCAGCAGATGTGTGCTATCTTTCTGCAGATTTGTTCCTCCAAATCTTGTTGACTATTGGCAACCCCATGAGTGTGATCATTCTTCTCCCATTCCTCAGCTCCACCCATATAGCCTCAGAAGACGAGCCCTCCGGTATGTCCTGCCTGAGCACAGCTGGGATATTTTCTATGATGAACAATGTCACTCCTCCCCCTTTCATCACCCCCATTCTATCATGTCTAACTTCATGAGCTCTCCTTGCAGGACCTCCTCACCTTTCCTACCCACATCATTGGTCCCTGACATCTAACTGTTCACCCTCCCTCCTGAGAATGCTGTGAACTCAATCTAAGATGTCTCGGACCCTGGCACCAGGGAGGTAACAGACAATCTGGGATACTCGATCTCTTCCACAGAACCTCTTATCTGTTCCCCTAACTATGGATTCTCATATCACTACAGCTCACCTATTCTACTCCCTTTCCTCCTGAGCCAGAGGATCAGACTCCATGCCAGAGACCTGATCACTGTGAAGTAAAACGTGAAAATCTGTAGACACTGTGGTTGAAGTAAAAACACAACACTGGAGAAACTCAGCAGGTCAAATAGTGTCCTTTATAGAGCAAAGGTAAAAATACATTACGACTGTTTCAGGCTTGACCAGCTGAGTTCCTCCAGCATTGTGTTTTTACCTGATCGGCATGGCTTGTCCCTGATAGGTCATCCCCCCCAACAATATCCAAAATGCAATGCTTGTTATTGAAGGGAACTACTCTTGTTCAATTTGCACAAGGACTTTCATCTTTTCTGATGTAATGCTTTGTGTAATTAGATTATGACAAGAATTATATCCTTGTATTCCCGCAATACAATGGAACACTCACAGCCATAACAAAGCAACTTCTTTCTGAACCAGAAAACGTTGCTGAGTGATTAATGGAGGTCCTGGGAAGGTGAATGTAAGAACAGAAATAGACCATTCAAAAATGTAATCATGTTCACCTGTGGATGCCAGCATTGCAACATCAAGCACTGCATCTTGGTACTTGTGACAATAAACAAACTTGAACAGACTAAATGAGAAAAGGAAAAGTTGATCTTGAACTATCCAGCAACACCTTACTGCCTCTGGTCATCCAATACAATAGCCTCTCTTTTAGCCACCTTACATTCAACTTAGGGTCCAAAATAACTAAAGCAACATGAAAATACGTGCCAAAATATAAACTCGTGAAGACAGCATACTAAACTACTGTACTCAGTGGAATTTATAAGAATGAGAGGGGATATTAGAGAAGCATATAAAATAATGAAAGGCATAGATAAGATTGAGGGAGGTAAGTTGGTGGGCTAGTCTCAAGATCCAGGGGAGTAGATTTCGGACGGAGATGAGGAGGAGGTGCTTTTCCCAGAGGGTGATGCATCTGTGGAATTCACAGCCAATTGAAGCAGTGGAAGTGACCTCAGTAAATATATTTAAGACAAGGTTGTATTGATTTTTACATGGTAGGGGAATTGGGGAAAAGGCAGTTGGGTGGAGATGAGCCTATCATCAGATCAGCCATGATCTCATTGAATGGTGGAGCAGGCTTGATGGGCTGGAGGAGCAACTCCTGCTTATATTCTTAATGTACATTTGATAAAGCACAGCTTAATTCACAGTAAAAGGATGGGAAGAAAAGTAGGGAGAATAAATTGCAGAGAAAATTAAGGAAGGGTTGGGATTGTACTATGATATGAGAAGGGCTCTCCAGACTAAATAGCCTATTCTAGGTTCAAATAGGAAATGTGGAAATGTGGCTTAAAGAGCTTCTCCTTTCCAAATGAACATTACTTTGATGTTAACACTGTTCAACTCATGGGAGAGGACATATTAGAGATTATGATGGAGGTGTTTGAGATATTGGATAAATGTTGTGATGCATTGGAATTTGTTCTGAGAGCTATCTGGCTGGATTTAATGTTGTCACACATGTGTTTCACAATTCATTAGGGTTACCTCTATATCTGAAAGACAGCAGATGCTAACTGAAATCAAGATTTTACCAAGTAAACGAAGCTAACGAATTGAGTTTTCTGAATTGGAGCTACACAGGATAGGTTTCAATTGCTATTTTGGAATGTAATTTAAATTTGACATTTTAACAGATTGGACTTGACATTTGTAACATTGACTCTAAGATGTAGAATTCTAAACTTGAGGGAACATTAATCTTATTACCCAAAGATTTCATTGACATAAAGTGCAAGACATTATTACAGTCCTTACAGTTTATTTCAGGGCTGCAGTACTTTCACCAATAAGTACAGATCTTTCATGTAAATAAATGTGCACAGATCAATTTCATATCTGTAAAACCCCTGGAATGTGGCACTTATGGGGATTGATAGGTACCGGATAAGTGTATCTTCTGGTTATTTGTGACTTACTCTTGCAATGTCTAACTAATCCTCCTGCATTAAAAATAGAGTTTACGACAAAAATACTCTACTTCATTTACACTGAAGAAACTTCCCTTGCAAGCATATATAAACTTAAAATATTTTACCTTATTTTCAGTCACATTCTTTGAAGCCATTTAACCATCGCTGCATCTGCAGGTTTCTCCCCCTCCACAAAGCCACTTGAAAGATAGACAATAACATTATAGATAATTAACCTCCCCCCCCCCAAAAAAAAATTACAGATGAAGCTTCTGACTGGGGTGACTCTTACAAAGCAGATACACTTTAAGAGAATTACCCTAATTGCGAGTGGCATCAACTGGCTCTTCATCCTAGGTGACGCCATGTTGTCTCTCACAACTTTTCAAACAAATGCCTCGAGCAAAGCCCAACCAAGACTTTCCACTGGCTGAATAGTTGTTCCCAGCTTCTATGTATTACTTCAGAGTACATTTACTTTTACAATTTTTTTGAGTGGTTGGTTGAAGATGCCAGTTGCTTGAATTCCCAATACCAAATGTTTTAACGTACATCTTATTGTCCTGGTCTAAATCAGCACTTTATCATTTCCAGCAAACATTCAGTGGATATCATGAGTTTCAATCCTGAAGAGACCACAGAACTACAGAATCATACCATTCAGAAACAGACCCTTTAACTCACAAATTGGTGATGACTGTCAAATACCTATCTCCACTGGAGGCTCTTTGGCACCTGGAGTTCCTAGGTGGTCCAATCTCAGAAGCTAAGCAGGCTCAGGACTGGTCAGTACTTGGAGGGGAGACCGGATGATAACACCAGGTGCTGTAGGTTTCTGTGAGGGGCGCAGAACAACGTGGCGACTCTCTGTCTGCCTTATGGTGGACAAAAGAATTTCATGTATGTTATATTCAATCTTTTAAATATTTTTATTGAGTCTAACATATAAGCATAAATAAAAAATTGACAATTATATAGTAATTGTATTACAAGTAAACACATGAAAAAAATTAATTAAAACGTATATAAATCTACATCACTAATTACTTGTAATACCTCAAATTACTGATAGAAATGATGTATGCAGCCATGCCAAACCTATCTGTTGAAACATTTGGTAAAATAATAAAGGAGGAAAAAAGAAAAAAAACAACTAAAAACTCCAAACTAAAAGTAATCTAATCAAAACCCTCCCTCTAATCAAGGTTACCTTATGCTGAATAATAAAAAAATCCATAATGTGGAATTGCTGGTAAAGCCCAGAGAAAAGGCAAAGAATCACCAAAACACACAGTCATTATTCATTCTTCCAATTATAAATAAATTCTAAGAGTGGGCCCCACAACTTCTATAAATTGTTTTAACGCGATGGTTCGGGTCTTAAAACATCAGATCACGAAGAAAGCGGGGTGACGTTAAATAGGAATCAGAAAAAACAGCATTTTTGAAAAAACAAAGAATACATGAACAATACCTATATTTGCAATCATCTTTTTATTTCTTAAAGAAGCAATCACGTGTTCGTTGCCTGAACGCAGCAGGTCGCTGGCGGCGACGAGTGAAATCCAAAATACTTCTGAGCTGGAGGATCTTTACATGGTCCACATCCTGGGTCTCCAGCCAATGTAGGCTGGCCTCAAGATACTCAATGGCTTCAGACTTTTGGGGGTTGGAGTGGAGGCTTCACAATGTCATCCCCCCGTGGTTCTGGAACCGGTGCGGTAGTAATGTTACGGACGATCTTAGAGTTCGTCAGATGCTCAGGTGTCGAGCATTCATTATCAGCAGGAGTACCACTGGTGTAAATTCTCTTTGCAAATTTCAAACAACCTGTGCGCCTCACCCACCTCTTTATCTGTGAAGCTGTTGAATTCTTGCTCGTCGTCTTCTTCTTCCTTGGTGGATTGTTGTGATGAAAGGGTTGGACCCAGACCCTTCTCCCAGCATTTTCCACACTCGGAGCTGACGGCCACCCAGCTCTTCCCACCTAAGTGGAAAACTTCCTTAATGTTCATGCTTTTCAGATAGTCTTCCAGCGTTGTTGATTCGTCTACAAATTAATTCACACCTGTAATCCTGCTTGAACATGGAGATGATCCCCTGATCTAGGGTCTGGGTCTTAGATGTAGTGTTCTTTGGGAGGTAAAAAAAAAACTTGGAGTTTTCTGTCACGGCTTAATAGGTTGGCAGCTGGTGGGTGGGCGGGACATTTGTCGAGCAAGAGTTTTGGGTTCCAGCTTTTGCTTACGCAAATGAGCACGGAGAACAGGGACAAAAGTTTTGCCAAACCAATCCTCAAAGATGACACAGGTCATCCAAGCATTTCTTCTATGCATGTACTTGAATGGTAACGACTTCATGTTGACATGGTGGAAACAGCGGGGAGAGTGAAATTTGCCAATCACGAGCGGTTTTAACTTGTGTGTTCCAGTCTTGTTAATGCGATCTTTGCGCTGTTTGAACCCTTCACGTTGACGGGCATCAGCAGTCTGGGATCATCTTGTAGCAGAGACATGTTTCGTCACAGATATACACTTGTTATTTGACGTAGTCACTTTCTTCTAAGAAAGTTTTTAGTTCTGCCGGGTATTCACTGGTAGTGGCACTTTAAGCTGAGTGAATTTCTTCAAACATTAACACTTGAGAGATACTGTGACATCGTAGATGTCTTAGACATCTATTGCTAGCTTTGAACCATTGATCAGCTGGTCAAACTTCTCAGCTTGAGCTTTGAGAATAGGCCTGGAAATCGACAGGCAGTCATTGAGGCTGATATCTTTGGCTGTCTTCATGCATTTGACCTTTAGTCCTGCCTCTTCCTCAACTTTCCAAAGTGACGTGCGTAACTTATCTTCCTGAGATTTCCAGCCACATGTTGATTCAGGTTCGCTGAGGTCTCATGCAAATTGGGTTTGGTTTTTATTCTTGGTCGTGTCAAGTGCGTGAAGTTTATTTTTCACTGAAAAACATTTTCTTCTTCTAATAGTGCATTCCATTTTGACCTGAAAACAATTTCAGTTCAGGAATGAGGGAAAATGGGGTCCACTGGCTGATTGCGTTATGTCAGGGTTCATGTTAAATCAGAGTTCCACTGTATATCTAAAGTTCTCTCAACTTAAATAAGACATTACATCATATAATCGCTGCGTATGAGTGTCCTATTTATTTGTTATTTTCAAGAGACCACACTAAATGGAGGATTATTACTGCCAGATTTTAGATGATCCTATTGGGAAGTTAATATATGTAATTCACTTTTATTACTGCATCTGGTCAAATCAGAAAATTGCCCCTTCTGGGTAGAAATGGAATTTCAGTTCACCCAAAAAACTTCTAAATGTAGTATTAATGACAATAATGGAACCTTTACCTTTTGCACTGATCCCATTGGACAACCCCTGGTAAATTGACTACAGTGCTCTGTCAAATTCTCATCCAAATGCTTCTTAGATTTTGTGAGATGCTGGTTTTCACTCCCTTCTCAGGCAGTACGTTCCAGATTACAACCACCACCAGCCAAGCAGGAGAAGCATAAGAGAGGACCTGACAAGGTTGGAGACCACATCAGTGGACCAATGTAGGGCTAAGGGGCCAAACGACTCGCATCAGTTTGCAGACTCCTGGCAAGCAGGCCTCCCAAAGGGCCTCAGGGGCTGACAGCTTGTTAATTGTGTCTGGGACTCAGGATCAGAGACCAAGGAAGGTAACTTGGATGCCTCAAGCTTGGTTTACTGCTGGAACAAACAGGAAGCCATGCAGTTACGGAGGTTGCAGAAGCACAGATGATGATGGCATAACAAGAATAGCATTATTGTCACATACACTGTGGAGTGTGCAAATTCAATGAAATTCTTACTTGCAGCTATATAGGTTCTTCAAAAAAACAAAAATAGTATTCATAATTTGAATTAAAAGGCGACAATACAAAAGAAAAAGGTGACTTTGCAATAGTGCAGACTATCTCTTGTCAGAGTAAACCTTGTTTAACAACGGGAAATTCAGGAGCTTGATAACTGCTGGACCGTTCTTGAGCCCAGACGTGCTGATCTTCTGTTGACTGCCTTCTCGAGGCAAATCTCAGATAGATGTCTGCAGTAGATGAGAGGTCAGAACTTGTGTGGGATCTGGCTATGTTTGTTACCTTCCGCAGCATTCTGTGCTTCTGAGAATTCTATTCACCAAAATCAGTATACTTTGCACAGTGCACCTATTTCACACTTGCATTGATCTGCTGCATCCAGGAGAGGTCTTCTGAAATATGGACCCCAGGAGCTTGAGGTTCTAACCCTCTCCAATTCCATCTCATCAATGTGGACAGATGCGTGGTCCCTCAAACTCCACTTCCTAAATACAACAATAAACTCATTAGCCTTGAGCAAGATCGTCATTCATGGTAGTAAGTGATGAGATCCACAGACACTCAATGCCTCTGAAGGGACTCTCTTTTGCTTCTCTTTCTCATCTTGATGCGATGCTGGACTAGTGGGTGCCTCTTTATTTATGTTAAATAAATTTTGTTGTTTGTTTACAAGACAAAAAAGAAATCTGTTTCCTTTACCACCCCCCACTCCTCTTATCGCCTTTTTCCCATCTCTCTTTTTCTTTTTCCCTCAAAATTAATTCTCACCTCTCCTCTTATCATATCTAATTAGCATTTTTTGTTGGTCATCACCCTTCCCTTGGCCAGTCTTCAGTCTTTATGCTTTCCTGTAATTGCTTTCCTCTGTATATGCTGCGAGATTGGTTGAGCTCATCAAACATTTTTTTTTACCACAGCCAGATCAGTTGGGATCTTATTGATAGGTAGGGCGGACTTGATAGGCTAGATATTTACTCCTGCTCCTATTTCATGTGTTCCTATGCTTTTATGGTGCAGAATTGCCAAGAGAAGTTGAAGACATGAAAAAGCCTGATAAATATATCCAAGACGATCAAGTAGAAAAGTACCCGTAGAGCAGATTTGCACCAAATGATGCAGACCATGAGCTTTTTTATAAATCATGAGTTTTATCAGTTCTTCCAACTGGAATGTATACAGTTGGCAGCAAATACTTTTCTCTGATCACTTGTGCCTGGATTAAAAGGAGGAATGAAATGCTGCATCATCTGGGTCTTCTCAACTATGCTGGTCTTTTGCAGTGGGCAGTAGATGGAGGCTTGTCTGTGGTTATGTTGGCCTGTCACTCAGATTCCTTCTGTTTATTCTATCTTGCCAGTGCCATGTTTCATTATTCACAGCTTTTCTTGACTGCGTTTCCTGCCAATTTGGCTTGGCTGCAATAAATGCAAACCTATCATTCAGAAACTATTTCCTGATAATTGCAGTTTACTACCTTTTCAGCTTGATCTCAACACTTGTCTTTTTTTCTCTGTGAACATTCTGTCAAGTGGTGCTTAGGGAGGCCAGAATGCAAAGCAGAGTGAGGATGCCAGTCTTTGTTTCCAGACTCTTTCTCAGAATCAGAATTTATTGTCATGAACGTGTCACAAAATTTATTGTCTTGCGGTAGTATTATAGGTGCAGAAATTGCTCTAAATTATTATTTTAAAATAAATAAATTAGTGTAAAAGAAGCAAAAAAAACATGAGGTAGTGACTGTGGTTCCTTGTCCATTCAGAAATCTGATTTCAGAGGGGAAAAAGCTGTTTTTGTACCATTGGGTTTTCCTCTTCAGATTCCTATACCTCCTTCCTGATAGTATCAGTTATCAGAGGGCCTAGCCTGGGTGATGGGGGTCCTTGATGATAGAGGCTGCTTTCTTGAGATGCTGCCTCTTGTAGATGTCCTCGATGGAGGGAAGGATAATGCCATGATGGTGCCGTCCAAGATCACAACTCTCTGTAGCCACTTCCTGTGAAGCAACTGTAGAAAATGGTCCCATAAGCAGAAAAAACCCTCAGTTTTGCTTAGAGCTGATTTTAATACTGTCTTCAGAGCAGCAAGAGAAGGGTTGTTGAGCATAACTGTTCCAAGATAAAAGGTTAGCATAGCAGTCATTCTGCTACTGTTATAGGACTGGAGTAAGGTGCTTGTACATTCTCCCCATGTCTGTGTGGGTTTCCTCTGGTTCAAAAAGTACAGGGGTTGTAGGTTAATTGGGAATTTGGGTGGCACAGGCTCATTTATTTAATGTTAAATTTAATTCCATTGAAAACCTCAGTAAATGATTATCAAAGGCGAGAAGGAGTTTTAACTTTCCATTATGAAACTTATATTTGTCATGGAATATTAGTGTATGTAACAGGCCCTTCAGCCATCTAATTCATGCTGGTCAATGGCTTTCTGGCCTTGTTCCATTTGCCTGCACTTGATCCTTATTCCTCTCAGATCTTCCCGTCCATTCTGTTAAGAACTTCTTTCCCACTCTCCCAAACTATCTTTGAGGGCTCGATGCACGATTTACCCATAAACTGTCTCCCTTGTTTAATTCTAATACATTTTACATGGATTTTGTTGACAATCTGCCCATCTCTATCCATGTTGTTGTCAAAACACATAGTTCACAGAGAAATTCATGAGTGTTTCTAATTCTTTGAAGTTAGATTAAAAGCGTTACTAAGAGCAGAGATGTGTTCCAAAATAAAAATCTCCTTTCCACACTTCTCAAGCACTCTTACTCTCTCATTCTAGCCTTGATATTCCTATTCCTTGGATCTTCCCCAAACTGGCTATCTGCCGTAGTTGAACTCTCCACATTATCTTTATATTGTAATGTTATGTTTCTTCCACTGATGAAATGCTCTAAGCTCACTCCTTTAAAATCTGAATTCCAATCTGAAAGAAATCCTTTAACTTTTTTAAAAGATGTATTTATTTTAAAAAATTTAGACATAAGCCTTTTAGCCCCCAAGCCTGTGTTGGCCCAAATAACCTAACAACCCTATATGTCTTTGGAATGCGAGGAAACCAGAGCCGCCGTGGAAAACTCACACAGACATGGGAAGAACAACAAACCCCTTACGGACAACTTCAGATTCTAACCAGGGTCATGAGTGCTGTAATAGCATAACGCTCACTGTACCCCCAGTTTAATACCATAGAACTGAAAATAAGGGTTTGCTTTTAGTGATTTTTGTTCTATCAATTTAACAGAAAGAGGAACATGGTGTGCTCTGAAGAGATATTAGATCGAGCTTGAATTGGAAAGCTCAAGTTATCATGATACTGTCAGCGATATCTCCATGCTTTGAATACTGACAATAGTGTGGAACATCTTTCTGTGAGATTTCTGTTACATCTCTGAATCTTGATGTGAATTCCTCAAGTGGCTCTGTTGTCAATGCCATTGCTGAATCCTGACTCTTCTCCATCACATCCTCCATTACTCACCAGTGGCTCTAACCAGCATCTTCATCTGCTCTGAAATGCAAGAGCTTTACTCCTGCCTTCTGCAACACCACCCACATTTTGCAGGATTTTCCTTCATATAACCAATAAATACGCATGAGATACCGTGCCTGTCCTAATGAGCAATAGTCGGGAGAATCCATCCTGTACAACTGGTTGCTAGGTGAACTCTTTACCATCTATAAGATCTTCGAAAATATTTTAGACAACTCATGTGATTCCTAGGGATGCTTCAACAGAAGGCAAGAGGCATAATGTGGACTGCATGAAGTTCAGTGGCTCAAGGAGAAAACGTTAATAGGTTGGATATTCAAAGAGATTCCAGGTTAATGTCCTGACAGCATCTATTTGCCAATCAGTTGATCCTAAAAGAGATACTTCTGAAGAACTTCCACAAGCTCATGACCCCACCCAACCTGGCTTCTGGAAGATGGGCAACAATGCAACCTGGGTTTACTTGGTTAGAAATGCAGATTAAAATCTAGGAGAAGGAAGTAAGTTTGAATATGTAAGCAATAACTTCCATAATGCAGAGTCCTCCAAACCTGTGCCTCCCAATTTCCCCCATTAACCTACCACCCCCCCCCCCACCCCGTATATGTTTGAAGGGTGGGAGGAAATCGGAGTGCTTGGTGGAAACCCACGCATACACAAGGAAAACATACAAATTTATTACAGACAGTGCCAGATTCAAATCTGCAGCCAAACATGTACTTTTGTAAAGAAAAATCAACTACAATACTGTTCATCAAAATAACCTTGAATGGAAAGAGATAATAAAAAGTTAAAGACAGATAATAAATACTCACAGTTAATGTTAGTGCATGAAAAAGTGTAGTTTCAATAATGTAATTCTTTTTGTGGAGTGTTTGTGGTTAGGGTAGTCAGGGAAAGTTCAAGAACCTTGATCACCTTTGGAAAATAAATTGTTCCTGAGCCGTGATGTGCTCGATTTCAAGTCTCTGTACCTTCTTGCCAAAATTAACAGTGAGACAAGCTAGTGTCGAGGGTGATGGGAGGGGGGTCCTTTATGATGTTGACCCCCTTTTGAGGCATCACCTCTCATAAATGTCTCCAATAGATCAGAAGTCAGAACCTATGATGCATTTGGCCATATTTGCCTCTTTATGCAGCCTTCTGTGTTCCTGGGCACTTGAGTTATCAAACCAGGTCATGATTAAATCTGTCAGTATACTTTCCATAGTGCAACTGTTGACATTTGTTGTCAAATCCCCTCAGACTTCTTAGAAAGCAAGTCCAGAGTAAGTGCACACGTAATAACAGAACTAAATATTCATGCCCAATGATCTCCATGTGTGAGGATGGTTTAAGCACAGTTAATTTGCATCTAATTAATGAAAATGTGCATCCATTGTATCCACTCATACTCCATGATCTTTATGGAAGAGAATTCCATTGGACAGTTCACAAACTCATGATGTGTGCAATGGAATTACTGTTAGACTTCCCAGCCCCTTTCCAAATAACAGGTGGTGAAGGCAGAGAAATGAGTTGGGACAGAGGTAAGGTTAACAGAGCTAGGGCTTTTCTCTTTGGCGTGAAGGATGAGAGGAGATTTAATCGAGATCCACAAGATTAGGAGAGACATAGACAGGGCAGACAGCCAGCAACTTTTACCTGGGTTGACAGACTCAAATACCAGTGGGCATCTATATCAGGTGAGGGAAGGAAAAATTAGGGGAAATATCAGGGATATGTTTTTACACAGAGAGTAGTGTGTGTGCCTGAAATACATTGCCACGGTGGTGGTGGAGACTGGTACAATAAGAGACTATTAGACTGGGTCATGGATGCAAGTAAAATAGAGGGCTATGGATGTGAGGTAGGGGTGGGTTAGATTGTTGAGTAGGTTGTGACAACGTCATGAACCAAAGGGCCTGTATTATGCTTAATGTTCTATGTTCAGAAAGAGCGAAGTGTAATGTGGGCATGGAAATGGATAAAGGAGAGAAAGGAGCAAGCAAAATAATACTAAAGTGGTAATATTATCAGGGAAGAAAGAAGTTCTTTGGCTTGGCTTCACAGACGAAGATTTATGGAGGGGTAAATGTCCACGTCTGCTGCAGGCTCGTTTGTGGCTGACAAGTCCGATGCGGGACAGGCAGACACGTTTGCAGCGGTTGCAGGGGAAAATTGGTGGGTTGGGGTTGGGTGTTGGGTTTTACCACATGGCCAAGAAAGTGCACCAGTGCCCTAACTTCCTCAGAAGTCTGAGGGAATTTGGCAGGTCATTAGCATCCCTTAACAACTTCAACAGAAGCACCTTGGAAAGCAACTTATCAGGGTCCATCACCATGTGGGACAAGAACTGCTCCATCCAAGATGGCTCAGGTCATCGCACTCCACTGCACCGACTCCATCTCCAACTTCTACTGCCTTGGAAACCAGCCAATGTAATAAAGGCTCATCTCGCTGCAGCCTTACTCTCTTCACCTGTCTCCTGTCATGAAGAAAATTCACAAGCCTGAGATCGAACACTACCAGATTCAAGGAGAGCTTTTTCCCCGCCATTATCAGGCCCTTCAATGAACCCCAAAATAAATATATATATACATATATAGTCTCTGGTCAGTATTAACTGATCTCTCTCTCTCTAACGCAGCAGTATTGTAGTTTTATATTGTCTGTCTTGTACTATGTACGAGATGCAGGCTAATCTGCTAACAAAACAATCTCTATATCTGCATCTTGGTATACGTGACAATAAGCTTGAACTTGAAATGTATAAGTAGTTAAAATATTTTTGAATATTCCATGATCACAGAACAGAAAACTGATTTATTTTTGGCTCCCAGTGTCTGCAATGAACATTTACAGGTCGTTTCAATGCAAGCAGATGTGGAATATGATTCAACGTATTCTGTGAAAACAAGTGCAAGTGGAATGGGCAGCTCAAATTGCAATTTCTACCAGGCAGATCTGACATTTTCACTTTTCATCAAATCTTCATCAAGTGTTCATTTGAGATATTGTGGTCAGCTTTCCAATAAATTAAATCACGACTGTTTAAAATATATTTCATCTAATATTCCAGCAGTCAAGAATGAAAGATTGAATTTTAATATTTCAATCGGAGAGGATATAAATTTTACATTCAAGAGATGGATGACAAATATCCTAATCCACAAAACCATCTCAACCTCTATCCATTTATCTATCACCTGAACTATTGTTGTAATTTTGGACTCAGACATACCAAAACAATAGTTTAATTAATTTCCATTGCTGTGAACCCGCTGCTCAATGCCACATAATCTGTAGCGTGCAAGGGTCTTGAAGCTGCAGTTACCCAAGGTGTTCAAGTTATTAATTGAGGTCCCATAATAAATTATTGGACTGGAGAGGCTACAGTCAATAGATATACTGTACAGTCAACCTATCCTTGGAGAAAAATGAAGTTTTGAACAAAACAATGGCTCCATCTACTACATCTACCGCGCTACCCTCATCAATCCTTGTCAAAGATTTACATAATAATTAATTAAAATCAATCTTTTCTTTAAAGTTGACAAGAGAGGTTAAAAAATGTACTGAGTTTTTCTCAAAGTTGATGTTTTGTTTTCAGGATGGAGGAGAAGTAGGACAAACTATAGAGTAAAAAAAAATGATAAGGAAGGTCAGGATTTGTTTAAGCAGAGTGTGGAGGGTACAAATCTATATTTTTCATGTTGTCTTTTGCAATTGGGTCCCATTTATTCATCGGCAGTTTGGCAATTACAAGGACTAAAAGGTAGATTTTCCACCATTGGACCTTGTGCCGTAAAGTCGGTGTTCTGCCTGTAATCTAGCTCCCAATACAAGCATTTAATGTGTATCTGTTTTGGAATTTTGACCCTGCATTCACTGTTAACCAGGCTAGAGTTATGGTCAGCTGATTAAAATCAGGATAATTCTCCAAGGCAACGTAATGATGCTTGGATTGAACCCTGGGATTTTCTTACTTTTATCAGTCACATGAGAGACCAGCACTTTACCTCCTATTTCTAGCTGACCTTGTGAAGATGCTGCTTAGCCCATATTCTTCGATTGCAAACGTGTTTTTGGAGGTGGTCCCTGTAGTGCTGATAAATAGAGAGCTCCAGGATTTTGGCCAATGTTGAAGATTTGGTGAGATAAACCCATGTCTGACTGGTGGTTTGTAGAGGAGAGAGGGGTTGCAATTAAATCCAGCAAACTGTTTCCCTGTTTTTAATTCGTCAGTTTAGAGCTTTTTGTCTCTGTAAATCAGATTAGAACAGAACTGAATTTTGCTCAAAATCATAACCCATCAGAACATGGAAGAGTACAATACAGCACAGTACAGGCCCTTCGGCCCTTAATGTTGTGCAGACCAATATATTGCTTTAAAAAAGTACTAAACCCTCCCTATCCCTTAACCCTCTATTTTATTTCATCCATGTGCCTGTCTAAGAATCCTTTAAATGCCCCCAATATTTAATCCTCCTCCACCATCCCTGGCAATGCATTCCAGACACCCACAACTCTCTGAGTAAAACAAAAAAGAAAAAAAAACAACTTGCCTCTGTTGTCTACCCTAAGTCCCCCCCCCCCCCCTTATATTTGTACATATGTCCTCTGGTGTTTGCTGCTCCTGTGCTGGGATACAGGTGCTGGTTGTCCACTCTCTCTATGCCTCTCATAATCTTGTAGACCCCTATCAAGTCTCCTCTCATCCTTCGATACTCCAAAGAGAAAAGCCCCAGCTCTGCTAACCTTGCCTCATAAGACATGTTTCCCAATCCAGGCAACATCCTGGTGAATCTCCTTTGTCCCCTCTCCACAGCTTCCACATCCTTTCTATAAAGAGATGACCGAACTGAAGACAATACTCTAAGTCTGGTCTTACCAGAGATTTGTAGAGTTGCAACATGACTTCTCTACTCCTGAACTCAATCCCCCTATTAATGAAGCCCAGCATCCCATTGACCTTCTTAATTATCCTCTCAACCAATGCGGCGACCTTGAGGGATGTATGGATTTGGACCCCAAGGTCAGTCTGTTCATCCACACTATTAAATAACTGACCATTAACCCTATACTCAGCCTTCTGGTTTGTCTTCCAAAATGCATCATTCCACACTTATCTGGATTGAACTCGACCATTTTTCTGCCCATCTCTGCATCCTGTCTATATCCTCCTATCATCTTCGACAACTTTCAGCTCCATCCACAGCTCCTCCAACCTTCATGTCATCCACCCGCCTCTTCATCCAGGTCATTTATAAAAATCACAGAGCAGGGCTCCCAGAACAGATACTTGCAGTACTCCATTAGTCACCGACTTCCAGGCAGAATACTTTCCTTCCACTACGACTCTCTGCTTTCTTCCTACAAGCCAATGTTTTATGCTTTCATCCAATGTTCTTCACAAAGTCATACTGACTATCCTTGAGTAGACTGGACTTTTCCAAGTACCCATAGATCTTATCCTTAAGAAGCCTTTCCATTACTTTGCATATCGCTGAAGTAAGACTCACTGACCTATAATTTGCAGGATTTTCACTAATACCTTTTTTAAACAAGAGGATTACATTTGCCGTTCTCCAATCCTCTGGCATCTCACCTGTGGCCAAAGAGGATTCAAAGATCATAGCTACTGCCTCAACTCTCTTTTCCGTCACTTCTCTGGGGTATATCGCATTCAGCCCCAGGGACATCAATCTTGATGTTTTTAAGATCCAACACTTCTTCTTTCTTAATCTCCACATTTTCCAGCACATAGGCCTGTTCAATTTCAACCTCACCCTGATCAAGGTCCTTTTCTCTTGTGAATACTGATGCAAAGTATTCGTTTAGAGCCTCCGCAACCTCCTCCGCCTTCTTTACCCTTTAGTGACACCACCTTCAGTCTCGTCATCCTCCTGTTATTCACATATGTACAGAACATCTTGGGGTTCTTCTAAATCCTACATCCCAAGGCCTTTGAGCTCTCCTTTTATTTTCAAAATATTTTTATTGAGTTTAATATAAATCTGCGTACATAGTCATCTAATAATAGCAAACAACAGGTTGTATCATTTACGTACCACATATCCTAAAATATCTAACTCCATTATATATTAATTAGTAGTTAATCAATTTCTCATAATGTGTTTCATTTAATATTGAATAAAAAAATAAATGAAACAAAATTGAAGATCCTTTTACATAGATAAAGATATATTTTTATCTTATTTGTTGATATGATCCATGATAACCACATATTCATGTATTTATTCTAGGACAAGAAAAATTAAAAAGAAAAATAAACTAAAATTATCTGACTAATCCACTCCCTCCCTCTAACCAAGGTTAATGTAAAAACTGTAAAGATATGGATCAAATAGCGACCTCCAGACATCAGATTGAGAGCTCCAGGAGCCTCCAACTTCTTAATTCTTCCAATTATGATAAAAGTCCATGAATGGACTTTTCAAATTGAAACTTTCTATCTTAAATGATGTTTCTAATTTTTTCCAAACTTTAATAGGACATAACATCATGTAACCACTGTGTTTGAGTAGGTGAAGAGTCATTTTTCAATTTCATTAACACTGCTCGTCTGGCTATCAACAGTTAAAGCTAAAACATTCTCTTGGGTTGCAGACAGAGGTATATCAGGTTTGAGAGAAAAACAAAATAAAGCTGCCTAATCTCCTACCACCCACCATGGCAGAGGGAGTTTCCAGAAATCAATCAGGTATGTCTTTTCCACTTGGGAGGAAGCAGGAGGACTCAGGGGAAACGCACACAGGGACAAGCAGACAAACCCCTAAGACAGTACCCAAAGTCAGGATTGAATCGAAGTCTTGGGGGCTGTGAGGCAGCAGCATGACCCACCGCACTGCTGCACCACCCATTTGGAATGGGGGATGGGAACTGCGCAGTTGCATGCTGGCCAGTTCAAAACATTCAAGTATAGCATGCCCTGGAATAACATTTGTGAACAAAGCTTTCCATAGAGTGAACTGCTCAGCAGAACAAATAAGTAAATCAAGAGATTCAGGACAACTGGCGAATGCAATAGTCTTAAGCAGTGTCACATTACAAGCTTTTGAACCGAGCCTTGATTAATGTGGAGCAAGTTTCCTTTCTTTGTCAGCTGTAATAGTCTTATGTAAAATGAAATCAGACACATATAATAGCCTTTTAATGGGTGCCAAAACCACAAAACTCCTAAGTTTGAAGTAAGTTGGCAATTTCACATGGAATAACTTTAAAGTTTGATATTAAATAAAACTTTGAGGCAATGGATATACTGAGAGTTGACTTTCAAAATAGGAGACATGTGGATTAAATGGGTAGCTTGATAAATATCATTCAATAAGTGGCAAGCTGCTAGGTTTAATAATCTTTTCCCTGTTCGGATTATTTGTTGATATTTTGATGTGTAGCCACACAAACAATACACGTCCAATTCAATCTTATACATGACTAAAATCTTTTCTTTACCCTTTACTCATTGAGGTATCAGACAAAATCCCCCAGGAAAACAGAGAGGCTTGAGTTGTTCCTAATATTGTGAGAACTCTAATCCTCGAATGAAGATGGGAATGAGAAATTTGCCATGTGTGCTATACTAATCCAATGTGATTATTTCATCCCTATTTTTTGCAATTATCATGGGATAATTCCTATAGGTAAACAGACAGACTCTGATTTTCCATTTCCGAAATTCAGCTCACCGAGATTCACAATTGGGGCACAGAGTTCGCACACTTCCACATTAAAAGTCCAGCACAGGCAACGATGGTGAAATTTCATAATCGTTTGTCAAAGCAGTGCTTAGTTATATAATTCAAAACATTTATTGATTTACAGAGCTCTGCGTGGAATCACTTCAAAAGATGAAGCTCATTACTGAAATGTACTGTCCAGTATTTCACTTTGGATATCTCATTCCTCGTGCATAAAAGAAACACTTATGCATAAATTGGATATGCAAATCTCAATTGCATGGGTTTAACAGCAATTTCACAGTAAAAACTAGTATAGATTTTGGGCAAAGCTCTTCTTGATATTGATTTAATAAATGTGTTTTTATTTACATAAAGCCAGAGGGCAGCATGGTTAGTGTAGCAGTTTGCGCATTGTGATCACAGCGCCAATAACTCTGGTTCAAAACCGGCACCATCTGTAAGGAGTTTGTACGTTCTCTTCGTGTCTGCCTGGGTTTTTTCTTGGTGCTATGGTTTCCTCCTGCCCTTCTATGTCTGGTGATTGTAGGTTAATTGTTGTATTTGGGGTTGAAGGAGCCTGTTACCGTGCTGTGTGTATATATTTTTTTTTAATTAAAAAAATTTCAGCTACCTTTAACTACAAATTTGAACTTCAAAGCAACAAGTACATGCGCGCGCGCACACACACACACACACACTTTACCTCTTAATAAGGAATAGGAATACTGCCTATCATTCAACTGTTGCCAGTTTTTCACTCTAAGATATACATGAACAAGCCGTCCAAATACTGATGTATTAAAACAAAGAAATTTCTGAGTCTCTCAGTCTAACAGGTTTCAAGATGCAGACACACGGAACAAAGAACAATTGGAGACAAGAACGTTTGGAGATGAAAATTAATTTAATTTAAAATCAACAAAAGATTACATGCATCCCATGCATAAATCAATCCCAGGTCACTAAAAAAAAATCAATCTTTATTTTAAGCTCAAGTTTTCCTCAGCTCCTACGTTTGGCTTTCTTACTTTATTGGAAGTTACAAATTATGCTTCATGTCTTACATGTATACTTAAAATAACCATAAGTAATTCATCACATGCTTGGACTCTCTCTATGGTTTCAATTTGTATGTGACCTGGTATGTCCTTTATCTGATAGAAGATAGAACATAGAGCATTACAGCATAGTACAGGCCCTTTGGCCTTCAGTTTTGTGCTGACCTATATATTCCTACCAAAAAAATACTAAACCCTTCCATCCTTGTACTCTCTTTTCCTTACATCCATGTGCCTGTCTAAGGGTCTCTTAAATACGCCCAATGTTTCAGCCTCCACCACTGCCACTGGCAAGACATTCCAGGCACCCACAACTGTGAAAAAAAAACTTAGTCTGATATCTCCCCTAAACTTCCTTCTCTTTTTTTAACTTTGTGTAGATATCTTCTGTTGTTTGTTATTCCTGTCTTGGGAAAAAGGTCTTGTCTGTCCACCTTATCTATGCCTCTTGTAGAATTCTATTAAGTCACTTCTCTCCCTTCTTTGCTCCAAAGAGAAAAGTCCTAGTTCTACTAACCTTGCCTCATAAAACCTATTTTCCAATTCAGGCAACAACTTGGTAAATCTCCTCTGCACCCTCTCCATAACTTCCAAAACCTTCCTGTAATTAGGTGACCAGAACTGAACATGATACTTTAAGTGTGGTCTCACCAGAGATTTTTAGAGTTGCAACATGACTTCTCGACTCCTGAACTCAATCCCACACCTAATGAGGCCAAGTATCCCAAAGGCTTTCTTCACTATCCTGTGCAATGACCTTGAGTGATGTATGGATTTGGACCCCAAGGTCCCTCTGTTCCTCCACACTGTTAAGTATCCAACTATTAGGTTAGCTCTACCACCTCTGTGAGAACCATTTTCCATGCAGAAGACACCAATCCTATCTTCTGTGCATTGTTTGATGAGAAGAACAGGATGATCCTGTAGAAAATTCCATGATACCCCCCAATGGACAGGCACCCTGCATAGCTGTGGTTAAGTTGAAGAACCCTATCTAAGGTGAAGTGAGACAACAACATACCTGGTCAGTTACTGAAGGACCACACAGCCAATTGACGGAGATCTTCATAGACATCTTCAACACCTCACTGTAGCAGTCCATCGTTCCCCCAGGGATCAAAACAGCTACCATCATCCCAGTACCTAAGAAGGTGACAATAACAGGCATCAGGGACTACCAAACTGTGGCACTGACTTCCATTATTATGAGATGCTTCGAGAATCTGGTGTTAAATGACTTCAAAGCGTACCTCCTAGAGATGTTGAAGCCATTTCAATTCACTCAGCAAAGAAACAGTTCTGCAAACAATGCTATAGCCTTGTATCTTCACTCTGTCCTGACCCCCTCCTGGAGAATGATGCCTCGTATGCCAGGCTGCTGTTCATTGACTTCAGCTCGGCGTTTAATACGATCCTTCCCCAGAGGCTGGTGGAGAAATTGACCTCACTGGGGACTAGACACCCCTCTCTGTAACTCTTGTGATATGGCATGAGAAGTAATAACCCATCATGGACACACCACATCTCACTTGTCAGAAAGGTGCCACAGTCATTGCACTTGCTGAGACGACTGAAGCAAGCAAGGCTACCGTCCATAATTATGTCAACCTTTTACAGGAGCTCTATCGAGAGCGTCCTAGCTGACTGTATCCCCGTGTGGGTACAGCTGCTGCAGAGAAATTGATCGGAGGTCAATCCACAGGATAATGAGTGGCAGAGAAGATCATTGGATTCTCCCTCTCCACCACTGACAAAATCTGCCAAGATCATTGTCTGAAGAGGGCACACAGAATCATTGAGGACCCTTTCCACCCAGCACACAGCATCTTTCAGCTACTCTTGCTGGGAAAGAGATACAGGAGGATCAGAGCCAGCACCTCCAGGCTGAGGATCAGCTTCTTCCCATTGGAAGTGAGAATGTTGAATGACCAAAGGATCTGCTCCCACTCACCATCCAAGACTCTCATATTCGTGAAACAATTTCTATTTATATATATTTTATATATAAATTTATAGAGAGAGAGAGAGAGAGAGAGATATAAAGATAGATATATGTGTGTGTGCGTGTGTGTGTGTATTTGCCCTTCATATGTATTGTTTGTCATTATGTACTGTGTGTTATGTCTGGTTGTGTTTGCACCAAGGACCAGAGAACGCTGTTTTGTTGGATTGTATTTGTGCAATCAGATGACAATAAATTTAGCTTGAATTCCTCAATACCATGTTGCGCTGTCGTCAAACAGGATAATTACATTTACCAGGGAGGAAATAATCATTCTTGGATATCACTTCACCCATTTGATCAGTGTGACTTCAGTCCCACTTGCCTGGAGGTTATATGACTCAGTGAAGTAGTATTCAGACCTCCCAACATGCATTCTGGCTTTGCAGTTCTGTGCATCTTACTTTCAAGTTATCTCAACCATTGCTGCTGTGAAAGTGTTCAGAACTAAGGACACTGCACAAATTCTACCTCCTGCCCCCTACCATGCCCCCCACCCCCCCTTCCCAGTGCCATGCATCCCTACTAGGCAAACCTCACCAGCTAAATGATGCTGAAGCCAATCAAAAACTCTCTCATTGTCTCAGCTCATATTAAGGACAAAGCTGCAAAATTTTCCTGGTATGTCTGGGATTATTTATATATAGATAGATATACACACGCACACACATGGGTTTAAATTGCTCGATTTGACTTCAACTGTGCTGTAAATTAATATATTATACACACTCACACACAGTATGTATACTGAATATATATATCTCTCTGAATATATATATTATATTTTTATATATAATATACATGTAGTGGCGATGCACATTCTTGTAGCAGCGAACCAGCCCTGCTTGTCACGTGCAGTTGGCGGGGCAGCTGTGGCAAGCGTCAGGATGTTGGAGGCTCACAGCCTGTTGTCTCACTCTCTTCACTGCGCTCACTCACAACATGCTACAATATTATTGATAAAGAGAGATCATTTACAGGACAATAGAAGCCAATTCTGGCAATTTATGCCCATGCTGCCCAATTACACCCAAATTAGCCTACAGCCTCTATATGTTTTGAAGAGTTTGAGGAAACCGGAGCACCTGGAGGCAACCTACAAAAGTCATGGGGAGAACAGACACACTCCTCATAGACGGTGGTGGATTTGACCCTGAGTCACTGCCACTGTAAACATTGCACTAACTCTGCTGCCCTGTGGTTCAGTGTGGACCAATTAATTTACCAAATGAGATTTTTGAGAAACCTGGATTTTCCAGGTATGTTAATCCATTTTGTATAAAAAAGACAATAGTATCAGATGTGTCTGACATTTCCAGTTCAACTGACCGGTAATGGAACCCATCTGATGAAAGGGTCATGGTACAATATGCCTTGAGTGTTATTACGCTACTGACACTTTCCTTTCTGGTTCATCTGTCATACTGTTTTGAAGTTTCAAAATGGTCTCTTTGCTCTATAGCTGTGTGCAGGATTCTTCCTTTCCTTTCAGCTTATCAGAAAGAACAAATGACA
Source organism: Narcine bancroftii (assembly GCF_036971445.1). Lineage (NCBI taxonomy): Eukaryota > Metazoa > Chordata > Chondrichthyes > Torpediniformes > Narcinidae > Narcine > Narcine bancroftii. The sequence goes on from NC_091476.1 coordinate 5,002,466, forward strand.
CACTTTAAAAAAAAACATTTTAAGTGGTGGTGCTCTGTAACAGCCAAATATCCTAATCACTCATGTAAGAAGCAGTAACTGAGCAGTGACTGGATTAATGATTGGTATACTGAGATGAAGGAAAAAAGAAGCAATATATTAAACCTGAATGTTTACATAGAATGGAGAACATCAAATATCACAGCTTACCTTGTTGTGCCGACCTATAAAAATCTACTCAATAATCTAAACCTTCCCTACGTCACACCTGTAATACTAGATTTTTCTTGCATTCATGAGTCTAAGAGTCTTTTAATGTCTCTATAGTACTAGCCACTACCACCACCCCTGGCAATGCGTTTCAAGCATCCACTACACTTTTGTGTACAAAAACCTACCCCTGACATCTCCCCTAAATGTTCCTCACCTCACCTTATATAGATGTCCTCAGGTATTTGCTTCTGTCACCCTGCTGGCTGTCCACCCTGTCTATGCCTCTCATAATCTTGTAGACCTCTATCAAGTAATTTCTCATCCTTCGTTACTCCAAAGAGGAAAGCCCCAGCTCTGTTAACCTTGCCTCATAAGACACATTGTCCAATCAAGGCAACATCTGGGTAAATCTTCTCGGCAACTTCTGCAAAACTTTCAAATTCTTCCTGCAACCAGAACCGAACACAATATTCCAAGTGTGGTCTAACCAGAGTTTTATAGAGCAGCCACATTCCCTCATGCTTCAAGATTCCTTTTATTATCAAGTAATAACATAAAAAATATATGTGAAATTTATCAACTTTTGTTTGTTGTAAAGCAAGGAGTTGTTAGTATTGACCGTTGCTCCTAATAATGTGTGTACCGACAATAACCCCACCAGCGGTGCGAGTACAAGACAGCTCTAATCAACTAATATGTACACTACGAGGTCTTGTCTCTCTGCAAGATGAACCTGGAAGGGTAGACTGTAGCTCTGGAGTGCTTTATATACAAGGTCACCGGGATGACCCCTGGTGACCTAGTGGTGTAATTACATCTCACCACATTAACCCCCCCTTAAAAAAAATTGTTATTCCCTCCTCACCCCCTTACCCCCCCCCCCCCATCCTCCTTCCCTTGTTTGTAAGTTCATAAGTTCAAATTTTTTCATGGCATACATTGCCTTCTGGACCTCCTCGGTAGTGGTATAGGGGTGGGGAATGTGGTCTGCCTTTTGGCCTTTCTTCGTGGAGGTGTGGGAGCGGGAAGTACTAGATGGCCATGTAGGCTGGGGATCCTCTTGTATGGGATTAGGTCCTGCCATCAAGTCTAGGGTGATGATATTTTGTGGGGTGGGTGTACCCAGGGTGGTATAGTCCTCTGGGGTGACTCGATGGACGACTGTTCTAGTGACTGCTGCTGCGGTCCTTGTTGATCCGTAGACATCTGTGTTTCCTCCGCATTGTTTACACATCCGGCCGGCGCGATATCCCTGGTGGCCACCGAGTCTTCTCTTGCATCTGGGAACGTGACGAAGGCATACTGAGGGTTCGTGTGCCTCAACTCCACTTGATCCACCAGCGGGTCCGCTTTGTGGGGTCTGCAGTGCTTCTGGAGGAGAACAGGTCCCGGTGTCATCATCGACTTAGGCAGCACTGTGCCCGTCGTGGCTTTCCTTGTGAAAGAAAAGATACGGTCATGTAGGGTCATGTTAGTGGCAGTACACAACAAAGAACGTATAGAGTGTAGGGCTTCTGGCAACATGTCTTGCCATCTAGTAACAGGCAGGTCTTTTCTGATCGGACCGGGGTTTAGGGTCAGCGACACCTGTACCGGTGAACTCACAGGCAGGCAGGGCTCTTGGCCATTTCTTACCTGCCCTATCGTACTTCTGTGGTCTTCCCCGCATTTCACCATGATTCCAGTACAGCGGTCCCTTGCCATCTCTGTCCTCGGATGCACGTGCGTGCTAATTTTCCCTGGATTCCATTCCTCAGGAAGAGTCTCCAGGTGGTCGGGATTGCGTGTTGGAGCAGAAGCAGCTACCATCCTAGTAGCTATCATATTAGTTTATTAAATTGTACTGACAATAACCACACCAGCAGTGTGAGTATAAGACAGCTTTAATCAACTAATATGTACACTATGAGGTCTTGTCTCTCTGCAAGATGAACCTGGAAGGCTAGACTGTAGCTCTAGACTGCTTTATATACAAGGTCACTGGCATGACCCCTGGTGACCTAGTGGTGTAATTACATATCACCACAAAATGAAAGGGAAGAAAAAGTGAGTCTCTTCAGAGATGCCACCAGCTCTCTCAGCCTCACAAACTCCTGTTGAATCCATTGGCAAACAGCTCCAGTTCCAAATCTCCAATGTGATCATGAAGCTTTCAGTGCCTAAGGCCCTTTGAAAGCCTTTTTGCCCTTAGCACTATCTCATATACTTGTTACTATGAGCCACTATCCCTTACTGGCTGCAGACTAGTGTGAATCCTTTGATGACAAGTTGCCAGTAGCCTCACAGCTCTTAAACTCAAACACACGGCTCGTGAGCCCAGTATACCATAGGCTTTTTTAACCACCCTATCAACCTTTCGAAATGCATGGATTTAGACCCCAAGGTCCCTCTGTTCTTCTGCACTGTTAAAAATCCTGCCATTGTCCTTCCAAAATGCATCACCTCACGCTTATCTGGATTAGACTCCAGCTGCCACTTCTCTGCCCAACTCTGCATCCTGTCTATATCCTGTTGCAACATTTGACAATGTTCTACACTCCCCATAATACCTCCAACCCTCATGTCATCTGCATATTTACTGACCCATCTTTCCACTTCTTCATCCAGGTAATTTATAAAAATCACAAAGAGCAGGGGTCCCAGAACAAATCCCTGTGTCCTCACATTAGTCACAGAGCTCCAGGCAGAATACATTCCATCCACTACTGCTCTTTGCTTTCTGCAAGCAAGCCAGTGTTGAATTCACACAACCAATAATCTATTGATCCCATGCCTCATGACTTTCTGAATGATTCTACAATGGGGAACCTTATCAGATGCCTTTCCAATATCCATATAGACCACATCTACCACCTGACTAATGTCATCAATTTCTATTGTTACCTCCTTCATAATCTCAATTAGGTTCAACCTGCCCCTCACAAAGTCATGCTGACTATCCCTGGCAAGGCAACGTTTCTTGAAATACTCACGAATCCTGTCCTTAAGAATGCTCTCCAATAGTTTACACACCATTGACATAAGACACGGTGGTCTATAATTTCCAGGACACTCCCTGTTACCCTTTTTTAAACAAGAAATCTACTTTTACCATTCCTTCTTTATGGCTAGGGAGGATGTAAAGATTATTGCCAAAGCCCCATCAATCTCTTTCCTTGCTATCTGTAGTAATCAGGGGTACATCTCATCCAGTGCAGGTGAGGGTACTTACCGATCAAAATGTTTTTAAGAAAATCCAACCCTCCCTCAATAAGGTATTAATGTTTGGAAGATTACCAGAAACTATTTCACCAGAAGGGAAACACTGGAAGGTACATAAACTGTTCATCCTCACGTGAACAAACACAATTTACTTATTTCAAAGTGCACCTGCTAACTCTACAAATACATCCTACATGCATGAAAAACCTCAGATATAAATGGGGCATTTCACAATTTGTTCAGGTCTTCTATATTTACATAAAAAATAACTTTGTCTTGTGCCATTTCTGAGTGACTGGTTGTCCTTGTAACCTTTCCAAAAAATTTCTTTATCCACCAGAGGGCATTGATTGAATCTCTGACAGATTGTTTACTTCTACTTCATTTCTCAGCGATTGGGTTGGAAGAGTTGGTGCTGGGTTTAATTGAAACTCTAAATTAAGTATTATTGTCTAACGTGTAGACTGTTATTTGGATCTCTCTCTCGCTCTCACTCAAAGTCATGGTATGAATGGTCCAGATATACATTGGCTTCTTACACACTATTGCTATTTTACCATTATCCAAATCAAAACTATGGCTTGTGCATAAATATTAACTTCTATTGATCAACATATTAGATTTCACAGGTCTGTGATGAGGTCTGTGAATGTTCTCATATTCCTGTAACTTCCAACTGATAACATTTCCTGCATCATATGGAGAGAATTTTTAAGCATACTGCATAATTCCCTGATTGGCATTCCAGACATTTTTTGGGTTCCTATGCAGGCCAGCTGTGATAAATAATGTCAATGTTCAGTGTTCCCCCATGGGTAGCCTAGATATTCAGTTGTCATGTTAGAGCATACAACAATATAGCAGAGTACGGGCCATTTGGCCTATGATGTTGTGCTGACCTCGAGAACTCCACAATCTAATTCTTCCTTACTTCACACCTTCTAAACAACCCTATCAACTTTCATGGCAACCTTGGACCCCAAGATTTTATTGTTCATCCACACACCAACCAGCACACCAAGGCCATTCACCTGTGCAGAAAAGGTTAGTTATCTGAAATAAAATCTTAATGAAATACATTACTTCGTTGAATACAATCATACATGTATTGCATTAAAACATGCCAATACAGTTTATTAGCCATGAGCGATAGGCTGTGCCAAAATGATCTTGAAACAATTTCAAGTTTGCATTTGCACAACCATTCAGTGCACACAGACTTTTTGTGACAGGAAAAATAATTGCACCACATAAGATTTTTGTGCAAATTGATGACTAAAAATTAGAGGGAACATTGCTTCACCCGAATCCTGATTGAATTCCATTTGCCACTTCCTTGTCTAACTCTTCATCCTATCTATATCCTGTTGTAACTACACTATCCACACCCATCCCAACCTTTTGTCATCTGCAAGTTTACAGAAATACCCTTCCCTTTCTTCATCTAAGTCATTTATAAAAATCACAAACAAATCCCTGCAGAACACCATTAGTCACTGACCCCCAAGGCATCATACATTCCATCGACTACCGCCGTCTGCCTTCTCCAGGCAAGCCAATTCTGAATACAAACAGCCAATGTTCCTTGCATTCCATGTCCCATTCCTTTCTTACTGAGCCTACCATGGGGGACCTTGCCAAGCCCCTTATTAAAATCCATGTATATCACATGCACCTCCTTACCTTTCTCAATTCCTCAAAAAATGCAATTCGGTTCCTGAGGTTCAACCTGTCCCTCACAAAGCCAACCTGTCTATGCTTCTCCAAATGCTCATAGGTTTTGTCCCTAAGAATTCTCTCCAATAGTTTGGCCACCACTGATGTAAGATTCACTGGTCTTTTTATTTTCTAAAGATTCTCCCTCTTAATTTCTTAAGCAAGAGGTCTATATAACAAATCCAGCAGTCTGATACCTGCTCATCTTCAAAATAATAAATCAATAGCCAACCGAAAGCAACAGCTGAGGTGACGCTCATTCTTTGCTAAAATGTTAATTGTGTTTCCGTTTCCTTTGACAGCATCATTGGTGCAGTCAATGCAGCTGATGCCTTTCAGCGACACTGACCTGGGGTTCTGCCATATTCTCCCTGGAAAGACAGTACAGTTCAATATGTGGCCAAGGAGCTGACCTCTGGCTTCTCAGCGAAAGTCAGGGAGCCTCATTAGCCCTATGGAATGAGTCTCAAACAATACTGGATTACAGTTCTAAAGAGTACAAAAATTAGTATTTGGCATGAAATTGCTTAATGAGTATGATGCCCCCTTCCCCAATGTACAACTTTGAAGTGCTCCAAATCACTATTCCACCTTGCACTCACTTGTACTCAGAACAACTCCCTGATGGGTCCATGACCCAACAAACATCCCCAATGGATGTCTGCTTAGTTTCCTTCTGGTGGAAGCAACCATTTAAAGATAGACCCCAAATATTTCAATCAAGGTGTTTTCCTTCACAAGCTAGTGAATACATATTGCACAGGATCAGTTCTTCAGTATCGGATGGGTTAGATTGAGTTGTGTGTTGTTTCTCTTTGTTTGAGAATGTGGTGCTAATGGTAAACATTCCATTGTTAACAAAACTGATGAAACATCTTCCAAAAGGAATATTAACTTTGTTTCTCACTCCACTGATTGTGCCTAATGATCTCAGATCTTCTATTTTTGTATGAAAAAAAATGTTTTGACTTTGATTTTTACATTGCCTTACAATTTTTTTTAGTTATTTAATTCAATGGGGAATTATTTATTGGACTAGATATTCCATCTTCATTGCATGCACTAAAATCATCTGATATAATTATGCACTCCTCTTCCAAAATTCATTTCCAAGGATTTCAATGGAACAGAACTACAACAAGCATTTAATTTTTATTTAATCGTTTACAGGTTGTGGGCATTGCTGACTGGGCCAGCATTTATTTTCTTTCTTGCATAGTATCTGAGCCAAGTAGCTTGTGAGGTTGTTTCAGAAGGAAGAGGCTGTGGGCTTGGACTCACTTACAGGCCAGACAGATAAGAATGACAAATTTCTCCTTTGAAATACATATGTGTGCCAGATGGGTCAGTCATTCGTGGTTAGTTTGACTTAGGAGATAACTTTTCCTTTATCAATATTTTTATTGGTTTCATCAAGTAAATGTTACATAGGTACATAATAAGGTAAAGCATTAACAAATCAAATTAATAATAAAAATGGGGTTGAGAACTACATTATATTAAGAAGTAAAAAATACCTTACAAAACCCACTGTACTCATGTGGTGAATGTCTGCCAAGCTGCCTGTCCCCCCTCTGGCGAGCCTTGATGTACTAACATCGGCTGTGCATTATCTCGACTGTTAAGGACACTCCCCTTGGGTCTAACTGTATATGCATCTATTATCTTTCATTATTGTACCATGAGTTTCTGCTAATAAAAGTCATGATTATTGTTTGACCACATCGTCTTTGTCTACTTCATCAACTGGCACTTCAATTTTATTAGCGCAGAGTTCAGGTGGCTCCACTGTATCGCCTCATCAACCACGTTGTTTCAAGCTATGTAGTAATCGAAACAAGCAATCCAGTGGTTGAAAATTTCTCTAGCCCTCGGGGCGGACTGGTCGATTATCAGCCGCTCTGGCTTGAGGGCTGCATCCATTTCTGCTAATAAAATTGAAGTGCCAGTTGATGAAGTAGACAAAGACAATGTGGTTAAACAACAATCATGGCTTTTATTGACTATTGACTACACCCAGACAATCAACCGCTACACTGAACTGGATGCCCTCACCCTGCCACACATCAATGAAATGATTAATCAGATAGCGCAATACAAAGTGTACTCCACTATCGACCTCAAAGCAGCTTACCACCAAATCCCCATGAAAAAAAAAGGAATGACCCTATACAGCCTTTGAGGCTTATGGGGGCTTATACCAGTTTAAAAGGGTACCTTTTGGAGTCACTAATGTTGTGTCAGTGTTTCAGAGGGAAATGGATAAGATTATTAGGACGTATGAGTTACAGGGTACGTTTCCCTATCTGGATAATGTCACTATCTGTGGGAAAACACAGGCTGAGCACGGGAACAAATTAAAGAAATTTTTAGCAACAGCTAAAGAACTCAACCTTACATTTAATGAGGGCAAATGTGTGTTCAACGCGACAGAGCTACCCATTCTGGGCCTCATTGTCCACAAGGGCGAAATCCGCCCCGACCCGGAAAGAATGGCCCCCCTTAAGAAGTTACCACCCCCAAACTCAGCAAAAGCCCTTAAAAGGTGTATGGGATTCTTTTCCTACTACTGCAAATGGGTTCGGGACTACGCCACGAAGGCACGCCCTCTGTTTGACACTAAATCTTTTCCTCTCTCTCCAATGACCTTGAAGGCTTTCGAGAGAATTAAAGCTGATATTGCCAAAGCTGCACTCTCGTCCATTGATGAGGATGTCCCATTCCAAGTGGAAACTGATGTCTCAGATTGTGCCTTGGCAGGAACCCTTAATCAAAAGGGCAGACCTGTGGCATTCTTTTCCCGCACGTTACGCGGACCTGAACTTAAACATCCTGCCATTGAAAAAGAAGCCCAGGCTATTATTGAAGCTGTTCGCTACTGGAGACACTTTCTAGCCAGCAGAAAATTTACTCTTGTCACTGATCAGGAATCTGTAGCCTACATGTTCAGTACTAAACACAAAAGTAAAATCAAGAACGATAAGATGGCACGCTGGCGAATAGAACTCTCAACTTATAATTATGAGATCCAGTACAGACCGGGCAGGTTAAATAATCCCTCTGACGCATTGTCATGATCTGCTGCTGGTGCTCAGCTGGAGGGGCTAAAGGAGATCCATAGCAGACTGTGCCACCCCGGAGTTACGAGATTCTTCCACTAAATAAGAGATAACAACCTTCCTTACTCTCTGGAAGAAGTCAGGAAACTGACTAAAAGCTGTCCTGTTTGCGCAGAATGCAAACCGCAATACTTCAAACTCCAGAGGCCACTCTCATCAAGGCAACCTGACCTTTTGAGAGGATTAGCTTAGATTTTAAAGGGTCGTTACCTTCCAACAACAAAAATGTATATTTCCTTACTGTAATTGATGAATATTCCAGGTTTCCCTTTGCAATACCCTGCCCTGACATCTCGTCAGCGTCTGTCATTAAGTCACTTGACAGAATTTTCAGCATTTTTGGTTTTTCCAATTACATTCATACCGATAGAGGCTCAGTATTCATTAGCACTGAACTGCGGCGAGCCCTGCTACGAAAGGGGATTGCCACCAGCTGTGCCACGAGCTACAACCCGCAGGGCAATGGGCGGGTTGAAAGGGATAATGCTACAGTCTGGAAGACTGTTAATCTTGCTTTAAAAACACATGATCACCATGTTACCCTGTGGCAAGAGGTGCTGCCTGAGGCACTACATTCTATTTGGTCTTTATTGTGTACTGCAACAAATCAAACACCTCATGAATGTATGTTTACCTTTCCTAGGAAATCAGGAACTGTGATGGACTGGCCTGTCTGTTTATCTGAGCCTGGAACCGTGTTGCTGAAGAGCCATGCTCAGGCGTGTAAAACAGACCCCCTAGTCCAACCAGTTCAGCTACTGCATACTAACCCCAACTACGCTCATGTTAGATTCCCAGACAGGAGTACTGACACTGTGCCCCAAAGAGATCTGGCCTCGCCTGGTTCGCCGCTTCCTCGCACCCCTACTCAGAGGGAGCCTGAGAGGTTGGACTCACCCACCCAGCCTGTGACCCCTAGTCAGCTTTCAGATAGCCATGCTGAGGCTCCACTGCCTCACGCTGGCGATTCTGGAGCGGGTCCAGAAGCCAGTCCTTCCCACACTACAGATCCAGGACCTGTACCAGTTCCCCAGGTTGCAAAGGAGCCACCTGTTTTGAGACGAAGCATCAGAATTTGTAAACAACCAGATGGGCTGACATATTCATAAAACATCTAATTATATTTCAATTGTTTGCTAGATACTGGCGTATTTTGGCTGTTAGAGTATCTCAAGGCCAAACATGGTATCCATGTATCGCTTGCTTCAGTCTTTCCTAGCAGCTGACCTTTTGATTTTAACCCTTTTTTGCCAGAGGGAGACTGTGGTGGATGTCTGCCAAGCTGCCTGTCCCCCCTCTGGCGAGCCTTGCTGTACTAACATTGGCTCTCTACTGTTAAGGACACTCCCCTTGGATATAACTGTATATGCATCTATTGTCTTTCATTATTGTAACATGAGTTTCTGCTAACAAAAGCCATGATTATTGTTTGACCACATCATCTTTGTCTACTTCATCAACTGGCACTTCAATTCATTATCAACCCCTCCCTTCAGAGGCTATTGGCTAAACATAGGCGATCCATTGCCTGATAATAAAAAGGAAGGTAATCATGGGGTTTAAAAAACCCAAAAGTGAACTAATCTTACAACCTTTGAAAGGAACCCCATAAAGAAACAAAGTTAAGATTCATTTCACTCGTGGAGCATCTAATTTTTTTCCAGAGTCAGACATGCCATCACATCGTCAACCAGTGAGTGTGAGTGGGATGGATGGCATCTTTCTATCTCATTAATATGGCCCTACTCGCAATCAAGGAGGCGAGGGCAACAATGTGGGATTGTGAAGCAGTCAATATCAGACCCATTGGCCCACTTATTCCAAAAAGAGCATGAAAAACATTTGGAGTCAAAGTAATGTTAAGAACGAAAAACAGGGTACAAAATACACCTCCCCAAAATTTGGAAAGAGATTAATATCTGAATTCCATCTTTAGCTGCCATGTTAAGCTTAATCCTTTTCTCCAATAATCAATAATCCAGGCAGTCCAAATACAAGAACAAGGAGGAGACACAAGAAACTGCAAAACCACATTCTGCACTTTTTCATTATTTTCAGATTTTTATGTAAAAATACATAGAAAAAAAGGAATGGTGAATAACAGTGATACAACTGTAACAACGTAAGCAAACTCATTTTAACAGAAAAAATTTTTCATTATGCACAATGTCGCTGGCTCTCCACTCAGCTCTGGATCACCTCAAAAACAGCAATTCGTACATACGACTGCTCTTCATCGACTACAGCTCGGCCTTCAACACAATTATTCCCTCAGTGCTGATCAAGAAGCTACAAACTCTAGGCCTCTGTACCCCCCGTCTGCAACTGGATCCTTGACTTTCTCATTGGAAGACCACAGTCAGTACGAATTGGAAATGACTCCTCCTCACTGATCATCAACACAGCCACACCCCAAGGATGCGCACTTAGCCCATTGCTCTACTCGTTATAACCCCATGACCGTGTGATCAGGCACAATTCCAATGCCATCTACAAGTTTGCCGATGGCACCACAGTTGTCGGCAGAATCATAAATGACAATGAAGAAGTGTACAGGAGGGAGATAGATCAGCTCCTTGAATGGCATGATGACAACAACCTTGCATTTAACATCTGCAAAACCAAGGAGGAAATTGTGAACTTCAGAAGGAAGTCAGGGAATATGATCCAGTCCTTATTGAGAGCTCAGTAGCGGAGAGGGTCAAGTACTTCAAATTCCTGGGTGTCAACCATTCCGAGGACCTGTCCTGGAGCCACCACATTGATGTAATTGCAAAGAAGACTTGCCAGCGGCTCTACATTGTGAGGTGTCTGAGGAGTTGGGTATGTCACAATGAGAGTCTTCTCAGGGGTTCCGTGGAGAGCATTCTGGCTGGTTGTATCATTGCCTGGTATGGAGGCACCAACTCTCAGGACAAGAATAAACTCCAGAGGGTTGTTAACTTGGCCTGCGACATCACAGGTGCCAGACTTCACTCCATCGAGGACCTCTACATGATGTGATGTCTTAAAAAAGCAGCCTCTATCCTCAAAGACCCCCATCAGGGAAAAGGGACAGGAGCCTAAAGATGAGCACTCAGCGGCACAAGGAAATATTCTAAATAGTATATAGTTTTTTAATAAAAAAACTAATAATGCAAAAAAAGAAAATAGTAAAGGGGAAAAACTCAAACCCCTTCCCTAACCACATTGCCAGGTGTTATATATGATTGGTATTTTAAGAAAAACGAAGGTTAAAAGGAATTAATATAAAGAACTTGGAAAAGATACAAGCTGAACAATGTAATTACATCGGAGTAAAATTATAACTAAGATTGTGAGGTCATAAATGACCCCCATAACTTCTAGAATCCTCTATCTGAATTATTAACTGAATAACGAATCTTTTCCACATTCAGTCAGGACATAATGTCCTGCGGACACTGACCATGGGCAGCACCCTTCCATTTAAGTAACATCGCACGCCTCGCCTAAAGAGAGACAAAAGAAATAGAGCGACTTTAAACCAGAGATAAAGAAGAATCATTCCCTCCTGTTGAACCAAAGAGGCCGCCAGAGGGTTCGGAGTTAAATCTATAATGAAAATTAGAGATGTTGTGTTAACCAATTTAAAAATAGAGTTCCAAGAATCTTCAGAAATTAAAATATGGGGATCCTGTACCCATGTCTTTTTAATTTTATCCAATGAAGTTTGCCTTGATTTCAGCAAAGCGTCAACATACAAGAGATATTAACCCTTCTGAGATGGTTGTAGATTGTAAATCATCTCCATCAAATTCATAACAGGAGTTTGAAAATGGTTTGATAGCTGAGAATGGAGAAAGTCCATAATCTGCAAGTACCTAAAACAATTATAATTTGGAAAATTAAGTTTGGTAGAGAGTTGCTCAAATATACCAAGATTATTATCAATAAATAATTCATAAAAATGTTTAATACCTAATCTGAACCATTCCTGAAAGGCAGAGTCCATCAAAGAGGGCTTAAAACAGTAAATTGATAGAATAAGACTAAAAAGAAGAAACCTTTGGAGTCCAAAATGTTTTCTAAACTGGAACCAAATCCAAATTGTGTGTTTGACCCCTAGATTATAACTCTTATTACCAATAGGAAAAGGATAAAAATGCTCCAAGTGTTGAAACAATAGAAAATTTCTGAGACAAATTCAACTCTACATTAACCAGAGCTGGGCCACCCATTTCCTTATCATAATATAACCAAAACATAATGCCTCAAATATTAACTGCCCAATAATAGATTCTAAGATTAGGTAGAGCCAAACCTCCATGCTTTTTGAGATTTTGGAGATAAATTTTATTTAAACAAGGACATTTATTGTTCCAAATATATGATGATATAATAGAATCAAATGAATCAAAAAAAGATTTAAGGACAAAAATTGGAATAGCTTGAAATATATCTAAAAATTTGGGTAAAATACTCCTCTTAATAACATTAATTCATCCAGTTAAGGACATTGAAAGAGGAGATCACTGAGATGAAATTTCTTTACCTGCTAAAAAAATTCTTAAACAAATGTTTGTGATTCTTTTAGTAATTGTAACACCAAGGTACGTAAATTGACTTTTAGCAAACTTAAAAGGAAAAACAGTGTGTAAAGAGTCTGAAGTGTTCAAAAAACAATTTCACTCTTTTGTAAATTTGATTTGTATCCTGAAAATTGACCAAATTGATGGAGAGATGTCAATGTAGCAAGAATTAAACAGTTGGGGATCAGATACAAAAAATAGGTCATCAGCACTGAGAGAGACTCCCCTAAAAATTCCAAAAATATCCTGAGATTCTCTGAGGGCATTAGCCAAAGGTCTAAAGCCAAATTAAACAACAAAGGACAGAGGACAACCCTGTCTGATCCCACGATAGAGTTTAAAAGGTTTAGATTGCAGAGAAATGGTAAGAATAGAAGCAAAAGAGGTTAAGTATAATATCTTAATCCATTAAACCATTAATATTGCAAATAAATATTCCCATTCAACTTTGTCAAAGGCTTTTTCAGCATCTAATGAGATCATGCACTTCAACAAAGAAATGAGAGGGAAATACTGTATATAATATTAAATAAATGGCAAATATTAAAATGTGAGTAAGAGTTTTTAATAAAAAACCATCTGGTCCTCAGAAATAATAAGAGGTAAAATATTTTACATCTACGGGCCAAGATTTTAGATAAACTCTTGACATCAACATTTAAGAGAGAAATTAGCTTAGCTGCTAAATATTGTATTACAGAGATTCACAAAGAGGATGGTAGTATTACCACTGATCATGTCGAAATTAATGATAGTTTTGGACAGCATTATTCCTATTGTTTCCCAGTGATCGAACCCCTATGACAAATTTTCTGGACAGTTTGAAAATGCCCACACTTGCTTTAGATATACAATTGCAGTTACAACAATCTATTTCACAGGAAGATCCAACAATGGTTATTAAATCGTTACGATCTAGCAAAGCAACAAGCCCTGATGGCTTTCCTGTTGAGTTCGATTTTTTAAAAAAAAAAAAATTTCCCACTTACTGGAACCCTATTTATGGTTAGCATTTTCTTTCTATTTTAAATCTAGGATTTTGTCAACTACTTTTAACAATCCAACGATCTCTCTTATCCCAAGAAAGAATAAAGATTTATCAGCTTGCACCTCCTACATTCTAAAACAAAAAAACCCAGTATGCTGGAGGAACTCAGATGGAAAGAGGATTTCTACATGACATGTCAGCTTTCCATTTCTCTATGGATGCTGCCTAAGGACAGCAACATTATCACTGTTCGACTTTATCCTATCCTCCGTAATCAAACACAACTCATTGGTATTAGTCACTTATAGTCTAAGCCATCTTTATGGGAATCAGAAAATAGTAATTTCACTGCATTGTTTCCATTTAATAATTCATTGAACAGATTTTTTAGTATGCTGTAACTCATCTTGATTAATGCTAAAGAGTTCCAATCAACCGTCGCTATTCCATCATGAAGTGTTCGGTCTCCTTCATCATTTAAGACTTTCAAAAGAACTAATTTTAATAAAACTTGTATGTAATATGCCTTCCTGAGGAAATTACTATCTTCTAGGATTTAAATACAAAATCAATTTTTTACTATCCAACAGAACCAATCCAAAGAATAATTTTGCCAAGCCATCAATGAAGTACGTCAGCTGTTAACTCTGTGAGTTCCAGGCAGTAGAAAGCCAGAATATATATACTTTCCCTTCATTTCACCAGTCCACCAATTTGTTTTTAATACCAAAGCTTGTCACTGTCTAGTTTTGATTTCTTACATCCTTGATTTGTCAATTGTGACAGGGTCATGGAAGAGACACTATTCTCCACAAAGGTTTCAAAACCAAAAAATATACTGCACTGTTAAACTTGCTCAGGCCAAAGTGCACTTTGCACCTCATAAACATCAGAGGAACCAGCCATTGAGAAGTGTTGGCTGTAACCAGATGGATAAAAATGAGCAGGAATAGGGGTTCTCAGATCGATAAACTGGGTCAAAAATTAAGAAATGTACATTTGTAGTGATTTCTGGGGTTCCACGGCCCATGACCACAAAGTGGTGAAAGAACAATTTGGTATTGAGAATCTCTAGGCCACACATTGGAAAAACACAGCAATCCCATGTAAGAATGATCTAAATACTCACACACTATCCAACCTCTCTCTCTTGGCCACTGCTTGCCCCATCTGTGGGGTAGTCTGCAGTTCTCTCACTTGACTTCTTAGCTCTCTCAGGATTCACAAAATCAAGATGGAAATAGTCATTCTCAGTTCCAAGAGACTACATTACTTGGGAATCTTCTCAAGCAGTTTCTTGGAATTGAGAATGGCTTATTTCTGTGAGTTCTACAGTGGCTAGTAAAGCAGACTGTCCCACAGATTGAGTAAGAGATGCCTGAGAAAGGAAGGCAAGGACATGGCAAAGTGGATTATGAGGTGCTCTTCTTTTACCACTTACACAGAGCTTTTAAGTGCTCACAATGCAACTTTGAATTCTCTTAGTTCACCAGTCATGAACCAGAAATTCCCAGGACCATAAGATATAGGAGCATAATTAGGCCATTTGCCATTCTACCATGAGATGATCTGTTCTCCCGCTCCTCTGCCTTCTCCCCATAACCTTTGATACCCAGTGGAGATGTTGCATTTTCTCAAGTTTGTTTTAAGTACAACTTTAAATTTTTTTGCTGTCCACTTGGCAGTGTCATTGCATGACAGAACATGGAAGAGTCCCTATTTTCAGGCTTGGTGACAAGTATGTAAATAACATGCCCTGGTATACCAGCTGACTGACTGTGACTGGACCTCAATACTGGGGTTGCTGATCTTGGAATAATTGATCACTGGCCTCAGAGATTGCACTGTGAATGACAAATTCAATATTGTTGTAATAATGAAAATAGATTATGCATTAAATTATATTACATAAGATTATGTGAAAATTACATACACCTTTAGAAGTTGACGGCTTAGAAATTTTCTAATGTGCATCTATTTCAAAGCAAGGAGCATTGTAGGAAAGGTAGATGATCTTAGATCATGGATTGTCACGTGGAATTATGACATTCAACCAAGAGTGAAACTTGGTTACAGGCAGCTCAATGTTCCAGATTTCTGTTGCTTTAGATGAGATAGAACTGGGGGGTGGGGGAGGGGGGGGGGGGAGAAAGGGGAGGAGTGACATTGCTCGTCAGGAAAAATACCACAGTTGTGCTCAGGCAGAACAGATCAGAGGGCTCATCTACTGAGGCTATATGGGTGGAGCTGAGGAAGTCAACACGGCTTTGTGTGTGTATGGTAGTTCATGAGAAGGTTATCAGGAAAGTTGATGAAGGAAAGGCTGTGTATGTTGTCTACATGGACTTTAGTAAGGGGTCTGACAAGGTCCCACATGGGAGGTTAATCAGGAAGATTCAGATGCTAGATATTCATGGTGAAGTAGTGAACTGGATTCGACAATGGCTGGATAGGAAAACCCAGAGAGTAATGGTGGATGATTGCTTCTCAGACTGGAGGACTGTGACTAGAGATGTGCCTCAGGGATCGGTCCATTGTTGTTTGTCATCTATATCAATGATCTGGATGATAATGTAGTAAGTTGGATCAGCAAGTTTGCAGATGACACTAAGACTGGAGGTGTTGTGGACAGTGAAGAAGGTTTTAAAAGCTTGCAGAGGGATCTGGACCAACCAAAAAAAATGGGCTGAAAAATGGCCGATTGAATTTAATCCAGACAAGTATTAAGTGTTGCATTTTGGAAGGACAAACCAAGATAGGACGTGCACGGTGAAGGTAGGGCATTGAGGAGTGACCTGGGAATACAGATACATCATTCCCTGAAAGTGGCATCACAGATGGGGTTGTCAAGAGAACTTTTGACATATTGGCCTTCATAAATCAAAGTATTGAGATAGGAGCTGGGACGCTATGGTAGAGTTGTATAAGACATTCATGAGATTAAATTTGGTGTATTGTGTGCAGTTTTGGTCATCTAACTACTGGAGAGATAACACTAAGTTAGAAAGAATGCAGAGAATAATAGGAAGTTGTCCAGATTTCATGAACTGAGTTACAGTAGGAAAGGTTAAACAGGTTAGGACTTTTTTTCCCAGGAGTGTAGAAGAATGAGGGGAGATTTGATAGAGGTATTTAAAATTATGAGGGGGATTTACAGAGTAAATGTAGATAGGCTTTTTCCACTGAGGGTAGGTGAGATACAAATCAGAGGTCATGGGTTAAGGGTGAAGGGGGAAAGGTTTAGGGGGAACCTCTTCACAAAGAGAATGGTGGAATGAGCTCCCAGGTGAAGTGATTGTAGGCTCAATTTTAACATTTTAAGAAGAATTTGGAGGCATGGAGGGCTATGGACTGGGTGCAGATCAGTGGGATTAGGTAAAAAAAATAAAATGGTTCAGCACAAACTAGAAGAGCCTGTTTCTGTGCTAGAGTGTTCTATGATATCAACTAACCAAGGAATCTTGGAATACATAAGATCATGCACTTTTGAATTAGACCTCAACAGCTGAAGCACAATTAAAGTTAGCTTATAGACATAAGTCTTGAGTGCATGTTCCCAAGTTAATTCTGCACATTTTCACTTGTTGCAATTATCTGACAATACTTTGATTAATTTGAAGAATTTAATATAAAGTATTACCATTTATTATAAGGCAGCCAACACAAGCATTCAAAGTGAACATTATGAATTAATTGAAGCAGGCAACTTTTGAGAAATGTGTTTTCTTATGTTTTTATCATAATCTTGATCTGACAGTAAAGCTCACATATAAAGGTGATTTATCATTTCCGAAGCAAAATGATTATTTGAATTAATTTAATGCTTTGAAAGAGCTTAACTTGGGAATAGTCTATGCCATGAACTGTGTCAAGTATTCTGAGTACATGCATATGGATCTACAATTATTTAAGTTTACTGCGGTGGTCAACAGATGAAATTAGTTCCCAAACTGTTCTGTGTTAATGATGTAAAGCTGAATAATAATCCAACCAGGGCCAGTTAATTGAGCTTTGATGAAGGGGTTCGACCCAGAATGTGGATTATTCTCTTTCAACCCTTGATGGTGCTTGACCTGTCGAATTTGACCTGCTGAGTTGCTCCTGCAGAGTGCCTTTTGCTCCAGATTCCAGTCTCTGCCATTTCCCCTGTACCTCAGAGGTTTCAGCAGGTTATAATGTTGTAACAGTATTTCAAAGGGAAGAACATTGTTTTGTTACATTTAATTGCTTTCATTAAATCCAAGATATTACTTTTCAAGTCAAGAACAAACTTATTCTAGCTTGTCACTATAGTTTAAGCTGCTGACATGCCAAAAAGAAATTAAGCTCCATACGACTCGTATTCCAAGTCACACCAACCAACTGCTTTAATCACATAGCATCTGTCAGATACAATTAGATTTCTATAATGTCATACCCAATGACTTCCTGTCAATTGCCCACTCTTTAATCAATATGAAATACTGAAATACAATTAACAAATATATTTTCTGTTCCAAGAATCAGAGCCGTAAAATAAATTAATGATTTTAAAGTCTGATTTAAAGTGGAAAATTTATGTCCATGCTTCATATTTTTAAATCACTGCAGGCAGTTGCAAACCTTGGTGAAAGTAACAATTCCCAGAAAATGGGAGTGCTCCTCAAGTTTCATTTTCTCTTGTCCCTCCTGCACTACTGAAGAGAACCATTCCCAGAGAATAGGGTGCCACAGTGGGCATCTCTTCCTGGTATCCGATTCTAATTGAAGCTCCCACTGAGTGAGTATAAAGAGTGCCCAGGCTGAGACCATTTTTGATGCCAGCTGTATCCAGCTGCTTCCTTGTTGGACTGCTTGAGAACCAACCTGAAAGTGGAGCCCACCACTTCGCTCTCATGAAAGTGAGGTGCCTGCCTTTTCCCCTGCCTGGCAGGGGAAAAACTTAGACCCAAAACAAACTTAAACACAAAACACACAAGACTCACAAAACTTCGATCTCAACTGAAGCAAAGATCATAAACAGAATTCAGTTCATTTGGTAAACTGAAGCCAAAAGATCTTAGAGA
Organism: Narcine bancroftii; assembly: GCF_036971445.1. Lineage (NCBI taxonomy): Eukaryota > Metazoa > Chordata > Chondrichthyes > Torpediniformes > Narcinidae > Narcine > Narcine bancroftii. Next base: position 5,021,277 of record NC_091476.1, read on the forward strand.
GAGAGAGAGAGCACAAAATTCAAAGTTGTCTTGTGTTGTTTGCAGAGAGAGGAACCACTGGCCTGGTCCAGATCCTTCTGGCTGACTTTGGAATGTTCATCCTTTTTGAAATCCCAACATTCTAAACTGTCCTCCAGACAATGACTCATGTTTTGGGCCTCCTTCCACTCCACAGCACCCCCCAGTGGTGGTTTATCGTCCAAGTCTAGAAATTTTTAGATCATTTTCTGCACATGCTCAGTCTGTCTCTCACTCTCTCAGCAGTCCACCTTCACCTTGGCTCTCTCAGGCCAATTGTCACTTTTTAACATCAAACCACACACCACATAGGCCAATACACAACAGAGAACTCTGTAACAACCCTGCCAAAGCTGTGAAGAATCCCTTGTCATTTCCATTTTCATCCAGAAACCCCACTTTGCCTGGGAGAAGGTTTTTTTTCCAGGCCATACCTACTCTTTCTGCACTGATCTGGATCTCTGGATTTAAATGCCTGTGATCTGGCTCTCAGCAGGTTCCAGATATTATTGTTCATCCAGTGCTTTTGTTTGGAGAAAACCCTGAATGATTTGGTGGGGACACACTCATCCTTAACTGAGTCCTTGAGCACTGCCCAATCCACTGAATCAAGGATGTCCTGCAACTGTTCTTCCACATCCTGCAACCACCTTCTAGCTGGGGTCATTAGGTGCTATGAGAAAAGCTACTATGATTCAACAATTATGTGGCTATGGCAGTGAATCTGTTGCTATTGGTGTGCTGGTGCCATGTGGTGAAGGTGACAATGCATTAGTGATATACCCATTACTCATTTCTCTAATTGAAGCAAATGATAAAGACATCCAGGCACTCTTGCACTCAGATGATTATCTAATCAAACAGAAACCTGTGCCTGGATGTGTGATCATGTGGTCTCAACCTTATTTCTCCATCAAAACGAAGTGTTGGCTTTGACAATAATTAAAAACAATTGCAATACCTGTTCTAAAATATGGCTGAGACATAATGAAATGAATCCCAGCGTCTTGTACAATTTATGGAATGAATGTAACAGCATTGAGGCTGAATAGCCTTGGAAGTGATGCTCATTTTGCTACATTCCTTTACCATGATATTTGTTTGTTTTTGCTGGTATTGTTTTCTCAGGGATAGAATGGCCAATATATTTTGCACTGTGAAAAAGACAGCATGTTCAGTAAGATTCAAATAGCTGCTGTATTTGTTCATAATTATTCTTGCAACGGTAATTTTTAATTCCCAAAGTCTAACGATTGGCCCCTCAACTTTCTCCGATGCTTCTGCTCAAATACATTTCCACTGTTGCCTTTGACTGCTGGGAGGATAATGAAGCAGTCATTCTCTCCACTCAGGTGACTTTATTTGCTTCAGATCTCTTCTTTGTGAAGCCCAAAGGATGCAGGTCTGATGTCTTTGGCTTGGCTTCGCGGACGAAGATTTATGGAGGGGGTAAAAAGTCCACGTCAGCTGCAGGCTCGTTGGTGGCTGACAAGTCCGATGCGGGACAGGCAGACGCGGTTGCAGGGGAAAATTGGTGGGTTGGGGTTGGGTGTTGGGTTTTTCCTCCTTTGCCTTTTGTCAGTGAGGTGGGCTCTGCGGTCTTCTTCAAAGGAGGTTGCTGCCCGCCAAACTGTGAGGCGCCAAGATGCACGGTTTGAGGCGTTATCAGCCCACTGGCAGTGGTCAATGTGGCAGGCACCAAGTGATTTCTTTAGGCAGAATGATTCTTCTATTCAATGTTGTATCTGGACGGGCTGCATTAAATACCATCTAATTGCTGTTCTCCACCAAAACCACTCATTGCTCCAGGAACATGGCGGCATAGCAATAACCCTTGGATTTAATTCCGTATTTCTCCAGCAACAGTTCCTGGACCCGCCCACCAAAACTGAAACCCCTTCAGCTGCTGCCTGTGGTACTCTCCTTCCATCTCAAATCCCTGGATCAAAGTTCCCCCGTGGCATCTTTAATCATTAATTTCACATCATGCTTTCTGCTGAACAGAAAAGATTTGGCTCCATTTCTTTCAATCTTATTCTCATTAGACAGCAGGCCATCGACTTTCCAGGGCTCTGAAAGACTGATGCTGAAAGTATTCTTTGAATCACAACTCCCTCAAAAAAAAGATCCTCACTGTCCGTTTGTGCCGATTATCTCCACACCTGGGACATTTGGGCATTGTTTTGAATCATATTTTAATTAGACTTGAATCCACATTTGCACAATCAGTGTATGAGTTAGTAACCAGAGACATTTTCCAATCTACAACGGTGGTGGAATAATCACTGTGGCTTTCCCAATCCAATTGAAACCCTGTTGCATTGTTCCACCTCAAGACTTTGGAATAAATAGGGGAACACATATTCAGCGCTTCATAACAAACTGAAATCTAAATGACTTATATAAATCTGTAAACTATTTGCAAAGAGGTACAGACAAAATTATATCAGAAAATTAGTATTAGCCTGGGACCTAACTGAGCAGTTTGAAAGCTTTAGACATTATAATTCTCATGTCGAATAATATGGAGATACACAATAAATTATAAAAGCATCAAACAAATTCAAAACAATGAGAGAAAATCTGAGTAGTGGGAACAAAATTATTCTGATAAAAGTGCCTTCCAAATTAACTTTATAGATACAAAGTTCTTATTATTAAGAAGTATGAAGTGTCTTTGGTAAAGGTCCCTTACATCAATGCAGTATCGAATCTTCTTAATTTTTTCAGTCTATTCACTTTAGGTACTGATTATCAAGGTTTGTATGCCAAGTAAATTCAAGTGAATTATACATGTCTAGAAGAAAAATAAATGAATTTTCAAAGAGTCAGTTTTAAAGAGATTTTTTGAGTCCAATGTTTTCAAGAAAATTCATGTGAATTTCAAAAAAATTCAAATAACTATTCAATTACCGTAAATATGTGTGTATAATGTGAATCATTTTGTATCAAAATTGAGCTCCAAGTTGGGGGGAGGGGGGTTCACAATATACACACATATTTACGGCAGCGCGAAACGGGTGGGTGAGGGTGAAGAGAGACGGCAGTGCAAATTGGGCAGGCGAGGGGGAAGAGAGACAGCAGTGTGAATCGGGCGGGTGTGGGGGAAGAGAGACGGCAGTGCAAATCGGGTGGGTGAGGGGGAAGAGAGACGGCAGCACGAATCGGGCGGGTGAGGGCGAGGAGAGACGGCAGTGCGAATCCGGCGGGTGAGAGGGAAGAGAGACAGCAGTGTGAATCGGACGGGTGAGGGGGGTAGAAAGACGGCAGCGCGAATCGGTCAGGTGAGGGGAGGGGGGTTGTATTATACACGGGGATAAAATTTTTCACCCTTTTTCCCTCATAAAAATAGGGGTCACAGCATTATACATGCATATTTACGGTAGTTCTTTGAAATCTGTTCAGAGAAATGATTAACAGTCCACTTTAGCTACATTATGCTTCAGCAGTGAAATTTTGCAGTGCAATTTCAAGAAAAAATTGACAGTTTTTGTGTAACAATCAGCTATTCCACTGAGAAAAGAATTGCCTGTTCTGACAATTGCAGAAATCACTGAATTTTCAGCCCAAGCCCTGCCAATACAACAATCTGTCTGATGAGGACTGGTAGAGAAAAGGTAAATGCAAATTTGTTCATGGATTGCTGGTGTCATTTGACATTTGCAGAACCACTCAGTGTGCAAATTTAATTAATTGTTTATAAAGTGACTTAGACCATCTTGAGCACATAACAATAGGCAAATCATCTTTTACTGGACTGGTTATAAAATGAAGTTGGCTAAAAGGATACTTGCATTTGAGTGACTCTGTAGAGACTTCAGGGCATGTTGAGATTTTTTCATGTACATCAATTCCTATTTTTCAATGTTTTCACTGTTGGAGTATAGAAATTGAAATATTATTTCTTTCTCAAAGGTAGCTGATAAGCTTAAAAGAACATATATGGCATTTTAACTGACAAGACGATGAAAGAAACATTGAAAGATTCAAATTAAAACAAAATGACGAGGGGAGATGCAAATGGGTTATGAACATTAAATCAGACCTGTTGAACCAAATGGCTTCTCCTTATCTTGTATATTTCAACTCATGCCACCTTTTCTAATGACAAGCTCAGCAATAGGGTAATGAGAAGTGCCCACTCATCCACAATGGACCAGTTGTGTGGGGGATAGGTGAAAACTGAAAGGGGGCCATTTTCATTTTCTTCATCAGTGTCTGGAACATTTTGGAGTCTTCTAAGAAAGTTGATGCATTGGTGCATCTTGTTGACCATCAGGTCATCAGTTTCACGTCAGGTCATGGGAGATATTTGTTTCTGAGAGCTTGAAACTCTTTCAACTTAGTACCTTAAAAATGGACAAGGGGGTGGATTTTGGCCCATCTTGAAGTTAATGATCATCTTTATTTTATTGACACTGAGAGGTTGTTATTTTGGCACCATAATCACCATACTTTCCATCTCTTTCTTGTATTCTGTTCATTGTTATTTAATATCTGGCCCAATACTGTGGTGCCATTGGCAAATTTAAAGGTGGAGGTGAATTGGAGCTGGTCACTGTGGGTGTGGAGAGTACAGTCAGGGACTGAGTACATGTCATTGAGGAGCACCAGGATTGAGTATAAAGAGTTTGTATGTTGTCCTCAGGTGTTCTCGTTTCTTCCCACCCTCAAACTATATGCGGTTGGTCCATTAATTGCCTGTAATTGGGCGACGTGGCTTTCATTGGTCGAAATAAGCTTTTACCATGCTGCATTATTAATTTTTTTTTAAAAATACAGTACATTTCAAAATAAAGTAATCTGAATATTTGCCTTGTATGTTGATAGATTGTTATTTCTTCAGTCAATTGAGGCTCTATGAGGCACTGGTGAGCCCTCATTTGGACTACTATGAGCAATTTTGGGCTCCTCATTAAAGAAGGGGTGTGCTGATGTTGGAGAGGGTGCATAGGAATTTCTTCAGCCAGAGGGTGGTAAATTTGTTGCCACAGGCAGTTGTGGAGGCCAGGTCATTGGGTATTTTTAAGGCATAGATTGATAAGTTCTTGCTTAGCTGGGGCATCAAAGTTATGGGGAGAAGGCTGGGAAGTTGGGATGAGTGGGGAGATAAATCAGCTCATGATTGAATGCCGGAGAAGACTCCAGGGACTGAATGGCGTATTTCTGCACCTGTGACTTCTGGTCTTGTTTATAATTCTTTACAGTTTACCAGGTCAATATTGCCCCTCCCTTTCCATAGATGATGTACTCTCTAATTTACCCTGAAGAGTACTCAATGTCTTGGTAACTGTAGCCTTTCTGATTCTTCATTACATATTGAATTGGAGTTCTGCCCTATCATGGTCAGATAACACTGGACAAAAATTTTTTTCAAAACATTTGCTTCCAGAAAACAAACCAGATGATAGACAGCTTCAAGCTAAACATGAAGATGATTTCAGATTTGCTGTATCACATAGGAAGTTGGAGAAACATAAAATTAACTTCTATTAAATTTAACACATTTCATCGCATGATGTTTCATCGCTGAAACATTGTATTAGTTAAACTGACCTAAAAATATGTTGCCATTGATTTTTGTTTGTACACAGCATCTGATGCCTCTCATGTCAGTTTCCAACAATAGTTGGCCAGAATTTATGGATTCTAGTTGTCCTGATACTGCTTTTCCATGGATGCAACGTCCAGGTGAAACCTTTCACCATGTTCGTCACTGACTGCACCAGCAGGGAGGAAGTCCAAGTGCGAATGCAGAAAATGAATTTTCAATGACTTTGTTGTTTTGTATGTTTGACGTAGACTTAAAATATGACAGGAAATCACAAAAAAAAGATTAGATCTAAAAAATGGTATGTGATAGGAAAGTTTTCATGATCAGCAGTCCAAAGTCGATAAAAGACATCCAAAAGCGTTCAGGAAGCAAAATTTTCATTGTCTGGTGTATTTAAAGGACCCATAACCTAACAAGTTCATTGAAATGCATAATTTTACTGCTTTGCAGCACAAAAAAAATCAGTTGTGGCTCGGCAACCATAATTTTTTAGTTTTCACTCAAGAAATGCTTCCCTATGCATTAAATCAAAGCTCCAAATTTAAATGTCTCCCTGAAGATAAAAGGACTTATTTAAAGCTTATACAGATAACCCCCCATTTACAATGGTCCGACTTAAAAATTTTTGAAGTTAAAAGTGTTTAAATCTGTACTGTATTTTGAATTTAGGCTTAGCTATGATGTTCAGTGTCTCCTGTCAGCCCTATGATGGTCCCCACACTGACCTCACTGCCCTCCTCTCTCCCCATAGCCCTGTGTCGGTCTCCACACTGATCCCACTGCCCTGCTCTATCCCCACAGCCCCATGTTGGTTCCCACACTGACCTCACTGCCCTGCTCTCTCCCCATAGCCCTGTGTCAGTCTCCACACTGATCCCACTGCCCTGCTCTCTCCCCTTAGCCCCGTGTTGGTCTCCACACTGACCTCACTACCCTGCTCTCTCCCCACAGCCCCGCGTCGGTCACACTGATCCCACTGCCCCCTTTTTCAACTTATGATTTTTTTTTTTACGAGGGGAGTGCCAGAACGTAACCCTATCATAAGTTGAGGACTACCTGTACATCAAATAACATGGTCATTTTTTACTTTTAAATGTTGATTTCAAGAAATGAAGGAAAACACATGCCCCTTTATGGGCCCTTGTGCATGACTAACCCTGACTCATTTAATGTAAAGGTCCATGATTAATCACAGTCTGTAAATTTCCCTCTGGCAACTTATCGTCACACTCACAGACCTGCAGTGCATCAAAGCTACCTTTGAACATACAGCTAAACTTGCAACAAAAATGCATTAACTCAAACTAAACAAACATTAATGGGCTCAGATTTCTGCATTGTATTAATTTCCATGAGGAAACAAAGAAGTATTTTCAATAAAATGTTACAATAGGATGAGCTATTAGGCTTGCATGTGAGATTTTTGGATTTTCTAAGAAGGTGAATTGGGGAAATGAAGAGAACACAAACTAGTCCTCATTGTGGGGTCAGCAGTGGAAAGGGATAAGAACTTCAAATTCTTTTTTTTTTTAATTTTATATAAGTTTTAAGAGAATACAGGATATAGGACTCAATTAATATATTAACAATAATACATTGAATATAAAATCATAGAAAAACATTCATAAGGTCCAGAAAAACAATAAAAAGAAAAGGAGACTCCCTCTTCTCCCAGCAGCCCCTCCCCAGATTCAAAAGGAAAGGGGACAGACGGCAGGGAATAGAGGGAGATTAAAAAAAAAGAAAATAGAAAATAAAAAACAACAATGGCAAGGTTCAACATCTCAGAGTCACATCAGTTTAAAATATTACATTTCTAATAAGGAGTAAACTAATTGACAAATTATACAATCTGGGAATTTAAGTAATTTAAATAAGGATGCCAAATTTTGACAAACATATGATATTTATTCCTAGGTCTATAAGTAATCTTCTCAAGGGGAATACAACTTTGCACTTCCATGTTCCAACGATCAAAGTGAAGTCGGGTGTCGGATTTCCATGTTACTGCTATACATTTCCTGGCTATTGACAATGCAATTTTAATAAATTTAAATTTACTTCTGGACAAAAAGGACTTCAAATTCTTGGATATCAACATCTCTGAAGATCTGTTCTGGAGCCTATGTGTTGATGCAATCATGAAGAATACTCACCATGGCCTATACTTTGTGAGAAGTTTGAGGAGATTTGGTACGTCAACAAAGTCTCTTGTAAATTTCTACATGGTGTACTTAAGAGAGCATTCTGACTGGTTGCATCACTGTCTGGTATTGAGGGGCCAATGCACAGGTCAGGAAAAGACTATGGAGAGTTGTGAACTCACCAGCGCCATTATGGTCATCAGTGTTCACTTCATTAAGGACTTCTCCAAGAGGCGATTTCTCAAGAAATCAGCCTCTATTCTTGATGACCTTGACCACCCAGGCCATGCCCTCCTCTCACTGCTACCATCAGGAAGGAGGTACAGAAGTCTGAAGACGAAGATGAACACCCAATGGTACAGAAACAGCTTCTTCCCCTCCGCCATCAGATTTCTGAATGGACAACGAACCACAGACACGACCTCACTTTCTATTCTTTACTAATAATTTTTTTTAAATATAATATTTTGAACAATTTTGCACCTGTGATGCTGCCACAAAACAATGGATTTCATGAAATGTTCATGACAATAAATTCTGATTCTGATTCTAAGATAATTTTTCTGATTAGAATATTCTGTTCCATACAGAATGGACGCAATTGTTGTTGCTTTATCCTTCCCTGTGACTGCATGATCTCTATATTGTCACGATGTCTCTGATAATACTTTCATCAATCAATCAATTAAATCAGGTTCAAGACTAATTTTGCTATAATTTGGATTGATATAGAGTAAACTCCTGAGTGATTGCCAGGACAAGTTATCTTCAAAAATTAAAGGTAACTTGCAAGGTAAATGTTGCAAAGGTTTGGAGTAATCACAAGAATGACTTGTATTTAGATTCAGAATTAGAAAGAAAAGCTGTGTTGAAATTAAGGTCACAGTGAGGATTATATTTTGCAGTTATTTACATTATATAATCTCTGGTAGTTTCTGGTTTTATAATTTGCTTATGTAAATATTCTATTTGTACTTTTAATCAGTCTAGGAATCATTTAAAGAGTTTACAGCTGTGCTGCTCTGTGAGACATGATTAGTTTTAGACCACATGACCAGCTTCAGGCCAAACTCAATGAGTAAATATAAAATACAACTATTTATAAACTTAAGTTATGAACTCAGTAAAGAAGGAATGTCCATTTTTAGAGAACTTCACACACCTCGAGATCACCTGAATGAATAGCGCAGGCAGAGAGCTTTCGATGTGTGGTGACTTTTGTTATCCATTGAAACTTGAATTAGGAATGGAAGAGCAGGCCCTTTAAGCCTACACTGTCCAAAATGTGTTCTAAAATTACAGTTCTAAAATTAAAATGAGAAATATCGAGAGAAATTAAGGAAAACACAATATAATTCAACTTTTTTGTGAAGATCAATGATAATATTCAAATGAGAAGACTGGCTGTAGCTGGGGTGGGGTTTGGGGGGAGCGGGGGCAATGTGAAGTGTAACCAGCCTACAGCTTAGTCTGTTACAGAATTTCCCTGGAGATGATGAAGAATCAAGGGGCAGAGTAGAAGGTTGCATGTGCCCACGTCTGATCTTGAGGAGATTGATGTGTCCCCTCTGTGGTAACCAGGAGTTCTGACCTGCAGCTTGTTTTGTCTCCCATGGACCTTTCAATATTGAAATGGGAATGTAACTGACAACCAATGTTTACATGTTCAGGGAATAGCCAAAATACAAGGTTTCTTTCCTTTGAGTCTAAACCTGGAAGCTAATCTCTTAAAGCAGGTTTTAAAAGGACATTTCCACAATTATGAACAAAACTCTTTCAAATATTAGGGAGTGTTTATACTGAATGAATTGCTATTGTATGATGGAGGGAGAGTGTGGGTGATAGAATAGGCAGCCTGGCTCTCAGTGCATCTTGGACAGGCCTAGAGGCAAGAGCTATGTTTTTTTATGGGACCTGGAGACCTTCCGAGATGACATCATTGGATACTGCCAGGATATTGGCAGAGAGGGGTTGCATGCATGTGAATGAGAGTTTTGCTATATCTTGCGAATATCTGTTGCAGCTCTACTTGCTCCTGTGGGCTAGAGGAAAAGTTGAAGGTGAATTGGGGGCACTGAATTTGAATATCACCCCCCCCCACCAAGTTGCAAACTTCTCCTCATACACATCTTGGAGGTGATATTTAAATCAGGGCAGATGATCCTGTGGAATTTACAACATACCATTTGGACCAATGGGCATTTGTTTAGGCCTGCTCCCATCTTATTTCATCAAAATCTTCTCTCCCTATGCTTTTTATTTTCCCTTTCTTCAATGATTCAGCTCCCCTAAAAGACAACTTTGATATTTAAATATATCAACATAAAATACAGAAGGAAGAGAAGTCTTTACAAGCCCTCATTCATGCTCTGCCATTCAGTAAGATCAAGGCTCATCCAGTAAATCCTCCAGTTTCCCAATCAACCTCTTGTATACTGATTTGTCTGAAAAAGAACACTCTTATTTATTTACAGAACAACGGGTGCAGTTTGTAAGGTGTTTGCTCTTTCTCTCCATGTCTGCATGGGTTTCCTCCCACCCTTCAAAACATGCGAGGGTTATAGGTTAATTGGGAACCGTGGGCTTTTCGCCTGGAAGAGTCTGTTACAGTACTGTACGCCAATGTCTAAACCGAGATTTAGGAATCATTTTTCCCCTATCGTGCTTTGTGTAAGGGGCTGACATGAGAACTGCAGCCAATGTCCTCTTTGAGACTTAAAGTATAATCTCATGAGACTGTTATGACCTTGAAAATCCAGGTCATTGGCATCCTCAGCATCTAAGCCTCGCCAATCTTTCATAGTTTGCTGCATTGGAGGTGTCATCCAAACCTCATGCTCAGTGAGAGGGGATGGCGACTTTTCCTTCATCATGTCAGCGGTTAGAGCGCAAACACGTTTGCATAGTGAGGCAAACATCAGTTGCTGCTGGAAGATCATCAACTTGGTAAAGGGGAATTTTAATCTGCCTGAAACCTGTTGGTCTTCTTGTGAAGCAAGATGTCTGGAAGTAAATGCTGCCGACTGACACATTCCAGGGTCACATACTGAAGGATTCACTTTCATTTTACTCTATTTTTTTTTCCAGCCTCTCGTTGCTGCTTTCATCCCTTCGGTTGAGGACCATGGCTACTTTGTAAGGAATGGTGGTAGCTTTTGTATCTGAACTTCAAAGTGGTTTTCCTATTACTATCTGTGGGTCTTCATTTTGTTCAAATTGGCTGCCATGTTTCCTTCATTGAACAGCAGCCAATAACAGTAATCCCCCAGTATCCAACATATACCAATCCATGGGGATTGATGTATGCCAGATAAGTGAATTTGCTAGTTGCTTGAGATTGCATCTGGTGTGATTGATGAACTAACCATAAGTGGGTGCCACTTTTAAACTTTTGATTTTTTTTTTTACCTGTTCATTTGCTGCAAAAGTTTTTTGGCTGGTTGCATGACTGTGATGCTCCGTGGTGACAGTAAGCAGACACAAGATTCGAAAGACTGAACAACAGGCTTTATTCTACTTAAAGTCTTCTGCTGTAGTTAGCTGCAACTCTGTGTGACTGACTTCGAGGGGCCGGATGTGGCTTTTATCCCGGCGGATGATTGCCAGCTGACTGGGTGGGGCTTGGTCCATTCGGGTCGGCTGATTGACAGCCGGCCATGTGTGGTCTGTTCTCCGGTGATCTTCCAGCAGTAGGCTAGTAGTGTATTATCACTGTGTTTATTACCTATGATGCTCTACATGAACCTTATAGTCATACTACCTTCAGCAAGAGTGGCCTTGATGACCTGCTTCCTTTTACAGTACCAGACCATATCCCTGAGCTTCCTGCACACAGTTTGGCTATCACACTTCCCATACCATGACTGGATTTCAAATAAATTACTAGCGATAAAATGTTCTGAATATCTCAATAACTGGACGTGGAAGGAGCATGTCTTGAGATGAATCTTCAGGTTTTGCTATCAGCTCCAAACTTGCCGCTACACATGTCGTCAAATGTTCATTCCAAGACACCTGCTTGAATAATTTTCCCTTCTGTTCTTAAACCCTGCCAGCTTCATCTGATGTGTTTTTTCTGCCAACAATGCCTCATAATTAACACAATATACCAATCAAGTGAATTGGAATATAATGTGCAATAATCTTTGAATGATTGTTGCACAAGCTCTTAATGATGCTATTTACTGTTATGGATCCTGTTAATTCAAAATGTGCTGAAATACAAGGCTTTTATTTCAAATATTTGCTTCTATTGTACTTCTCAAAGAAAGAATTCCAGTACTCTTCACTATGTTTGGGACAAAGACATCTTTTTTTTCATTTTTTGTCCCTGTGCTCCACAGCTTTAAATTTGTAATCAAACAATTCATATGTGATTAAAGTGCACATTTCAGATCTTTTTAAAGGGTATTTGTACACATTTTAGTTTGACCATGTAGGAATTACAGCATCTTTTATAAGTGATCCCCTCATTTCAGGGCATATTTGGGGCATAGCAGTGGTATGTATATTAAAGGAGTCATGTTTAGTACTTCGTTGCATATCCCTTGCAGGCAAGGACTGCTTGAGGTCTATGATACATAGACATCACCAGATGCTGAGTATTTCCTCTGGTGATGTTCTGCCAGGCCTCTTCTGCAGCCATCCTCAGCTCCTACCTCTTTTGGGGGCTTGTCCCATTAAGTGATCCCTTTTGCATATAGAAGGCAAGCTCAATTGAATTTAGATCGGGTGACTGACTTGGCCATTCAAGAATTTTTCAGTTTTTAACTTTGAAAAACTCTTTTGTTGCTTCAGCATTATGTTTGGAATGTAGGATGAAGTGCTGTCAAATTGGTTTGGAGACATTTGGTCAAATTTAAGCAGAGAAAATGTTTGTCTACACCTCTGTATTCATTTTGCTACTCCCATCAACAGTTACATCAATCAATGAAGAATGAAGTATTGGAAGGTGTTCTCAGAGATCAGATATACAATTATTTGGATAGCCAGGAACTAATTAAAGATCGTTTGTACATGGTAGGTTGTGCTTAACCAGTCATAGAGTTTTTCAAGGAGATTACCAGGAAAGTTGATGAAGGAAAGGCTGTGGATGCTGTCTATATGTAAATTAGAAAGGCATCTGACAAGGTCCCACATGGGAGATTAGTCAGGAAGGTTCATACACTAGGTATCCATAGTGAAATAGTGAACTGGATTTGATGATGGACAGGAGATGATTGCTTCTCAGAATGGAGGGTTGTGACTAGAGATGTGCCTCAGGGATCGATCCATTGTTGTTTGTCATCTATATCAATTATCTGGATGATAATGTAAATTGGATCAGCAGGTTTGCTAAAATTGGAGGTTTTCAAAGCTTGCAGAGGGACCTGGACCAGATGGGAAAATGGGCTGAAAAATGGCAGATGGAATTTAATAACTGACGAGTGTGAGGCTTGGCATTTTGGAAGGACAAATCAAGAAAGGGCATACATGGTAAATGGTCGGGCACTGAGAAGTGTGGTAGAAGAGAGGGATCTGGGAATACAGCTATATAATTCCCTGAAGATAGTCTTAAATATTGGCCTTTATAAATCAAAATATTAAATACTCTCCCCACTCCAGAGTTATTGATGTGTAGTGGAGAGTGGTCATATCTAGTCCTCCTGAAATCCACGGTCATACACTTGGACTTAACCACATTGAGACTCGGGTTGTTACTCTTGCACCATAACACAAGATTTTCCACCTCTTCTCTGTAGTGCAACTCATTGTTGTTGCTGATGAGGCCGACGACTGTCATATCATCTGCAAACTTGATGACTCTGTTGGTGGTGGATATGGCGATGCCATCATGGTTCAGTAGAGTGAACAGGAGTGGCTGAGCACACAACCCTGAGGTACGTCAGTGCTCAGAGAGATGGTGCTTGACATTCTGCAGCGACACGGACAGACTATGGTCTTTAAGTTAGGAAGTCCATAATCCAGATACAGATAAGGCTGTTGAGTCCCAGTGAGGACAGCTTCTCCATCAAAAACATGATTCCAAGAATTAAATGATTATCATATGAGGAATGTTTGACAGCTCTTGGCTTGTACTCATTGGAATTTAGGAGAATGAGGGGAGATCTCATTAAAACATATTGAATGTTGAAAAGAATGAACAGAGTAGATGTAGAAAGGTCGTTTCCCATGGTGGAATAGGACAAGAGGGAACAACAGGATTGAAGGGCGTCCACTTAGAATAGAGATGTGGAGGAATTTCTTTGGCCAGAGGGTGTTAAATCTATGCAATTAGTTCCCACAGGCAATTGTGGAGACCAAGTCATTGCATGTATTTAAGGAAGAATTGTATAGATTCTTGATTAATCAGGGCATCAAATGTTATGAGGAGAATGCCAGGCAATGGGGCAGAGTGGAAAATGGATCCGCTCATGATTGATTAGCGGGGCAGACTCAATGGGCTGAATAGCCTATTTCTGCTCCTAAGTCTTATGGTCTCATTGAACGGTGTGCTTTTCCTCTATCAATGTTACTAGTGATTTAATAGTTAAATCTATTAACCTTTCATGTAATTAATTCTAAACATATCAATTGCAGAGGTTCTGAGATTCGTTGTCAGATCTTGTAACACAGATGGGGTCACTGACGCTGTGCCAAATATATATATCATCCACTGCCTTTACTCTTTCGCTTTGCAATTTGTTTCCTTTTCAAGTATTTCCCCAATTCTGCTTTCTAAATTTCTGTTGCATCCGTCTCCTGCACTTTTGCACACTGGCAATCCCAGATCGCACCAATCTGCCGTGTATGAAGCCCTACCAACTATTCTGCTACTGGAAATATACATGTCATTTCACTTCCTCAAGCACACAGTTTTTAGGCCTAATAAAATTTTTCTTAGCCTCCCTGCACTAAGAAGATGCATCAAGCCTCCCAGATTCTCCTCTTGCTTGGTGATAAATCTCTTGTGAACATTCTCCGAGGGGCTGATATAATTCTGAGAGTGTTATCCCTGGAAAATGGATACAGCATTCTTCTCAGATTTGACTTTGACTAATCTTCTTGGTTTTGTACTTCATGACTTTACTTAAACATTCCAAACTTTCTACAGTCAAAGTCCTTAAATCCAGACTGCTCGGGGATCAGGTTGGTCTGGATTTTCAGATTTTTTGAATTGATTCTTGGGCAGTACTTTTAAAATTCTAATTATAGGAGAAATAAACAAGAGGTGAACATGTAAATTTGAATCATTAGTAAATAGAGCATGTTTCATTTATCAAAATGAGCAGTTTTAAAGGAAAAGTCAAAAATATAAGCATAATTTTTAACTACAAAAAAAGAGTGGGTAATGTTTGAAATTATGTTTTAAAATGAACATTGTAAAAGAAAAATAGGATATGCAAATGAATGTCTTTGTAATAAGATTACCTCTATTAAGCATGGTCAATCTGTGGTGCTTACACATGCATGCACACAACAGCCCACTAAATTTAAAAAGTTTCAAAGTTTTTGAAAAGTCAGGATTTTTGAGTGGT
Source organism: Narcine bancroftii (assembly GCF_036971445.1). NCBI lineage: Eukaryota > Metazoa > Chordata > Chondrichthyes > Torpediniformes > Narcinidae > Narcine > Narcine bancroftii. The sequence goes on from NC_091476.1 coordinate 5,036,510, forward strand.
CTGGATTTCTAGTCTATAGTTTACCAACTTGAAACTTAACCAGAGTTTTGCTCAGCCTTCTTGCCCATTCTCACCAATGTAAATTTATTGTTTAATGGCTTTAGCAACTATTTGTGCCTGCAGCAAAAATTTCTGTTTGTAAAACACTGTGTAAAACCCTATACCTGAATCTACTTTAAAATTATACCTTTCATTTATTTTGTCTTTCTTTATTCAGCATGCAAAATGATAACAAAGAATTCAGGAAAGAGTACCATGTAAAGGTCAAAACCTTTTTTGTTTGATTTTTGTTAATTTTGTGCTTATCCCTTGAAGAAAAAAATCTTGTTTGTAGTGTTGCCATAGTTACTGTGACATCATATCCGAGTGGAAAGAGAATTTGTATCTCATTCTTTGAAGAATCGTGACAGAGATATCAGCTTGAGATACTTTTCTTTGAATTCATCTGATTTTGTTTTTTTATTTTATATCTGTTTAAAGTTGAATATCATTATATCATTTTCCAGTTTGCTTTGTCTGCTCATCGTTATGAAAATCTCAATGTGAAGTTATGCAAAATGTTTATTTGTTTTATCAACGAATTAAAGCTACTTACAGCTGCAACAACGAAGTTTGATTTATTGAATTAATAAGAGAGTAATTTGGAATATCGTCCCTTACGTTTCTTGGTAGATGGCACGTTTTGAAATTGGGAAATACTAGAAGTTGGAAAGTGTCCTCCATACACCAGGAACACCAACACTCAATCAAGCTGTTAAATAAAATTGGTCATCTACACTTTGCAACTCAAATCAGAACAAAAGTAGGTTCAAAAATGGAAAAGAGACTCAATGTCAGTTTGAATGATAGAAAAGACTGAGCTCTAGGCTGCAGAATGTGTTGTGTGCTAATGTATTCAACAGTCATGTTGTTGGAGGATGCAGTGGAGTCGTGTGTGTGACTGCACGTCCTGAGTTCACTGAAGCAGGTAAGGCTACCAGACACCATCACCCTTCTACAGGACCTCTATCGAGAGCATCCTGGCTGGCTGCATCACAGTGGGATGGGTGCTGTAGAGAACTGGATTAGAGGTTAATCCACAGGACCCTAAGAGTGGCAGAGAGAATCACTGGGGTCTTCCTCCCCATCATCGATGTTGTCTACCAGGATTGTTGACTGAAAAGAATGCTAAAAATCGTTGAAGACCCCCTACCACCCCGCACACAGCATCTTTCAGATGCTCCCATCGGGAAAGAGATCCAGAAGGATCAGAGCCAGCGCCACCAGGCTGAGGAACAGCTTCTTCCCGCAGGCAATGAAAATAGTGAACGACTAAAGAAACTGCTCACACTAACTCTCCGAGACTCTAATATTGACTAAACCGTATTTATCTGTTTATTTGTATTTAGGAATAATTGTTCTGCATATCTATTTTTGTCTGTGTGTGTAATGTGTCTGGTTGTGTGCCTGCATGTTTTGCATCAAAGACCAGAGAACACTGTCTTGTCGAGTTGTACTTGAGGAAATGAACTTGAACTTGATATATGCAAACTTTACATGTGGTGAATTCCTTGCTCTTGTAAAATTAAAGCTCTTATATGTAGTTTCTGTGTCCTAGTGTCCTCTAAGTGTTATTGTAGCTGGAACGAATCAGAATCTACTCCAGAATCCAAGGACATTATATTCCAATCTGTGCCAGAGGAATTCCAAAACCCTATGCTGTCATCAAGAGAAGCAACTTTGAACATGTCATTCACCTGTTGCTACAAATGGCCCACGAAGTGGAGCACAAATCTCTCAGTGAAATTACTTGAAGGTGAACTTTTGCACATATCGGTGATAGAGCTAAATTAAGCAAGAGGAGCCTTGCTTCAGAACATGAGACTGAATTGCCAGACCAAAAGAAGGTCAAAGATATTAAGAAAACATCTTCATTGCAAACTAGTGGAACATTCCTAGAATAGTTAACTCGAAAACAATACTATCAGAGTTCACTGCAAAAGCTGATGGAGAAAGGAAGACAAAGACAAGTCAAAATTTTACTGTTGTTATTTTCCCAATTATATTGTTTTGGCATTGTTAGCTGCTGAGAAAACCACAGAAACCTGGCTTGATGCCATTTTCAAAAATCACTATAACAAATTTATATGACTGGGAACAGAATAAGTTATACAGAACGGTAATAGTATTCAAGACCAAGAGGGTAATTTTGCACCTGTTTGTCTATGGATGTTCCATTAAGGTTAGAGGTGACCTAAAGCTCTTGTGTTACCTTTGGGAAGATTGATTGTTTTATTCTTGATCCACTTAACTCTTGAATGTCCCCTATGGAATATTGGAGAGGAAAAGAAAACCTGCCCAATATTTGTCACAGCATTCAACAGATCAGAGTACTGAAGAATAACATCTCTGCTTGTCCTTTAGAATTGTCATAGAGTACCAATCATTCTTTGTAAATCAGCAGGGGTGCAAATCCATAAATAGATCATATTCTCGTGATATTTTCTGTCAAATGTTAAGCTGTTGCTCCTGTTTCTTAGGATAATAAACTTACCTGTACCGATAGATCATGAGGGCCTAGGATAGGGAAATCAAAAACTAGAGTGCCTAGATTTAACATGAGAGGGGAAAGATTTAAAAGGGAACTGAGAGGGAACAAGCTGCCAGCTGAAGTGGTGAAGGTAGGGAGAATTGTAACATTTAAACGATATTTAGACAGGTACAGGAATAGGAAAGATTTCGAGCAATATGGGCTGAACACAGGCAAATAGGAATAGATTGAGTGGACATCTTGGTTGGGTAAGTAGGGCTGAAGAACCTGTATTTATGTAGTAAAATTCTATGACCCTGAACGACCATGGACAAGATGATTATTCGAAGAGGAAGATTTTAAAGAGAATGACAAAAGAATGAAGAAAAGTAAACTCGTGGAGCTGTTCATGGAGTGAGTTTCAGAGCTTTGATAGATGAAGGCACAACTACAAATGGGTGAGGGATTAGAACTGTAACATTCAAGAGGCTAGAACTTGGCAAACATGGATCTAAGGTGGTGAAGATCTCAGAAGAAGTGTACAATTGAAGACATCATTGGGAACCAGTTTAGATCATTGAGCATAAAGCTGGTGGGTGGACGGAGGAGCAGAGTTGACGTTTGGTCTCAGGCTCATAAAGAATTGAAATGGCGGCTGACGTGGACTCTCTCACAAAAGTAATATTGAGAGATCTAGAGATAGCTGGGATTTGGAAGAAATTCTACACAGCATTCTTTAATCTTATAAAATAATTCTGAAATCAATGAGCCTATTTTTCATTTGAAGAAGTGAATTGAAGAAACACTCATAGACAAGAGGGCCTTTTGTGAGGAAATTATTTACAATTTACAGACTAGATTTTTATTTTTTTGGGTGGCCTGTCCTGATTTCACCCCTGTAACCGATTAACCTACTAACCCCGTGCAGCTTTAGAATGTGGGAGGAAACCAGAACACCCGAAGGAAACCGATGCAGTCACGGGAAGAATGTACAAACTTCTGACGGGCTGCAGCAGATTCGAACCCAGGTTGCTAGTGATGTGATAACATTGTGCTAGCCGCTACGTTTATCGTACCACTCCTGGATGAATAAGTCATGGATGAAACTGTCATAATTTGCATGTTAAGTGAATACTTTTTATTATTGTTTAGTCTGCAAACATACAAGGGTGAAAAAAAGCAGAAGATCAAGATCTGATATATATCTGATAATATAACAATGGAACTTTAAGCTCGGGTCTGGAGTTGTCATGTTATGTGTGCTGAGAAGACTGACTTTAGACAAGCTTCACATTGAGCATTCTATTATCGTGAGCCAGATATGTTTGTTTGCTGGTCTATGTAAGATAAAGATCTTGAAGAACTTTGTGGACAATATATCATCTGTCTTGTATGAAGTGCCAAGCCAACAATAATACTTTGGATGGACATTGGGAGTTTTTCAAAGCGTACACCATGACAGCATCGAGTCCACGCTGCTGAAGATCCAGCTGCGCTGGATGGGTCACGTCTCCAGAATGGAGGACCATCGCCTTCCCAAGATCGTGTTCTATGGCGAGCTCTCCACTGGCCACCGTGACAGAGGTGCACCAAAGAAAAGGTACAAGGACTGCCTAAAGAAATCTCTTGGTGCCTGCCCCATTGACCACTGTCAGTGGGCTGATCTCGCCTCCAACCGTGCATCTTGGCGCCTCACAGTTTGGCGGGCAGCAACCTCCTTTGAAGAAGACTGCAGAGCCCACCTCACTGACAAAAGGCAAAGGAGGAAAAACCCAACACCCAACCCCAACCAACCAATTTTCCCCTGCAGCCGCTGCAACCGTGTCTGCCTGTCCCACATCGGACTTGTCAGCCACAAACGAGCCTGCAGCTGACATGGACTTTTACCCCCTCCATAAATCTTCGTCCGCGAAGCCAAGCCGAAGAAGACACCAAGATTAATATGGGAAGGGGATTGATAAACTCCTGATACTCATCAATACTGAAGTGACATATAAAATATTAAAATGATCATGTGGTCAGAGGTGATAAAGATGTCATCGAAACTGATTTCCTTGTTATTAGAGCTAATACCATTTTTTAAGTTGCTATTAAAATTAAAACTTCCCAGACAAACACTAGCATCCAAGGCAAAAGCAGAAACAGTGGAAATACTCAGAAGGTCAAGTCATATCTTGAATATCCCCAGTATTTTCTGTTGTATATTTTAAATTTACAGTATCTGTAGTTTCTGTTTTGAATCTCAGTGTCCAAGGTTCACTTGATGCATCACACACAAAAAGTAACTTAAGATCAATTAAGGATCAGTAACAGAGCATAAGAAAAAGAATTAAGTTCCATTTTTCATGTCCTTGCCTACTTTAAAACATCTTTGATTTCAGTCTTCCATTGAGTTGATTTCTTTTTGAAACAACATGATGTTAAGCACAAGGCTATTTCAAATGGTGCGGCAGAGAGATGAGCAGACATGGTCACTGAAGAAACAGGAATGTAGCAATGTCGGAATTCAGCAGTGAGATTTTTGTTTGCTCAAGTACCGAATTATATCAAACTCAGCAACAGCTTTTAAACTCCTGTCATGTCACTAATGTGCTAAAGGCTCAGAAGATGTTGAGAGCAATCCTGGGAGAGTGGAAGGGAACCAGATGTTACAGAAATGAAATTGGGATTCAGTACAGGATGAAGAAACTCAGCAAGTTGTGCAGTATCTACAGGAATTCAAGGGGAACCAACATCTCTGGGTTATCCATTTTGGGTAATGGGAAACCATCGGGCAGCCTGCTGAGTTCCTGCAGCACTTTTGTCATTTCCAATTCAAGAATGTATCAATTGAACAAGAAAGTCTGCAAACACTGGGGTTGAAAGCAAACATCCTGGAGGACTCAGCAAGTCATCCAGCGTCCAAAGAAAGCAAAGGGTAACCAATGTTTCGGGCCTGATTAAAGTATTGACCAAAGACACAAGCAGGTGCCTGAATACAAAGGTGGGGGAAGCTTGGGGGCTTTGGAAAGAAAAGAAGGAAGAAGGGGCAGGGGGAGCACAGGCTAACAGGTCAGAGGTGGATACAGGTGCAAAGGTAGAAGAGAAAGATGCTTGTGGTAAATCACTGCTATGCTATGATTGGCAGCTGCCTGATGGACCCACATCCTGAGACCGATCCTACCCATGGCCCCTTGCTTGCTCTCCATTCCCCTCTGCCTTGATCAGGCAATGAGGTTGATGGATGTTCCAGTCTATAGTGAATGAAAGCCTATCAATTTCACAACTTCAGTATTGTGTGATTATTTATGGTGCATCAATGCTGATGGGGAAGGGGTAGCTCTACTTGGAGAGGGAATGGAAGGGATTGGAGAGCTGGAGGGAAAGAGACAGAGAGATATAAAAAGAGAGAGACTCGGCATGGGTTTAATTAAAACCAGAGAAGTCGATGTTAATGCTGTCAGATTGAAGAGTGCTCAGATGGAATATAAGGTATTGTTCCTCCAATTTGCAGGTAGCCTCAGTTTGTCAGAATATGAACACCACATGTTGGTGTGGGAATGGTGTATGGAATTTAAAATGGTTGGCCACTGTGTAATCTAGATAAATATTGGGAGAATTTGGTAAAATTAGAGTAGGTTACATACAAACACACATTTTAAAACCTATCTTAATACTGAACAATTCATATTTAGTGGACTTTACAGAAAGTATGGAGAATGCTATGCACATTTCACAAGTAGGTGCTAATTGAAATGATGTCATCAAATGAATTGACTGGAGACAGGTCATCTGTGTTGAAAATTTTTACAAGGCTTCTTACCTTTCTGCAAAGTGCACAGAAAGGTAACTCCTAAGAAGTTTGTTTACTTAAAAGAACAGATGGGAGCACAAGACTAACTCCTATTGTTTGCTGGAGAAGGTGGGGGTTTTGTGGCAAATGTGAGAGTCACATGGGCTTTCTGGCAGTTGGAAGATGAAGGGAGGGAGGGTGAGAGAGAGAGAGGCAGAAGAGTCATAGCTGAAGCAAGCAGGAAGCTGATTGGAAATGAATCAGAAAAATCTTGGAACAACAAATCTCTCTCTGCAAACCTACAAGGAACCTTCCTGAGCAGTAAACATTTACCTTTCGAGCACCAAAGCCTGGTGAACTTTATGCATGTTAAATTCTGTGCACAGTATAAGAATTGCCTGCAACCAGTGAACTTAGAAGAATGTGAAGTAAAATTGAACTGTGAACCAAATAACTTTTCTTAAATTTACGCACACCATCATACACGCGTGCTTAGAATTAGAAGGGGGTTAATTTGGGTTAGTTAAGTTAATAGAGATGTTAAAGTTTGATTCTGTTTTCATGTTTAAAGATCATTAAAAACAACTTTTGTTTAAGTAACCATTTGCCGTGGTGAATATCTATTGCTGCTGGGTTTTGGCGTTCTTTGCGCTCGTTACAACTGAGAGATCCTTGCTATTGCAGCAAACAGAGCAAAGGCATCCAACAAAACAATCTCCCAGTCTGTGCCCTGCCTTGTCGATGGAGAGCAGGCTACATTGGGAGCACTGAATTTAATAATGTCGCACAAAAATCTAACAAGCTAAGTCAAGAAGTTGACATGAAGCCAGTAACACACATTCCTTTGACAAGTTCACATGGACTCCAAAAGCCTGTTGATAGGTTAAAACTGCAATAAGATAAATATGTTCATAATACTTTTCTAAAAGGGGAAAGCAATTGGTCACGGTAAATGTGCAAAGTGTGCATGGTATATGTGCACAAGTGAAATGAAGAGATTTCTGGGTTTTCACAGTCATCTGTGACTTATTATATTTCTGGCTTGACCTGCAGATTAAATAAGAATCCGCATCAGGATTCCTAATGAAGGGCCCAGCCCAGAAACGTTGGCATCCGTTTACTTCCTATGGATGCTTTGTGATCTGCTGTGTTCTCCAGCATTGCACTTGAGCCCAGGATCTGCAGATTTTCTTGTTTAAATTTGAGGGAGCTCCCTGTTTTATCTTTGCCTATCTGTTGATCCATCTATAATTGCCATCTTTGAGATCAGTACTGTACAAACCTATGGATATCACACTTGAAGGGAAGCATTTCATTTTGATTGTTTATGCTGAACATAAGCTGTAATTGTTCTCTCTGCCTCACATATGATTTCACTAGTTTAATGCTGGTGACCTGGAGCCTCCCTTTTCCCTTGACCTCACCAGGTAACTATGAGCTACAGGTATGTCCACATCAGCCTATAATCTTGCAAGGACATTCCAGCAAAGGGCTACTCAGAAATAACTTATTTTCAGAAATAATATGGCTGCAAATTATCTCGGGGGCTGCTTGACTTCATTTACAAGCTTGTTGCTTTCAGAAATGAGTTGAAGAGCCAACAACTTCCTGCCTGAGAGGTTTCCAAGAAACAGAACTGTCTGTTACTCTCATTCTCCACTGGCCATTCCTCATTTATAAGTTTCAAGCATTAAGCGCTGATCTGTAGTCATTGCCAAGAGTTAGACTGGTACATGTACGCAATAGATTCTGACTGAATAGTCCTGTCCAGTATTTATGTCGCAAAGAAAAAAGCCACCTAATCCAATTATTGCTGTGCCAGATATTTCAACCCAACCTTCATCCCATTTTCCAACTCATTTCTTAAAGAAAATTTATTTTTCAAATACTTTCAAAATCTTCTTTAACTTCTACTTATAATGGCCAATTTTCTTCATCACTGGAGATAATTCACTTGAATGAGTTTTGCTCTTTGGTTCATTAACCTGGTTTAGATTAGAAAATCACACATTAATATTCCAGCCTATAACACACTAGGCTGTATCATTCACATCCACATTCCAGGACCTCCAAATACTAAATAAACCATAGAATTTAACTGCACATATGCAATTAATCAACTGACATGTTGGCCATGTGATTGGTAGCACCCTCTCTGCTAAAACCACAATCCATGAATGCTAGCATTGAGCAAATAACCTTTTAATGCTCACTGTTTTGCCTCACACAAGAAAGTAAATGATCAAAACAATGCCAAGTATGTGGAGTTAAGCTTCAGTGGAACCTGGAGGAGATAGAAAGGAAGGTATTATCTTGATTGGCTAATCCTTCATTCCTTTCCTCTAGGAACATTGACATACATCTCTCTATAAATGATCCAATGGCTTCTTTATTATAACAGGTTCATACTAATGGCAGATTTTGTCCTTGAAGTTTGCATTCACAAAATGGAAAGAACGCTGGAAAATGTTTCGGCTGCCAGTACAGGTCACAATTTTAAGTTCATTCCCTTTAAATTAAAAGTGAAGTATATTCAAAATTTGAAGTGTTCTCTTATTTCTCCTACATCAGGCCCTTTCAAGGTTTATGGTGAGAAGGTAAAGATTTAGGAGGGACCCAAAGGGCAAAGTTTTCACTCAGTCAGTAGTCCATATGTGGAATGGAGAGGCAGAAGAAATTATAGAAGCAGGTACAATTATGACATTCAAAAGACATTTGTATATGGATAGGAATGGTTTTGATGGATTTGGAGCAAATGCAAGTAAAGGGCCAACGAGTGGAGTGGCTGTGAGTGGCGAAAGTCCCCTGGATGTCCTCCAAGTCTCTTGCATCATAGAACATAGAACAATACAGCACAATATAGGCTCTTTGGCCCTTGATGTTGTGCCAACCCATATATCCCTTCCTAAAAAAAAGTACTAAACCCTCCCTACCCCATAACCCTGTATTTTTCTTTCATCCATGTGACTGTCTTAAGAGTCTCTTAATTGCCCCTAATGTTTCAACTTCCACCACCACCCCTGGCAAGGCATTCCAGGCACCTACAACTCTCTGTGTAAAAGACTTACAGCTGATATCTCTCCTAAACTTCCCTCCCTTCACTTTGCACTCATGTCCTCTGGTGTTTGCTATTCCCGCCCTGCAACACAGGTGCTGACCGTCCACCCTTTCTATGCCTCTTAGAATCTTGTAGACCTCTATCGTCTCCTCTCATCCTCTAGGCTCCAAAGAAAAAAATGTCCCAGCTCTGCTAACCTTGCCTCATCTTCTAATCCAGGTAATATCCTGGTAAATCTCCTTTGCACCCTCTCCATATCTCCATTATCCTTCCTATAATGAGGTGACCAGAACTGAACACAATACTCTAAGTGTGGTCTTACCAGAGATTTGTAGAGTTGCAATATGATGTCTCAACTCCTGAACTCAATCCCCCTCTTAATGATACCCAGCATCCCATAGGCCTCCTAACTATCCCATCAACCTGTGTGGCAACCTTGAGAGATGTTTGAATCTGGACCCCAAGGTTTCTCCATTCATCCATATTCTCAAATAACTGACCATTAACCCTGTTCTAAGCTTCCTAGTTTGTCCTTCCAAAATGCATGATCTCACACTTCTCTGGATTGAACGCCATCTGCCACTTTTCTTCCCAACTCTGCATCCTGTTTATATCCTCTTGTAACCTTCAACAACCTTCAGCTTCATCCACAACACCTCCAACCTTCGTATCATCTGCAAAGTTACTGTCCATCCTTCCGCCTCTTCATCCAGGTCATTTATAAAAAAAATCACAAAGACCAGGGGTCCCAGAACAGATCCCTGCAGCCCCTCCACTAGACACCAGGCAAAATACTTTCCTTCCACTACTACTCTCTGCTTTCTACCTGCAAGCCTTTTTTTTATCCACCTAACCAAGCTTCTTCTGATCCCATGCCTCCTGACTTTCTGAATGAGTCTCTTGTGGGGGACCTTGTCAAGTGCCTTGCTAAAATCTATGTAGACCACATCTACCACCCTACCCTCATCAATTTTTTTTTGTTACCTTCTCAAAAAACTCAATTAGGCTCATGAGGCACAACCTTCCCTTCACAAAGCCCTGCTGGCTGGACTTCTGTAAATGCTCATAGATTCTATCCTTAAGAATCCTCTCCAATTGTTTGCACACCACGAATAGACAAAATGTGGTTTGTTCTTTGGTATCCCCTTGACATTATTTCAGCAGGTGTTAATAATTCAGTGGTTTTAACGCATTATCTCAAAATGATCCAAATGTTAGCACTTTTGAGTTTTGGGTATTATGTAAAGATCACGTACCAGAAAGTCAAATTAAAGAGTAAAGAACAGATGTTCAGTTACCTAATAAACAGGTTTTATGAGTGTTTAATAAAGCAGCAGGGCTAATGATAGATTTAATGAGATGCACCTCTATGTAAAAGTGGTTATAAAAAGCTTTTAATTCTGACCTGTGCTATTTTAAAGTAAAGTAAGAAACATTCTGCATTTGTATTGAATTTTTCACAGCCATGAAGTCACAAGTTTATATGACATTAATTTGACTTCTGGTACATGAACGTTACATGATGTCACAGACACTTGAGCCCACCATGTTCATGCTGATCACTAATTACTCATCTACTCTAGTCCCATCACCATTATTTGGTCCATTACAAGGCCTCAATGATTCAAGTGCTTCTTCAAGTACCTCTTAAATGTAGTGAAGTACCTGCTTCAGTCAGTGTTTTCCAGATTCTAATCATGGTTTGCATTAAAAAAAATTATTCTTCTGATTCCCTCTAAACCTCTTACCCTTTACTCTGAACCTATGTCCTGTACTTTTTCATGTTATGGTTTAAAGTTTCCTACTGTTCCCTCGGTGTTATATACTCGTCATTTTGTCGACACCAGTCATACAACCATCAGCCTCCGTTACTTTCAACAAAAAAACTTTGGCTATCCAATTGCTTCTCATAAGTGAAATTCTCCATTGCCAGAGGCATCTCATAAATCTTCTCCGCACCACGTCCTGAGCAATCATGTCATTCTGGTTCAGGAGAGGGGAGTGCTGAAGTTGAGACAGTTCATGTAAGGCTTAAAGTACAGAGGAGCTGCTGAGAGATCAACCGTCTCAACTTCACTACTCCCCTCTCTTATTCTAATCTCACTTCCAAACACTCTGCTTCCACTCTCTCCGCAACAATCCCAACGGGTGGTGCTGTTTTGGACCAGCAACTTACTCCTTCTACAGGACCCCACCACAGATCATCAAGCCACTGTTTCCAATGCCATCTCCACTCTCATCACCTCTGGTCACCTCACTCCCACAGTTTCAATCTCGTTGTTTTCCATCCCCATACAGCCCAGTCTGCCTTTTTACCCAAGATTCATAAATCCAATCATCCAGGTAGACCCATTATTTCTGCCTGCTCCTGCCCCACTGAACTAGTTTCATCTTACCTTGACTCTATCTTTTCTCCCCTGGTCCTATTTCTCCCCTCCTACATTCACAATAACTCACATGCACTCCATCTCTTTAATGACTTTAAATTCCCTGAATCCCTCATGCAGAAGGTCTCAAAGCATTTTGTTTCCTTATTGAGATTGAAACCCAACCAGTCACCCTCTTCCACCAAACTCTTCTGCCTGGCAGAACTTGTTCTCACACTTAATCACTTCCTCTTTGACTCCTTTCACTTCCATCAATTCAAAGGAGTGGCCATGGGTCCCAGCTCTCCCTGCCTGTTTGTGGGCTTGGTGGGGCAATCCCTGCTGCCAGCTTACACAGGCAAGGCTCCTCAACCTTTCCTCCACTACACTGACGATTACCTCAGGGCTGCCTCATAATGAACTCATCAACTTCATTCACTTTGCTGCCAACTTCCACTTCAATCTCAAACTCACCTGGTCCACCTCCATCAACACTCTCCCCTTTCTTGATCTGTCTCCATCTTTGGAAATAAGCTTTCCACTGACATATTTTACAAAACCACAACTACATTTCCTCACGCCCTGTCCCCTGCAAGGATTCTATTTCCCTCTCACGATTTCTCCGTCGCTGCTGCATCTATTCCACAGATGAGTTCTTTCAGTCCAGATCTTCTGAAATATCCGCCTTCTTCCACAAATGTGACTTCCCCTCCACCACTATAAACTCAGCACTTACCAGCATCTCCTTTATATCCTGGCTCATCTACCCTCAGATTCAACAAACAGAGGATTCCCCTTGTTGTTTCCTACCACCCCATCAGCCTCCACATCTAACACATTATCCTCCAGAATTTACGGTACCTACAACATGATCCCACTACCAGGCACAACTTCCTCTCTCCTCTTCACTTTCCGTAGTGACAGCGCTCTCCATGACCCACCCATCCCTCTCCACCAATTCCCCCCCTCCCGCGGCTGCAGGAGGTGCAACACTTGAGCCCATACCACCTCCCTCAACACAGTCCTGGGCCACGAACAGGCCTTTCAAGTGAAGAAACACTTTACTTGTGTATCCGCAGGACTGATCTACTGCATCTGGTGCTCCCTTTGTGGCCTTCTCTACACCAGAAGGACTGGGCGCAGATTGGGACATTGCTTCACTGAACATCTTCGCTTTATCCGCATCAGTGACAAGGTATCTCCCAGTGGCCAACCATTTCAATTCTGCATCCCACTCCCATGCTGACATCTCTGTCCATGGCCTCATTTACTAACCCACCAAAACCACCTGTAAATTGGAAGAAAATCACAATTTTCCATCTGGACCTCTCCATCCAGATGGCATTAACATCAACTTGTCTGGTTTCTGATAATCTACTCTCCTTTCTCCCTCCTTTCCCTTTTGTCTAGATCTCCACCCCCTTCAGACTCCATTCACAGAGCCATCCCTTCTCCCCCTGTTTGCTGCTGTGACTTCCCTCCCTTATCCACCTATTACCTTCTGCCTTGGGGACCGTGCTCCTTTCCCCACCTTCTACCCTTTTGTTTGGGTGCCTGCCGACATTCTTCCATACCTCAAGCCAGAAACAATGGTTCTGTATCTTTATCGAGGTGGTATAAATGACACTCTTTGACCTCCTGAGTTTTTCCAGTATCGTATTTTTACTATTAAGTAGGAATCCTTCAATGTTAATGGAGAATAATAGGTGAAGCACTCAAGATATTAAGTCAAGCATGGGCTCTCTTATTCACTTGAAAGGCCAATAAAATGCATGTAAAAAAACAGAACTCATCAAGTCAGACAGCTTCTTAAAAGGAGAAATAATAGTTTTTGAAGTCCAGTTGGACAACAGAAAAAATGAAAAGAAACATGGAATTGTTTAACAAAACAATAAAATGTTTTAAATGGTTGTATTTTGTCACCTAATTGGAAGCTCATTCTTTATTCATGTTTTACTCATAATCTACATTTTTTTAATGCTTTAATTTATTGTACGATTACTGAATAGTACACCAATAATTTTTAATGCATGCTGCAATTTGCTGGACCACTCCGGCCTCTTCAATGTCACACAAGTAAGGCTGGATAATGAGAAGTAAAGAGCACCATTAATAATTTGATGAATCACTGGTCTTAGAACCATAGAACAATTATAGCACAAAAACAGGTCACTGCACCTCCTCGAGTCTATGCTGATCCACTCCATTTTGCCTCGTTCCACTAATCTGCATCCACATCCCATCCATCTCCCATCTATCTCCCATCCATATACCTGTCCAAATTTCCCTTAAATGTTAAAATCAAGCCTGTATCTACCACTTCAGCTGGAAGCTTGTTCCACACTCCCATCCCTCTCTGATTGAAGAACTTCCCCCTCAACATTTACTCTGTCTATTCCCCCCAATCATTTTAAATACTTCTATCAAATCTCCCCTCATTCTTCTACACTCGAGAGAATAAACTCCTGGTCCTGTTTAACCTTTCCCTGAAATTTGGACAACATCCTAGTAAATCTTCTCTGCACTCTCTCTATCTTGTTGATATCTTTCCTGTAGTTAAGTGACTAAAACTGCACACAATACTCCAAAATTGGCTTCACCAGTGTCTTATACAACTTTAACATAACATCTCAACTCCTCTACTTAATACTTTGATTTATGAAATCCAATATGCCAAAAGCTTTTTTTTACAACCCTATCCACATGTGACACCACTTTCAGGGAATTATGTATCTGTATTCCTAGATCCCTCTGTTCTACTGCACTTCTCAGAGTCCTACCATTTACATGAAACTGCTTTTGCCTGCTGTAAGGCAGATGGGTTCTCCATCGGCAGAAATTGCCTGAAGTGCCTCTTACAGTTCGAGAAGGAGAAGCAAAAGAGAGTCTCCCAGAGTCACCGAGTGTCTGTAGATTCATCTCCAGCACTTCCGCAGCCCCCACAGCCACACAGAGTCCAGGCCAAAATATTGGCAACTTGAGCTCCAGATCCAAACCTCCAACACAGTCACGAACCCTTCAGCGCCTCCATGCCTGGCACAGGCTGCAACCTCCTACATGGGCTGGCCTGTTGCTGAGGTCATAACCAAAGACAACTAACCAGAGCAGTGCTCTAATCTAGCACTAGCACCAAGAGAAAAGGATGTCCATCTGAGAAATCTTATCGTAGTCTTTATAGCATTTAGCAATATGTAGGATTATATATGACATCAAAAAGTATAATTAAGGTGCAAAGCAATTTCTGCAATTCATTGTATTCCTGAAGTATCGCTGTCAGGGGAAAAAAAACTCAACTCATCATACCTGTTGAATGCTTCATCAGGCTGAAACATTTGAGGACATTTAAGAGACTCTTAGACACATGAATGAAAGGAAAATAGAGGGTTATGGGATAGGGAGAGTTTAGTACTTCTTTTTAGGTAGGAATAAATGGGTCAGCACCACATCAAGGGCTGAAGAGCCTTTACTGTGCTGTATTGTTCTACGTTCTAAGGTACAACAATGTCAAATATTCATTAACTCCCTCATATCACATCGTCTTCAATGGTGAAGCTGAACGTTGGCATGTCATCGGAAACTTTGACAAACTTCTACAGACGTGCGGTGGAAAGTGTGGTGACCGGCTGCATCACAGCCTGGCATGGGGGCATCAATGCCTCTGGAGTGGAAAGCCCTGCAAAACTAAGTGGACACAGCCCAGTACATCGAAGGCAAAACTTCTCCCTTCCATCAAGAAAACGTACATGGAACACTGCTGTTGGAACCTCCAGTTTCAGGTATAACTCCACCATCCGATTGCTGATCTCACCCAGAAGCTCATTTAAGGATACTTGCTTTGCTCACTATTTATTATTGAATATTTATTTTCTGCATTTGCCCAATTTGTTTACATTTTTTGTTTTCCTTTCTTCTTGAGTACAAATTACAGCTACCAGCAACTAGAAATTCTGCTTGGCCCACAGGAAAAAGAATCTCAGGGTTGTGTGTGATGTCATGTATGTACACTGGGAATAAATTTGAATTTTGAAAGGCTTGTATGCGTTAAGAAAAAGTGTCCATTTTCCAAGGAGAACAATCCCAACTTCTCTGTTCTATCCAGCTGTTCAGCTATTCAGGTAACAAAAAGCCCCTCATCCCTGGAATAGTTTTACCAAGTATTTTCTACCTCTCTATATATCTTTCCTACCATGTAATGCTGAGAACTGGACCCAATACTTAATGGTTGAATTAATGCTTTATGATTTTGTAACCAATGCTTTCTTTTCTAAAGCCCAGAATCTCATTTGTTTCCCAATCCTACTGTCTGGCTGCTGGGTGTGAAAGATTCCAGAATACAATTTCAAAGAACAACAATTTGTCACAATTTGTGGGCCAATATTTACTTCTCAATCAACAAAACTAACCATAGATTTTCTGTTCATTTCATTTTTGATAATCACACAAATCATTGCCTTGTTTCCACATTAAAATAGTGACCCCACATTAAATTTTGCATAATGCTTTGGGACATTTGGATGGATGCAAAAGATGTTATGGAGATGGAATATTTTCTTTCAATGTTTCTGCAGCTGAGAATGGCTTACTGCACCAATCATATTGTGCAACAGCCACACGGATTCACTTCCACAGGAGACAGAATGTAGACTCCACAGGAGAATGTCCGCAGGTGGTAGAGAAGGGATCTGGAGATTACAGGGTGTAAATTTTCTGAAGCCTCAATCTCTCTAATTGCGAAAAAGAACAAAGATGTGTAAAATTGTGCCTCTTGTAGGTCAATTTCCTTAATGAATGCAGTTGTTAAAATTTTAGCTAAAATTCTAACCCACAGATTAGAGAAAATCACGCCATTTATCATTTCAGAAGCAGATGAGCTTTTATTAAAAATCATAACTTGCACCTTAATATTTGTTGAAAAAACACACAAATGCTGGAGAAACTCAGCAGGTCAAACAGTGCCTTCATGTAGCAAAGGTGAAGATACATCACCGATGTTTTGGGCTGGAGCCCTTCATCAAGGTGTGGGGGAACATGAAAGATGTCTGAACAAAAGGGGGGAGGGGAGTGGTAAGGGTGGGAGATGATAGGTGGAGGTGTGGGGGGGGGAAGCACAGCGGGAGGGGGGGTGTAGGAGTCTAGGCTAGGTAGGGAGAGAAAGGAAGTAGGAACTGGAATAACTAGTTAAAGGGGGGGGGGGAGGAGGGGAAAAAGCAGGCTGATTAGTGGAATGTTCACAACCTGGGGTATGTCGGTTATATATTCACTTTCCACTGTGGTCCCGGAATGTGTTATTTCTTTGTGTGCAGGTGAATCTGGTGATTGCCAGTCATTGATTATTGTGGGAGGATTTAATTGGGTAATTAAGTAATTAGTATGGACCAATAAAAGGAGGGGTTATTAAAGGACTAGCTTAGTAGTGAGTGGCATAGTGAAGGAGTGGGATAGTGAAGGAGTGGGTCTTCTAGACTTTGGCTCGAGGGTCTTGGGTGAGCAGGGGCTGAGGTAAGTCTCTTTTTAAGTTTATCTTTAATTGCTGTAATTTAAATTGAAGAGTGGGTGATGGAGGCTGTTGAGGGCTCTGATTGCAGGATGTGAGAGGTCAGAGACAGCACAGGTGTTCCTGATGACAACACCTGCAAAGGGTGCATCCAGTTGCAACATGGAACACCGGGTGAAGAAGCTGGAGTTACAGCTGGATGATCATAAGGGAGACAGAGGTGGTGATAAATAGGAGTTATGGGGAGGCAATAACCCCCAACAGTCAGGGAAATGGGTGACTGTGAGGAAAGGGGGGGTGGAGACAGGCAGTGTGGAGAACCCCTGTGGCTGTTCCCCCTCAGTAAGTATACTGCTTTGCTTTCGAAACTGTTGGGGGGTGGGGTGGGGTGGGGGGGGGAATTATCTACAGGGGAGAAGTCAAGGAGGTTAGGCCTCTGACACAGGCTGGACCCTTGATTCAAAAGGGAAGGGGGGGGGGAAGAGTAGAGCTCTTGTAATTGGGGACGATGGTTAGAGGAACAGATAAGAAGTTCGCTGGGATGAAATCAGGGATCCTGGTTGGTATGTTGCCTCCAGCTGCCAGGGTCAGGGATGTCTCTGATCGAGTCCACAGCATTCTGGAGGGGGAGGGCGAGCAGCCAGAAGTTGTGGTCCACGTGGAGACCAATGACATAGATAGAAGTGGGGATGAGATTCTGAAAAGGGATTACATAGAGTTAGGGAAGGAGTTGAAAAGCAGGACCTCAAGGGTGGCAATCTTGGGATTGTTGCTTGTCCCACGTGTTAGCGAGGGTAGAAATAGGAAGTTGTGGAGGATGGATGTGTGGCTCAGGAGCTGGGGTAGGGGCAGGGGGTTAGATTTCTGGATCATTGGGATCTCTTCTGGGGCAAATCAGACCTGTACAAAAGGGACGGGCTGCACTTGAACTGGAGGGAGACCAATATTCTGGCAGCCAGGTTTGCTAGAGCTGTTGGGGAGGGTTTAAACTAGTTTAGCAGAGGGGTGGGAATCAGAATGTGGGAGGAAGAACACCTGGAATGGAGGGAATAGAACAAAAATATAAATGGAGGGAGATAAAGGTAGTTGGTAACAAAAGAAGTACATGTGGAGGACAGTCTCTCAAGTGCATATTTTAATGCAAGGAGCATAGTAAATAAGGAGGATGGGCTTAAGGCATGGATGGCCATATGGAAATATGATATTGTGGCCATCAGTGAAACTTGGTTGCAGGAGGGGCATGTTTGGCAGTTAAATATTCCAGGATTCTGTTTTAGACATGATAGAACAGGGGGGATTAAAGGTGGAGGAGTTGCATTGCTTATTAGAGAGAACATCACAGCAGTGCTGTGGCAGGATGGTTTGGTGGGATTGTCCAGCGAAGCTATTTGGGTGGAATTGAAGAATGGGAATGTATTATAGACCATCAAATGGGGTGAGAGAATTAGAGGAGCAAATTTGTAAGGAG
This sequence comes from Narcine bancroftii, assembly GCF_036971445.1. Taxonomy (NCBI): domain Eukaryota; kingdom Metazoa; phylum Chordata; class Chondrichthyes; order Torpediniformes; family Narcinidae; genus Narcine; species Narcine bancroftii. The sequence continues at coordinate 5,055,177 of NC_091476.1, forward strand.
ATTGCGTATATGTGTGATAAACCTAAGGTGGTAGTTGTGGGAGATTTGAACTTTCTGAACATTAACTGGGACACCCATACAGTAAGAGGGCTGGATGGGGTAGAGTTTAAGTGTGCTCAGGAAAGTTTGCTGAATCCTTGCGTAGAAGAACCAACTTAAAGGGGCAATTTTGTGTCTCCTATTTGGAATGAGGTAGGTCAGGTGACAGAGGTTTGTATTGGGGAACACTTTGGGTCCAGTGATCACAATTCTATTAGTTTTGGGCTAGTAATGGAAAAGAATAGAGATGGGCCAAAGGTTGAGATTCTTGATTGGAAGAAAGAAAATTTTGAGGGGATGAGAAAAGATTTGGAGGGTCTGGATTGGGGTAAGATATTTTCAGGGAACAATGTAGCTGATAAATGGAGGATATTCAAAGGAGAAGGTCTGAGAGTGCAGAGTCGGTCTGTCCCCGTGAAACTGTAGGGAGCCTTGGTTTTCAAAAGTTATTGGGAACTTGGTTTGGAGGAAGAGGGATGTTTACAACAGGTATAAACAGCAAAGAAGGGATGAACTTGAGGAATATAAAGAGAATTTAAAAAAAAAATCTTGAGAGGGAAACTGGAATAGCTCAAAGGAGATGTGAAGCTGCTTTGGTAGGAAAAATAAAAATGAATCCAAAGTGTTTCTATAGGTACATTAAAAGTAAAAGAATAGTGAGGGATAAAATTGGGCCCCTTGAAGATGAGGGGGTAGGCTCCATGAGAAGCCAGAGGAGATGGATGAAATTTTAAATGATTTTTTTTCTTCATTGTCACTAAGAAAAAGAATATTGAGCCTGATGAAGTGAAGAAATATGGTCAGGAGCTCATGGATAATATAAGGATTAATGAGGAGGTAGTGATGGCTATATTGAAAAATGATCAAGGTGGATAAATCTCCAGGTCCTGACAAAATATTCCCTGGGACCTTGAGGGAGATTAGTGAACAAATAGTGGGGGGGTTTGATGGAAGTATTTAAAATGTCACTGACCATGGGAGAAGTGCTGGAAGATGGCTCATGTGGTTCTACTGTTCAAAAAAGATCCAAAAGTAAACCTGGTAATTGTAGGCCTTTAAGTCTGATGTAGGTGGTGGGTAAATTGATGGAAAGTATATACAGCTATTTGGAAAGGCAGGGATTGATTTGGAGTAGTCACCTTAATTTTGTGCATGGTAGATCATGTCTAACAAATCTTGCACAGTTTTTCGAGGAGGTTACTAAAAGGTTTGATGGGGAAGGTGTTGTCTATTTGGACTTTAATAAGGCTTTTGATAAGGTTCCCCATAAGGGGGTTAATAAGGAAAGTGGAAGCATTAGTATTAATGAAGTAGTGAGATTGATTCAGCAAAGGTTGGGTGGGAGATGCCAGAGAGTAGTGGTAGAAAATTGTTTGTCGAATTGGAGGCTGGTGTCTAGTGAAGTGCCTCAGGGATCGATACTGGGACAACTGCTGTTTGTCATGTATATTAACGATCTCGATGATAGGGTGGCAAATTGGATGAGTAAATTTGCAGATGATACAAAGATTGGCAGTGTTGTGGACAGTGAGGAAGATTTTCAAACCTTACAGGGTGATATAGGACAGTTAAAAGAGTGGGCTGAAAGATGGCAGATGGTGTTTAATACTGATAAATGTGAGATGCTACATTTTAATGGGACTAATCAAAATAGGACATGCACGTTGAATGGTAGATAATTGAGTGGAGTGGAACAAAGGGATTTAGGAGTCATGGTACATAATTCTCTGAAAGTTGAATCACATGAATAGGGTGAAGAAGGAATTTAATATGTTGGCTTTCATAAATCAAGAGTATTGAGTACAGAAGTTGGGGTGTTATGTTGAAATTGTATAAGGCATTGGTGAGGCCAAATTTGGAATATTTGTATACAGTTTTGGCTGCTGAATTACAGGAAGGATATAAACAGTATAGAGAGGGTAGAGGAGATTTACAAGAATGTTGCTGGGGTTTCAGGGTTTGAGTTACAGGGAAGGGTTGAGAAGGTTGGAGTTTATTCTCTTGAGCGTAGAAAGTTGAAGGGTGATTTGATAGAGGTATTCAAAATTATAAGGGGGAAGGGTAGAGCTAATGTGGACAGGCTTTTTCCACTGAGTGGAGGAGATTCAAATAAGAGGGCATCGATTGAGAGTAAAAGGGGAAAAGGTTAAGGGAAATACAAGGGGGAAATTTCTTCATGCAGAGGATGGTGGGGGAATGGAATGAATTTCCGGCAATGGTGGTAGAAGCGAGAACAATTTTGATATTCAAGGATAGGTATATGGACAGGAAAGTGTGGAGCGTTATGTGTCAAATGCGGGTCAGTGGGACTAGGTGGGAGATGATGGACTAGTGGGGCCAAACTGGCCTGTTTCTGTGCTGTAAATGGTTATATGGTTAACTTGGTTGAGTGGAAATATTTACTTGAGATTTTTAAAAAGATTTAATTTTGGATCTGGTTTCATTATGTGGATTAAGCTATTATATTTATCTCTGACAGCATCTATCAATGTCAATTTCAACAATCTAAACCTTATCTTCAACATGGTTCTAGACAAAGCTATCCTCTTTACTATTTGATTTGGCTTTAGAGCCTCTAGTTATTGCATTTCAAGAATCTGAGAACATTTCAGGAATTTGTAGGAAGCCAGCTGTTCATAAAAATCTCTTTATGCAGATGATCTTCTGCTTTTCATTTCCAACCCTGAAACTTTGATTTCATCCATGTTATCCTTGCTTTCTCAATTTAGTCAATTTTCAGGTAAATAATTAAACCACCTTAAAAGTGAGCTTTTTCCCCTTAAATCCCTTAGTACCTGCTTGTACTGATCTTTCTTTTAAATTTGTGAAAAATCAGTTCACTCACCTGGTATTATAATTACAAAACAATTATAAACCTCTATTTAAACACAATTTTCTTACTTTACTAGAACAGGTGGTGCAGTCATTATAGAAATGGTCACCCCTTTCTTTGTCTCTAGTTGGATGAATTAATTCTATTAAAATGAATATTTTACCTAAATTTTTCTTTTCAAGCTGCACCAACCTTAATTCCTAAATCATTTTTTAAATTCATTTGATTTAATTTTATCATTTTGTTTCTGGAAGAATAAACATTCTCATTTAAATAAAACCCAACTTCAAAAATTTAAAAGAAATGGAGGTTTGGGCAGTTAACATACATGATATCACATTTTGGACTTATTACAATAATTGACTGGAATGCCCCTCGTAGGCCACAGTGGATTTAAAATAGGCAAGAAAATTCTCCATATCAGCACTTTTTGGAGATGTACTACCTTTTTCTTTAATTAAGTAAATTAATTGATGATCCACAGTGTGAGTCTGGTTGCAATTCGAAATTATTTTAGCTTAAGTGTTTTTTTCTCTTTCTCGCCCTAGTTTATCCAATTGAATTTTTCAACCTTCTCTGAATGATTAACTTTTTGACTGGTTCAGAGTAGGTATTACAAGTTTTAAAGATTTATTTATTGACTATTGTCCTACTTCATTAGAACTATTGTCAAGTAAATTTGCTTTACCTAAAACTCATTTTTTAGGTGTTTGCAGATTCGAAACTTTCTCCACTCTCAATGACCTGAGTTTTCTGATACTCCTGACCTGAATATTGTTGATGCAATTTTAAGTTACAACCTTCACAGAAAGGTTTACTATCTACTATTTATGATATGGTGATGAAATTGTGTCCTGCTTCTTTAGATAAAATTTAAAAAGCATGGGAACAGGACTTGCATTTTTCAATATATGAAGAGAGTTGGGATTTGATTTTTCAATTGGTTAATACTACTTCATTATGTGCTCACCATTCTCTTACAATTTAAAGTAGTCCACAGAGGTCACATGTCAAAAGATAAGCTTTCACATTTACCCAAATTAGTCCTAGTTGTGACAGATCTAACAATGGAGATGCTACATTGATTCATGTTTTGAACTTATTTGAGCCTTAGATGCTGGACAGAGGTTTTTCAGACTTTATCAATTATCATCGATTTAAATTTTGATCCTAATCCTTTAGTTGCTCTTTTTGGTACTACTGGCAATACTGTAACACATCAAGAGTCAAATAACATCCTATTCTTCTAGCAAGAGATGTTGTACTACTTGGGTGGAAGAATGCTGTTCTGCCCGCTTAATGTGCAATGGTTGTGTGAAGTTATGGCTTGCCTTAATCTGGAGAAAATCCAATTCTCTATAACTGATAGGAATTTTCAAAAGATGTGTGGACATTTATGAACTACTTCCAAAATAGTTTCTAGGAATAATAACAGTTTTGATGGTAATTTTGTTCTTTTTTGCACTTTATTTTTCTGAAGCAGTATTTTTTTTGCCATACAACTCTGGTTTAGGTAGTGGGATTAACATGAAAGTAAAATATTTAATATTTTAATTCAGTGTGTAGAAGTGTTCATTGATTTGGGACTGATTATAATAGTTTTGTACAAAGTGGTTATTTTCTGTACTTGTGTATTCTATATACAATACATGATTACATATTTTATAGTCAATAAAAAGATTGAATAAGAAAGAAAGCAGGGTGTCAATTACGGAGGATGAGCGATTGCAAGGAAGACCTTGTGCAAAGAAATTGTGGCGAGTATGGCTTGAAAATAAAAAGATGGGAGGGATATCAGAGGAATTGCAAGAGAATATCCTAGTGAAATATAGACAGAAGGAGTTAGCTGGAGAGAGACTGCGGCCAACAAATCGAGTGGAAGGAATCAGACGTGAGGTCATTGGGGAAAGTTTGATGATAATGAGATGAAGATGAGTTTATTGTTTTACATATTCACTGAGATTCTTTACTTGCTGCAGCTGGACAGGTATTGTGGGGAAAAAACTACAACAGTAAAATAGTTGAATTAAATTAAAAAGAACAATAAATACATAGAAAATAAATATTCACAGTAATCCTCGTGCAAAAGAAGTGGCTTACAATGTGGCTGTTGGAGCAGTCTAAGATTAGTATGCCAAGAGCAAGAGGAGGTTCAAGAGACTGATAGCTTGGAAAGAAACTATTCCTGAAACTAGAGGGGCTGGTTTTTGGGCTTCTGTTGCAGTGGGCAGAGGTTGTGACCAGGGTGATGGGGTCCTTTTATCAAGTTGGCTGCCTTCTTGAGGCAGCATCTTACATCAATGTTCTCAATGGATGGGAGGTCTGAGCCTGTGATAGACCTAGCTATTTGCTGCCTTCCTCAGCCTTCTGCCTTCCTGGGCACTGGAATTGCAAAGACAGGCCATGATGCACCAGTCAATATACTTTCCAAATAGAAGTTTGATAGAGTATCTGGCAAATTCCCACATATCCTTAAACTCCTTGGAAAGTAGAAACACTGGTGCGCCTTCTTCATTGTTGCCTCGAAGCGCTGGCTCCAGAGAAGTCTTCTGAAATATGGACTAATAGGAACTTGAAGGTTCTGACTCCCTCCACCTCTGTCCCATCAATGTGGTCACTCAGCCTCTCCTTTCTAAAACCAGCAATTAGCTCCTTGGTTTTGGTGATGTTGAGTTAGATTGTTGTTTTGGCACCACCCAACCAGGTTCTCAATTTCCACAGAAATTCAGTCAATGACCAAATGCCTGACATAGGTGAGCCTGAGGTTCAGGTGATCTAACACAGAATGGAGGGCAAGTGAGATGATATCTGCCTTGACCTGTTATGATGACAGGTGAATTAATGTGGGTCCAGGTCCTTCTTGAGAAAGGAGCTGGTTCACTCCATGAAAACCTTTCAAAGCACTTCATGGTAGATCTTGAAAATGGTTTTATTAATACTGTTGAACATCGTTATTTAATTTATTATGAGTCATTTTTCAAGCTTCAGGAAATGCAATCAGAAAATAATTCATTATTTTATGAAAAGTTATTGTTACCTTTCTAAATAGTTTGTTCATACACAAATGAAATTGAAGGCCAGTAATTACAGAGTAAATTACTTTGTGAATAATTAATTCTGAGAATAATCTGTGGTTGAAAAGTTTAAATGAGATAAAATAGATATGCAATGTTTAAATCATAGTTTTGAATTTTATACATTGATTCTTGCAGAAGGAATCAATTTTATACCTGAGCAGTTTTTTAAATTTCATGAAAATGAAGTAAATTTGCATCTGGTTTCTCATATGTGGTGCTTGAGCCAGGAAAGGTGCTGCTCAATGAGGATGTATCCAGCTTGGATATTGGTCAGTGATAAGTGTTAGACCATCCCCAAATTGGAGGAACAACACCTCCTCTTCCAGCTGGTCACCCTCCAAGCGAAATGGGATTAACATTGATTTCTCTGATTCCTGTTAAACCCCCTTCCCCATCTTTGTCCCCCTTTCCCCTTCCTTTACCCTCATTTTGCAAAGCCAAGATCAATTCTCACCTTGCCTCTTATCGTATCCAATTGATGCCTTGTGTCTTTAGTCTGTACTCCCCCTCCCAGTCTTTAATTCAGATGTCTGCCTGCTTTTTTGATTAAACTTTGAAGAAAGGCTCAGATCCGAAAATGTTAGTGATGTATCTTTACCTCCTATGAATGCTGCAAGACCAGTTGAGTTCCTCCAGCATCTCTGTGTTCTTTTTATTCATGTTGATGATCTATTTAAAAAGTTTAAAATTGTTTGTTGGACATTATCCCACTTAGATCGTTTGTAATTGGTTGATGTATCATTCACACCAAATATTCTGATAGTTCGTGTTAACACTTGGATTGTAACTCCTGCCTCTTCCCCTTCATTGCTCAGTTTGTGTTGAGCATTGCAAAGCCAACCAGATCAGAGGTTCCAGTTGGATCTTGGTGATAGATACATCAACCTCAATAGTATAGTTAAAGCCCTGTTTTCCAGAATTCGAGCAACTGGCAGAAAAAAACACAAAGAAAATAAATAGGTAAAAAATCTAGGTTTAAAATTGACATACAACACAACAATAGTAAAATTCACTTATCTGGCATCTACCAATCACCATAGGTGCTTTAAAAAAAAAAACAGGGGATTTACAGTAAGTTAAATCAGCACCAAAATGCTGAAAGAACTTAGCAAGTTTTGCAGTGTCCATAGGAGGTAAAGATATAGAACCAACGTTTTGGGCTCAGGCCCTTTTATGGGCCTCCATCACCTATGGACCCTGCAAGACCTGTTGAGTTTTTTTCCAGCATTTCTGTGGACCTTAAACTAATTTTGGCAGTTGTAGACGCCATGTTTGTCAACTATCTGTGAAGGAAGGGCATGGTTCGCATAAGAATAAGTCAGGTCTGAGTATGAGTGTAGTGGCGGCTAAGCTGTCTGCCAACACAAACACTGACTTTATTGCTTCAGGGATACGAGTTCCAAGGGATCAGCAAATTGTCATAGGGCACTAGAGGGGGAGAACACCCCCAGCTGAGAAGACGACCCTTCAGGGAAGATGCCCATGACATTGGGCTTGGTGGCTGAAGGACCCACATGGGCTGCGGCTGCTGGAGGTTGGCTCATGGGTATCTGGAACGGAATTTGAGAGGGTGCTGAGGGCAAAAGGGTTTGCAAAGGGGCCCTGGGTGCTGAAAGCTTCTGGATCTGGGGGCTTTGGTTTGCCAATGTGCGGCTACAGGAGCGCTGGAGACAAATGGACCCTCAGTGACCCTGAAGGGACTCTCTTTTTGCTTCTCATTCTCTCATTGTTGGGGGCACCAGGCAATCCTATTGGCACCTCTTTGTGTGCCTTTACAACAGGCAAAATATTGTATATAATTACATGACATTAAAGGAACCTTGAATAAACTTAGAAAGGTTATTGAAGTGTAAGTGAGAATTTTTTTTGAATATTTAATTTACAATTTTTTAATTGTTTAACATCAATTATAATATATTCAGAGAGTATATAATTAATATAACCCCCCATCTCCATCTTTCTCTCCCCCCCCATTAACACCCATCCTCCTCCCCTTCTACCCACTAAGAAAGTAGACCATCATTTAAAAAAAAAACCTTCAACTCTTCATCTGTAAAAACCAAGACACCCACCAGACCAGATTGAGAGATTAAATCTTTAAATCAAGAATTTTTAGGTATGAGCCCAATACTTTTACAAATAAAATTTTATTTATCCCTCAAATTATATGTTGTTTTTTCAAGAGGAATATAGGATTTCCAACAGCCCCTCTGGTAAGTGAGAATGTTGAGGTGAGCGTCACCCATGATCTTTTTGAACAGCAGAACAAATTTGAGAGGCTGATTGCCCTAATTCCTGCTTCCACTTTGTGTGCTAAGAGTCCATGGGTTTTAATATGTTCACTGACACCATTCTTAAAATCATTACTTTGAAGTCTTGACCTCTACTCCTCTTAATTAATATTTACTGATAATTTTTTCTATCTCCTTACCCCTTGCATGTTGTTTTAAAATAATATTTGTTTCCTTTTCTTAAGAAAGCTGGGGTGGGGGGGGGGGGTCAGAATGATGAGTTTATTCTCATTTACTTTGTCATATACTTTATGCACCAAAACCTTTCTGCAGCTGTTAAATATTGCATTAATATACAGAACTGAATTAAAAAAGGTAATAAATACAAAAGGTAGACAGATAATATCTATTCACTGGCATCCTGGAGCAAACAATGTCTGCAATAGTGCAGGCAACCCTTTTGTGGTGTCTGAAGAGTTGATGGCTTGTGTAACAAGAAGAGTATCAAGAGCTTGATGACTGCTGGAAAGAAACTGTTCTTTAACTGAGACCTGCTGGTTTTCGGGATTATGAAACTTCTGCCTGAAGGTAGCAGTGAGAAGCTGTGACCAAGGTGATGGGGGACTTTCATGATGTTCACTACCTACTTGAAGCAGTGGCTCACATCAATGGAAGCTTTGGAGAGAATACATGGGAGATTTACCAGGATGTTGCCTGGATTGGAAAACATGTCTTGTGAGGTAAAGTTAATAGAGCTGTTCCCCTGTTTTTGTTTACAGCAAGGTCTAAGCTGAGTGCTCAGCTCTGTGGGGTGGTGAGGTTGTTGGGCTGCTTTACGTTTGTGGCAATGCTACCCTCTCCTGTTTGTTGATCAACTGCTTCATTTCAGCTCAACATTTTTGAGAGATTTGATTATCATTCAGCATTTATTGTCCACCCCAAACTGGCCCTTGAATTGGTTGGCATTCAACCACTCTGATAAAGCTTGGAGTTGGACCAGGTAAGGTTGAAGCTGAGCACAACTTGCTGAAAACTCATTGGGTCACACAGGATCCAAGGGAGAAAAAGAACAGGTGGCAATTTGAGCCCAAACTCTTCATCATTTTTCCTCTCACTGATGTCCCACCCTGTTCCTCCAGCAGTGTGTCCAGCTTCACATTCCACCATCTGCAACCTCTTGTCTTCACATAAGGCTGACAATTTTCTGGCCTGAAGGATATCAATGTCCAAAATGGATTTTACCACATGGACACAATTATTGAGAATGACATTCATTTAAGAGAATTTAAATTCACCAAATGCTGTAAAGGGAATCAAATGTATGTCTCTCTGATCCCAGAAGTAAAGGGCATAGGTTAAGGTGAGAGGGAAATTTTTAAGAGGGAGTTGGGGGGGGTGTGGGGGTGGGGGGGAGGGCAAGATTTCCCTCATTGGGTAATGCACATGTGGAAAGACATCTGGATATTGTTGTGTTGGGTTCAGACATGCTCGTTATAAAAATGAGCTTGAGCCTGGAGACGCTTTGTAGCTGGCTTTATTTTTTAACCAAACACTTAGTGAATATCTACATGCACAGGCTTTTCCCTGCTAGTCCTGAGCCCCTCTCCAAGATGCAGAAGTCCCATCCCGCTCGATATCCCGCCAATGATGTTACACCACAGATATACGGTATGTACAGGAAGGACTTGGGAAGGATATGGGCCAAATGCACAAATGCAAGCCAATAGCACCAGCCCAGAATGCCAACGTGGATGTGTTATGACTCCATAAACTCAGAATAATTATCTGTGTCTCTAACAACCTCACCCCCTGTAACACCCTACCTTTAATGATCAAATATTTGTGGTTTAATACCCGTCTTTGATTTTTCTAGATGGGATGATGCTAATTGAGATGAAGGATCAAATTCCTCTATTTTCTTTGGTCAAAGCTCCTGTTTCTTAAAATTGTGTTTTTCAGTAATAAATCCTAACAGTTGTGTATCCAGGTGTTACATTTTATATGGTACTATACTACACTTTAGAACCAATACCTGTCCGGACTTTCCACCCACTTTAATTCTTAATCTTTCCTTACTCTCCCGAAGACGCTCTGTGACCCTAATTCTGCAGTGTCTGAGAATCGAGAGGCAGCCAGATTGTCCTTCAGGTGGTTTCTTGCTGCCCTCTGGTGGTCAACCATGCATCAAGTATTGATGGAGTAAAACCATCTGGAACAGAATCCCAACTCCCCGTCAAAAGTCTATTTACATTTATCTTACCATAGTGACTTAGTTAGCCATCTATTTTTTATTTATTATCTCTTTTTCTGCCTTGGAATATTGTGGTCATTTAAACCTGTAGAGTGAAACACGAAAGTCTGCAGATGCTGTGATTTTTAAAAACAGAAATACTGGAGAAACTCAGCAGGTCTCCCAGTGTCTATAAGAGGTAAAGGAGGTCCATAGAAGGGCCTGAGCCTGAAACATTGGTCCTATGGATTCTGCGAGGCCTGCTGAGTTCCTCCAGTATCTCTGTGTTAATATAACTTGATGTAGTTGGTGTATCTTTCCAAATGATGCGGGTCCTTGCGCGGTCAAAAGCAGTATGTGTGTAAGAGTCCACCCCTAAATTTTACCCCAAAAATTGGTCCACCAAACTTGACTATCCTCCATGTGTTTGATATGTGGAAGGGGTCGGAGACAGAGGGACAATATGCACTGGAGTTCCAGATTGAATCCAGCTGACTGGAGTTTTGAGGTAGCAGTTTTACTAGCTGCACCTCCTGGCCATCACTGAAGTCGGACTGTGATGTCCTTGACAAAGTTATAAAACAGTAAACAGATTAAGTATATTATGAATATTGAAAAAGCAAAGAAACCACATAGCCAGAAATGATGGAAGAACTGGGTAGAATGACAGAACATGGGAAGGGGTTGCTTAGTAACTCTGAATGGAGATTGGAGAGCAGAAATAGTGGATGGATACAATAGTCTGGCTTCTATGTCAGCTCCCAAGTGTGGGTTCCATTGCCTTGAACAGCTGTAGCTGCAAATATTATCCACATAATGTCATTGATGGAACATTGCCAGATGATTCAATAATAAGTTGATGTGACTTCTATCTGTGACTTTGTTGCTCTAGTAGGGTTTTCTCCCAAGGTTTAGAGGGATATGGGCCAAACATGACTAGCTGATGTAGGCAACTTGATCAACAGGACAAGTTCAAACTCAATCTAACTGTACATATCCAGTTTGGTAAGGGCCTGTTTCCATGCTGTAAAACTCTATGATAACAGTATGTCAGCCCAAACCAACCAATAATTCTTAATTACCCCCTCAAGTTAGGGGCATTTAAGGATGGACAATTAATAAAGAGAAATAACATTAATTGGAATTGGTTGTAGAATCAAAGTGTTTTTAAAATATGATTCATCCTCTTTGTCAGAGGTAGGCCTCCAGTAAAGAGGGTCTAAACTACTTTGCATCAATCTAACCTGGCTGCAAGCACATAATGCAGATCTGTCAGAAGATCATCTGTTGATTTCAAGAGTTGAGCTGATATTATAGTTTTAGCAATACCTCCTGTCATAACTTGAGTGGTTGAGATGGATTACTTCCTGGCTCAACTTGATTCCACATAATTCACCAGCAGACATCTTAGTTCAAGCAACCACTAAAGACTCAACAACTTCCTAAGGGATTATAATGCTTGAAGGCAAGCTTTGGGGATGAGCAAAGCTTGCAGAAACTTGCCATGATTGTAGTTTAGATGAATGGACAAATTTTGAGCAGGAAACAAAAGTAAAGACACCAAAATAAAATTTGAAAGTAAGCACTGCATAAAGAATCTTCAAAAAATAAGTTAAATCGCAATGGTAATTATCTGAGGTGTGAATCTATTTAACCAACTGTCCAGTCTGTTTTGTCAGATCACCAGACAACCCTATTCTCATAATGAATGTAGATTTAAAGTGACGTACTTGCAAAATTAATGACTGGTCCTGATTACAATGGGAATTGAAAACTAGACATCCTTTAAATGTTCAAGATGCATCATAGCCGTTAGTGCAACACTGTTACATGGTTTGACTAAGACCACCCATAAATTGGAGGAACAACACTTTATATTCCATCTGGGCACCCTCCAACCAGTCACATTAACATTGGCTTCTCCCGTTTCATTAGTCCCTTCCCCCATCGATCACTATTTCTCCTTTCCTTTAGCTTTCTCTTTCCCTCAGTTTCCTTTCCTCCTACTCTGCAGTCATAGAACCACCCCTTCTGTGGTCAATTCTCACCTTTCCTCTCCTGTCTGTTGGTCTGTGCTCCTCCCCCTGTGTAGTGATACAACCACTACCCTGGCTGCTCTCCTACCAGACAGTATAAAGGCTTGAGCTGGCCCCTTCAGAGAGCCAGACACGTGGAGCCAGCAAAGATACTGAGATTGGTGTACGTTTAAGCTAACTAAAGCCTGTGGACTTTGCGTCAGAATCATTCATAAAGCAGTGCTCACACCCTGCCCTTTCTTTCCTTCTCCCCTGCCTTTTAATTCAGGCACCTGCATGCTCAGGCCCAAAACATCAGTTGTGTATCTTAACATCCTATGATTGCTGTGAGACCTGTTGAGTTCCTCCAGCATTTCTGTGTTTTAACTACAAACATTGCATCTGCGGACTGTCGTGTTTCACTCTAAAACCAATTTAGTAGCAAGCTGCAGAGAGGGAGGGATAGATTGGGCAAAGGGACTTTATCTGATCAGGTGAGGCCAAGGTTATCCTGGGGATAAATGAGGTCATGTGTTCAAAGGATTAATGGGGGAAGATAGAAAAGGAGAACATGGTCTTTTGTTCATGAAAGCTTTGAAAAGAGTACGAATAGAGTCAGAAGAATATAAAAGTTGGGTAATGCAGGGCTGCAGGACAGGCTGTACGAAGGAGGGAGAAAACAAAGCAAACATCACAGGTGAATGACCTGGTTTGCAGACCAAGTGAATCACTGCAGTTGTAGAATTTGAAAGCAAGTTTGGAAGGAAACAACATACCAAATGGAAGATGATGCACTGTTCCTCCAAGCTTCTTATAACAGTAAAGGAGGCCAAAGACTGATGGGGCAACATCAGAATGGGAAGGCAAGCTGAGGTTGCTGGGAACAGGAAGCTCATTGTCACCCCTGAACATACATTCCATAAATTATTTACCCATAAGATACAGGAGCAGAAGCCAGCCATTTAGCCTGTCGAGTCCATTCCATCACGAGCTAATCAATATCCCGACTCAACCCCATTCCTCAGCCTGCTGCCCATTGTTTATTCAGATAGCTGTGCTTGGTTTCTCCAATGTAGAGAACACTGTGTGAACACCTCATTTAGTTGACCATATTGCAGAAACAGAGAACCACTTTCCAGCGTAATAGAACAAGAGAGATTGCAGATAACATTTTAATTGTTACATAATGATCTTTAGATCTCAGATTTCGGGTTTATTGTCAAGCGTATGACACCACAACCCTGAAATTCTTTTTCCTGTGGGTGAGGCAGAATTACCACTAATTGGTAGTGCAAAAAATATATATAGTGGATATATGTAAACTAATAAAGAACTGCAAACAGATAAATAATGCAAACAAACTCCAGTACAGAGAGAATTGTAAAAAAAGAATAAAGTGCATGTCAGAGTATTTAAATTTGTTGTTGAGTCTGATGGTGGAGGGGTAGAAGCTCTTCCTAAAACTGGTGGTGCAAGTTTTGATGGCAGCCTGGAGAACAGTGTGTGTGCTAGGTGTTATGGGTCTTTGATGTTTGCTGCTGCTCTCTGACTGCAGTGTTCCCTGTAGAGCAGTGGTTCTCAACCTTTTTCTTTCCACTCACAAACCACTAAGTAAACCCTATGCCATAGATGCCTTGTGATTAATTGCTTAAGGTGGGATGTGAGTGGGAAGGGAGGGTTGAGGATCACTGCTCTAGACCCAATAGTTACTGAAATATTTTGCTTGAGAAAAATTGTCATTGGTCCATTTCCTTTGGAGTTCCTTTGGAGTACTGTGCACATAATGAGTCAATTGGGGATGATTAAAACAGTGGTTTTCAAACTTTTTCTTTCCACCCCCATACCACCTTAAGCAATTCCTTACTAATCACAGGGCATCTATGGCATAGGGATTACTTAGTGGTTTGAGTGGAAAGCAAAAGGTTGAGAACCACTGCTGTAGATGTTCTCGATAGTGGGAAAGAGTTTGCCTGTGATGTCCTGGGCTGTGTCCACTACCTTTTGGAGGGCTTTACACTTGGGTGTATATGTGTTCCCAAACCAGACTATGATGCAGCCGGTCAGCACACTTTCCACCACATGTCTGTAGAAATTTGCCAGGGTTTCTGGTGTCATACCAACCCTCCGCAAACTCCAGAGGAAGTAGAGGCACTGATGTGATTTTTTTCCATGATTCCATTGGGTCCAGGAAAGATCCTCTGAGATAGTAATTTCCTAAGAACTTAAATTTGCTCACCCTCTCCACCTCTAATCCCCCAATTGGATTGTATACCTCTGGCTTTCCCTTCCTGAAGTCAACAATCTGCTCAAAGGACATTTGGACACATCGTTGTACAGGAAGAGTTGAGAAGGAAACGGACCAAATCTAAGCGAGTGGGACTTGCCTAGAATGCCAATATTTGGCATGAACAGTTGGGCTGAAGGCCTTTTCTGTCCTGTATGACTCCCTAATTCTCAAATGTTTTGTTTATTTTGGTTTAAATCATCGTAAGCCGATTAAATTAATTCATCTGCTCTGCTTTGAAAGGTTCCTGAATGGGGTGGGGACAATAAGCCAGTGAGATATGCTGGCAATATGTTCATTTTGATTCTTGATCAGCTCCACCTATCTCTTACAACCTTCTACCAGTGAAGAAGTCTCCAGTAAAATAAACCCTACAGGTACTATAGCAGATAAGAAGAGCTGAGAGATTTGTGCAGGTTGTGTCAGTGAGAGGTGGGATCAGGCATCTTAGTGTTACTTTTGACAATAGAAACTAAAAACTGCTTAATTGTTGAATTTTGGAGTTGCATCCTTAAAAGTAAGGGTCTTTCTAGTTTAGATTGATGTTGATTAATACATCAAGTACATTAATTCATTCATTAATTAATTAACCAAAATATTAATACATAAATACAACATAGTTAATGCTTGTGCTGAGACGGTTGCAGATGCCCAAGGACAGTGAGGGGGTGGGGGGGTGCACGATGTGTGTTGCTTGGCAATGATAGCCAAGCTGAAATTCCACCAGCCCTGCCCAAGGACGGAGAGAGGCTCTGGAATGTGCGTTGCCTGATAACAACAGCCTGGCTTGATACATTTCCAATGGTCCTGTTTCTCTCTGGAATCATGTGACTTGCAAGAATTAGGGGAACTGAGACTAAAAATACTTTTGAGGAGGGGGGACATATCTGTGTATTTGGTCCACAATGTGGTGCATCATGGAGATAGATATAATGCTCTTGGGATGATGCTTGCTGCCTAGGAGGTAATTGTTTTGAAATTGGTTAATGTCAGATTGGAGAATTTAAGCCTATTCATTTGCATGTTTGGGGAGGTAGTGAACTTCCCACAGGCCTATACATCAAATAGAGGAAATTGGCTAAAGGATAATCTGAGCCTTCATTCCTCAGGAGAGTAAACTGCTGATCGAGATCTCACCTCAGAACCTGGATCGACACCAATCCTCCATACAAGTAAACAATTGAGCGTGATCTAAACTTCATAAATCTCATTTCTATCTGCAAAATCAGACCTACGGGCATTGTCATTGGTTTGTAGCACTTGAAGAACCTGCCAGGAGCCCACGTGAGTGAGGATTAATTTTCAGGATAAGGTTAAGTTGCGATTAGATGCTACTTTGCTGCCAGGTTTGAGAAACCGCAACAAGTGTTGGGGTTCTCATCGATGGAATTCATTTGGAGGCACTTCACAAATGTTAGAAAAGAAATGTTATGCTTACAGCTTGATTGGGACAGGCTACGAGTTTAAGATAACAGAAGCCAAAATGATCCAAATGGCATTTGTGGAATACATGCTGAGCAATGTTCTCTAATTGTCAGTCATCAGTGTACACAAAAATCTTGTGTTGTGTAATTTTTTTTTCCTGTGACAAGTCTGTATACACTGAATGCTGTTGCAAATGTAAACATGAAATTATTTCAAGATGGATTTGGCCCAGCCACCCTCTCATGGTTAATAAAATTGTATTGACATGTTTTAATATCATTCAAGTATGATTGCATTCAGTAAGTATAATTATGAATTACTGCATTATTTTGGGTAACTAACCTATTGTGCACTGGTTGCTCTGTGTGTGCGCTCAGCTTAACAGCCTTGATACTAAAGATGCTGCCTGACTTTCCAACATTTTATTATCCACTTCCTCCATTTGTAGTATTTAGCCTTCGTAACCTTGCTTATGCTGTTGACTGCAAGCGTTACCTCTACTCCAGTATAACATCTCAACTGGCATGCACATGAACAACTGAGGGAATATTGAATGATCAGAGGCCTGCTCTTTGGATCAGATGCAACACTAACATTCATCAGCCTGTTCGGATTGAAAAGGAAGATCTTTCCGTGTCGGTTGAAAGTGGCAAATCTCGATAGTTTTCTCAATCAAATCCCTTCAGGCAAAAATTGGCTAACTGCCCTTCAGTGAATTATAGTCTGTGGAACATTGTTCTGTGAATAAAAATCTATAACTAAGTGTAGTTCACTAAAACAAGCTTTGTGTCTGCTGGGGCATCAGATTTTTTTTTAACCATTGGAGCATTTCCACCACTGCAGAATAGATGATTGGAAGATGATAGTTTGTACATTTATTTCTGTAACCATTGGAAATGCACAACACAAGAAATGCATTTAGAAAATTACCTTAAGCTACCTAACTGTTCATTGGTGTTGACAACAATGAACTACCAGCAGAATTAATGTTTTAGGCCTTTTATTGGAAGTAGGTTCCAACATCTGTCTGGTGCTGTGGCTAAGTGAAGGAAGGGAAAAGAGGAAAACTGGAGTATTGGGGGATTCCATAGATAGGATGGCAGATGAGAGATTCTTTGGAGGAGATCGTGAATCCAGATGGTATGTGGTCTCCCTAGTGCCAGGGTCCAGGATATCTCAGATAGAGTTCATGATATTCTTGGATGTGAGGGTGATCAGCCAGATGTTGTGGTCCATGTAATGACATGGGTAGAAATGGCAAGGAGGTCCTGCAAGGAGAGTCTGGCACTAGGTTGAAGAAGAGGACCTCCAGGGTCCATGTGCTGGAGAGGTTGGAAATGGGAGGATAAGGCAGCTTAACACGTGGCTGGAGACATGGTGCAGTAGGGAAGGCTTCGGGTTTCTAGATCACTGGGCTGTGTTCCAGGGAAGGTGGGATCTGAACTGGAAGGGGATTTATATCCTTGTGGGTAGGTTTGTTAGTCTTGTCCTGATGAGTTAAAAATAGATTTGCAGGGGGAGGGGAACCAGAATGTTAGAGCAGTTAGTGGGAAGGAGGAGAATAAAGGTCATGTGAGGACTGCATGTACAGACAGAAATCAAAGGGTTGTATGTGATAGAAATTAGATCGGGTGTATTAAATGCAAGGAGTATTGTTAGAAAGGCTGATCTAAGGGCATGACCTGACAAATGGGATTATGACATTATTGCTATTTGTGTGACTCAGTTGCAGGATGGACAGGACTGGCATCTTAATGTTCCAGGGTTCCGATGCTACAGACATGATGGAGGGGGAAGGATGTAAGGGGAGCAGTGGTATTGCTAGTCGGGAAATATCTCCACTGTGTGAAGTCTGGACAGCCAGGTGGGCTTGTCTATAGAGGCCATATGGGTGGAATTGAGGAATGGGAAAGGTGTGACCACATTGATAGGGTTGTATTATTGATTGCCCAATAGTCAGAGAATTGAAGGAGCAAATTTGTAGAGATAGTAGACCGATGCAAGAAGATTTTAACTTCCCAAATATTGACTGGGACTTCCATACTGTAAAAGGCCTGACTGGCTTGGAGTTTGTCAACTGTGTTCAGGAAAGTTTTCTAAATAATATATCGAGGTACCAATGGGAATGGATGCAGTACTTGATCTCCTATTGGGGAATAAGACAGGTCAGGTGAGAGATGTATGTGTAGGTGAACATTTTGGGTCCAGTGACCATAATGCCATTAGTTTCTGTTAAAGTTTACATTTACGAGAAAAACATTAATGTTTTAATAGAAATAAATCTGTAGTCATCAGCTCTGAGCAGGGGCCAAAGAGAGAAAAACCTGGGGTTGCCAGACCACATTCCAGACAAGCCAATTAACATCCATCATCTGCTTGTGCAAAGATATCTGGATTAACTACTTGAGCCGTTACTGGGGTTCCTAAGAACCCCAAAGAAACATTCAAGTAGCCTCACAGATGCTATAATAGTTTATAACACACTAGCTCCTTCCATTCAGTCATTCACAGCTGTCCAGGTTTCACAACCTGTCAGAAGTGATTTGAATTGTCAAAGGCTATAGAACCGCACCCAGTAGCTCTAAAGACAGCAGCCCAGACCTGACTCAATATTGTTTCTGCCCAGAAGTTTCATTTACATATGATAATTTAAGACCAGATATCAGTTAGGCAGAGAATGGACATCAATGTATATTGGGACCATCTCGTCTAGACTACTGGTAATTTTGTATGCGAGAAGGATATTTTAATGATTACTTGTAGATGTAAATAAATGATTGACGTCAAACCATTTCCTTGTCTTCAGAAGGGAACAATACCGTATGTAAAATCAAGTTTGTAACAATGAGTTCAAAGAGATGGCTGTCAAATTTGTATGCAAGTATATGCCTTAAATATTGTACTCATTCAACTGATCCTTCAAATGAGATTCTGGTATTAAGCAGGGTTGCACTGGCTACCTGACATTAATACTACTCATTCCCGCTGGCATGACTCGAATAAAATCTGTCTTGTATTTTGTGACTTTACTGTGTATTTTTGTACCCTCACCAAGTTAATTATGGAAAAGGATAAGTCTGGTCCTCGTCTTGGCATTCTAAGTTGGAGGAAGGCAAATTTTGTGAAAATGAGAAAAGATCTAGGAAGAGTGGAGTGGGACGTTTTCTGGCAAGTGGTGTTAAGTAAGTGAATGGACTTCAAAGGTGAAATCTTGAGAGTGCAGAGTTTGCATTTCCCATTAGGATTAAAGGCAAAGTGAACAGGCACAGGGAACCCTTGTTTTCAAGGGATGACGTGGATCTGGTTAAGAAGAGGAGGGAGGTGTAGAACAAGTATAGGTAACAAGTAGCAAATGAGGAACTTGGAGTACAGAAAATGCAAGAAAATATTCAAGAAAGAATCAGGAAGGCAAAAAGAAAGACTAGGTTGTTTTGGCGGATAATGTGAATGTTATCCCGAAGAGTTTCTACAAGTATGTTAAGAGTAAAAGGATAGTAAGGGACAAAATTTGTCCTCAAGAGGATCAGATGGTCGACTATGTGTGGAGTCTCATGTAACAGGGGAGATGTAAACATTTTTTTTGTGCATCAGTATTTACTCAGGAAATGGGCACAGTGGCTAAGGAAGGAAGGGAAACAAACAGAAGGGTCATGGAATGTATGGAGATGCTTGCTGCCTTACAGTGAATAAAGGTAGATAAATCCCCCAAGCTGAATATTATATTCTTTCTGACTTTGAGGGGGACTATTGTAGAAATTGCAGGGGCTCTGGCAGATATATTCTCAATGTCCTTGGCCACAGGTGAGGTGCCTGAGGATTGGAGGATTCCTCGTGTGGTCCCATTGTTTACAAAAGGTACTGTGGTGGCTCACCACAAGGCAGGCGAACCGGCCCCATTTGTAAGCCATGCGGCAGGACAGCTGGCCAAAATGGCGCTGTCGGGGGTTTCCCTTCCTTCCAGCTCATAGCTCAGAAACCCGCGCTTAGGGACTACGTGATGTCTCGATGACATCAGTGCCCTCCAGCGCGGTTCTCAGCCAGGTCAAGGCTGGGAGTATAAGTAGAGCCCAGCAGCCTGCAATAAACTAGTCTGCTCACTAGTCTGTCAACCGTCTGGTTGCGTGTGTTATTGCAGGAGCAGTGTAGCCACAGCTACAGTACAAAAATAAACCAGCTAATTATTAGGCCAGTGAGCCTGATGTCACTAGTAGGTAAATTATTGGAAGGAATTCTGGGAGACAGGATATATAGGTATTTGGACGGTCAGCATGGCTTTGTGCATTGTAGGTCATCTTTCACAAATCTTGTATTTTTTTGAGGAAATTACCAAGAAGGTAGATGAAAGAAAGGCTGTGAATGTTGGCTACATGGTCTTTAGTAAAGCCTTTGACAAAGTCCCATATGGGAGGTCAGTTCACAAGGTTATGACACTAGGTATCCATGGAAAGGTTGTAATCTGGATTTGAAATTGGCTGTGGGGGAGAAAACAAAGTGGTAGTGGATAGTTGCTTCTCAGACTGGAGGCCTGTGACTAGTGGTGTGCCTTGTGGATCTGTGTTGTGACCATTGTTGGTTGTTGTCCATAATTAATGATCTGGATGATAATGTGGTAAATTGGATCAGCAAGTTTGCTGACGACACAAATAGAAGGTATTGTGGACAGAGCAAGATTTTCAAAGCTTGCAGAAGGATCTGGACCAACTAGGAGAATGTGGCATATGGAGTTTAATGCAGACAAGTGTGAGGTGATCCATTTTGGAACGGGCAAACCAAGATAGGACATACACAGTAAATGGTAGGCACTGAGGAATGTGAAGGAGTAGAAAGATCTGGGATACAGATACATTGTTCCCTGAAGGTGGTGTCGCAGAAAGCCTTTGGAATCTTACCCTTTATAAATCAAAGTATTGAGTATAGGAGTTTAAGACATTGAGGCCTTTGAAGGTTTGTGTTATTTTTGGAAGGACTTTGGGGGAGTGAAATCTTTTTTGTGTTCCAGGCTTTTTTGAGATCTCATTGCATCAGTCTAAGATTTATGCTCTTCATTGCTATGTGGCTTAAAGGAAGAATGACAATTTTGTAGATTTGTGCCAAGAAATGAGTCAGGGTGGGACTAATTTCTAACTATTGATGAGAGGAAACAATCATCCTGGCCTGGAATTATTTACAATTCCAAAACATAATTATAATCTTTTGTGCTCTCTTTAATAACTTCAGCAAGAGTTTTCATTTAATTCAAAGGAATTCCATTCAAATGAAATGATTCATTGTAGTTAAATACTTTAAGCTTGGTTTTTTTTCCCCCATTGTCTCATAGTTAGTCTTCAGTCTTTGCATGTAAAGTGTATATAGATTCCAAGACTCAGCGGATGCCTGAAAACGCAAATAGTACCAGGGTATGCGCAGCTTAATGTCCACGAAGCATACTGTGAAATTGGGCATTGTGTGACATATGGGATACTGTAGTGTACCTGTAAACTTTTTATTTGTAAGTAGGGATCAGTGTGAGGTCCAACACTTGGCTGTGGGGAGAGAGCGGGTAGTAGGATCAGTGTGGTGGCCGACACAGGCCTGTGGGGAGAAAGCAGGGCAGTGGGGTCAGTGTGGGGACAGACATGGGGCTATGGGGAGAGAGCGGGGCAGTAGGATCAGTGTGGGGGCCGACACAGGTCTGTGGGGAGAGAGCAGGGCAGTGGGATCAGTGTGGGGACAGACATGGGGCTATGGGAAGAGAGTGGGGCAGTAGGATCAGTGTGGGGGCCAACACCAGACTGTTAGGGAGAGAGAGAGGGGGTGTAGGATCAGGGTGGGGGCTGACATGGGGCTGTAGGGAGACTGTGGGATGGTGGGATCAGTAGATGCTTTTAAACTGCAGCACCCGGGTAGCCCTCCTGGGACCCAGGTTTGATTAGTGGGACAAAGGTGCCTCCAGCACATTTTAAGCTGAGGGGGGGATGGGCCCATTAAATCACCAACCTGATGATTTAAGGGAAATCCTACCCTTGCGATGACGTGGTAAGTGATGCGTCATTCAAACTAGTCTCTCCTGTCCGTTTTCTCTCCCCCCCCACCCCCCACCAGCTGTCAGTCTCCCTCTCACCATTAATTCTCCCCCTCCCAACCCCATGGAAGCTGATCCCTCTGCCACCCCGTGACATCACCCCTCCCCCCACTTCTCCACCCTGGGCCCTGCCAGTGACCTCTCTCTTCCCCTCAACCCCCCCCCCCCCCCATCACCGCAGACACTTCAGCCAGGGTTTCCCTGCGATGCTAGCGCACAGCGCTAATGTCACAGAAATAATTGGGTTGGCCATTTTGCTGTTCAGGCCATCCTGGGTAAGTTTAACAGGGTTCCCTGACTACCTCTGAGGTAGAGGAGGGACCTGGTTGACTTTGGACGATGCTGATCAGATCAGGTCATTTCAAACTGCCTTATGAGTGGGGTGCTAACCGGGCAAATTTCCTCATTAATCTCATTTTACAAGGCATTTTGAAAGCACCTAGTGTGGGGACTGACAATGGGCTGTGGGATCAGTTTTGGACTGTGGTTGTCCATGTTGACTGAAGCCACGGATAAGGGGATATCACTGTGGGTATGTATGTGTATATATAGTACGTGTGTGTGCGTTGGTACCTTCTCTACAAGGCATTCTGTTTCTTCAGCTGTTTCTTAGTCAGAAACATGTCATTGGCACTTTGAAACAGATTTATTTTTGTGTAGCTAGCTGGAATCCAACTGAGAGGTTCAGTTTGAACATATAATAACCAGAAATGAATCATACACTAGAACCTTTTCAACGAAAATACATTAAGTATAAGGTAGAACATCGATTTCAAAGTGCATATGCCATCCTATTGATGCCCATGAACCAGAGTTTTTGGGGTCACTAGATGTGCAATTTGGAATGAGTTCCCACTGTTTGTATATCTGCCCTACCATGGAGTAACAGGAAGGTAAATCATCTGTGGTTTGCTTATTTCACTTGCTCTCTTTGCCCACCTGTAAATCTATAAAATGCTTCAAATTCTATGAATGTCAAAACACCACTGATTGATACTTGAAAGAACCTGGTAACAAGAGCAGCATTTGGAACTGTCATCGAACTGGGACTGATTCAATTCTTGCGAAATCAAATTTCAGATCCAGGCTGAAACTAATAAACTGGATAAACACAAACAACCTCAGTGTCATGAAAAGATTAATTTTGAGTTTAAATTAAGACATTCAAAAAGATGGAGACAATGTGTCCCTGGAATGGTGGGGAACTCATTGCAACATAAATAATTTCACCATGAATGCATGGTGGTGTGGTCTTGCACAATGTGGCAAAACATTACAAAACACTTTAGGCACAAAAGCAGTGTGCTTTCCAACCTTGAGGGATAGTGGTGGAAGCAGATGTGATTGGAGTGTTTAAGAGGCTGTTAGACATGACTATGCCCAGAATGGATCATGTGCAGGATGGAGGTTCCGTTTAATTTGGCTTTGTGTTCAGCACAAATATTGTGTTCCGTGCCAAATGGCTTGTTCCTATGTGTTAGTGATTTGTGTCCTATTCTTTATCCTAACCTAGCAACATTTCTTTCCATCTTGTATGGTTTTCTTGAATGCATCAATACTCCACCTTGTGGTAACTTCCAAGATTCCCGTGTTCTTAATTGTCTACACTCGTGGTTATCTGATATCTATGGTGTTTGTCACTTGAGCTATTTCGACTACACTCACATAGTTATTGTACACTTGATGATAAGTATCCCTTCAATAACTTTTTGTGTCATGTGACATCACATTTAAATGCATTGTTCCACCAGTCACTGCTGTCAATTGTGAGTTTGTTACCTTCAATAAAGATGCACATTGATAGCATCATTTCTGTTCTTTGCCCAACATCGGTATCAAACAACCTCTGGACATTAAATTGGCCACATGTTTGGGCTGTTGTTACTTCATGAGCCTAATTGTGTTTGTTGAGGAGGTGTCCAAACAAATTGAGGAAGGTAGGGTGGTGTGTGTGGTTTTGGGGGGGCAGTGCTAATGTTTTGGGTGCCAGAGCTCACCAAAAATAGTGACAAGAAGGTCTCGCGAGACCTGGCCTTGGTAGCCACCATGTTGTATTTGGTGTTGTATAATTGAAAACAAACAGTAGGACGAGTGCACCGGTCATGGTTCCTTGTACGTCCAGAATAGTGCTTAGCAGCCCCAGGCCCAGAGCAGAGAGGGCAACCCCATGGGGTGCTCGAGCAGTGCTACAGTGAGCTCCAGCAACCCTACATCCCTGTATGAACTTTAATAAAGGTACCCATGGCAGACATCCAGATGGTCATGAGGTGATGGAGACGTAGCTGAATAGATTTGGAAAAAGCTTGCCCAAAGAAGACAGGTGGTGGTAGGAGATTAAACATATTCTACCTGGAGATCTGCCCTGCATCTGCTGTTCCTTGTGATTTTTTTTTAAATCAATGACTTGGATGATTAAGTAAAATCCACAATGCTAGAGAAACTCGGCAGGTCAATCAACGAACTTTATATAACAAATAAAAACCAATGTTTCAGGATTGAGCCCTTCATCAAGGTATAGAAAAATGTAGTCAGGCACCCAAACAAAATGGTGGGTGGGGGAGGGACAGGAGGAGGAGAGTACTCCCAAAGGAAACTGGTAACAGCTGGATAAGGGAGGGAAGGCGCACCAGAAAACATGGGGAGGAAGGATGACTGTGAATGGAGAAGGAAGGGGTGGGGAGCTGTAGGAAAAAAGACCAAGTAAAAGGGAAGGGAGGGAGAATGGAAAGTTTGATCTGCTGAGTTTCTCCAGCATTGTGTTTTTTTTTTACTTCAACCACAGTTTCTGTAGGAACAAATAATG
The DNA here is from genome assembly GCF_036971445.1 of Narcine bancroftii. Lineage (NCBI taxonomy): Eukaryota > Metazoa > Chordata > Chondrichthyes > Torpediniformes > Narcinidae > Narcine > Narcine bancroftii. The sequence goes on from NC_091476.1 coordinate 5,080,175, forward strand.
GGGATTAAATTCCCACAGGATCCAATGTTATTTTTATTGGGTGATATTAAGAATATTGAACCCAAGTTGAAATTGAACATGCATCAAAAGAAGTTTGTTCAAATTGCCTTGGCAATGGGAAGAAAATGTATTGCCATAACTTGGAAATCTGAGATAGATCTGGGTAGAGAAAGATGGCATACTGAAGTTTGGAGTTGTAAACCACTTGAGAAAATTACATAATTTAAGAGAAATATACATTTTGAAAGATATGAAGCCCTTATTTACAAAATATGAGTGTTAATATTTAAATGGAGCTCTGACATTTTCTTCTCCTTAAGATCTTAGTAAGAGACTTTAAATTAATAGGGAACCCTGTTGAGGGTCTCTTGTCCTGTTGTTCTTTTGTGGGGGGGATAGAGAAGGTTGTTATAATGGGAGGGGGTGTTTCTTAATTTTCTTTTTATATACCACAAATATTTGTATTGTTTTGGATTATCTTTGTGCTTTATTATGTGGTTTTAAACTAACTTTTTTAAAAAAAAACATGGTGTCTATCGACTTTTGTGTTTTGCTTGGATGATGGTGTTGGGATGGGTTAGTAGTTTTACAGGTGACATGAAAGTTGGAGGTGTTGTGGATTTCATAGAAGGTTGACTGAGGTTGCAGCAGGATATGGGTCACGTGCAGAGTTGGGTGGAGAAGTGGCAGATGGAGTTTAATCTGGTAAAAAGTGAAGTGATACCCACTTTGGAAGATCAAACTTGGAAGGTGAGGTCATGGTTAAAGGCAGGATTCATAGCAGTGTAGGAATGGAGAGATCTTGGGGTCTAAAAACATGGATACATCAAAGTTGATGAGTAAGTTGATAGTGGTTAAGAATGCATCTAGGGTGCTGCCCTTCATTAGCTAAGGTAATGTTGCAGCTCTAGAAAACTCTGGTTGGAGCACGCCTGGAGTACTGCCTTTAGTTCTGGTTGTCTCATTACAGGAAGGTTCAAGAGAGTGCAAAGGAAATTTACCAGGATGTTGCCTAGATTGGAGAACATCTTTCAAAGAAAGGTTGGCCAAGCAAGGGCATTTCTCTGAATTGATAGACAATTAGAGATAACTTAATAGATCTGTGTAAGGTTATCAGAGGTATATATTGCTTGGATAGACAGCACATTTTTCCCAGGGACCAATGCCAGAGGAAATTTGTTTAAGGTGAGTGGAGGAAAGTGTAGGGGAGATGTCAGAGGTAGGATTTTTTTTTTTTTTTTACACAGGAAGATATTGTCAGGGAGGTGGTGAATGCTAATAAAATAGGACTTTTAAAACTCTTAAGCACATGAATGTAAGAGAAAGGGAGAGGTATGGTTGTGAGGGATTAGATTAATAGAGGAGTAATTATTAAAAAAAAAAATTAATAATGATACAGCTCAGCAGAAGGTCCTTCCAGTTCTCAAAAATCATACCACCCAATTACATCCAATTAACCTACTAACTCTTTATTTTGGAGGGTGGGAGGGAACTGGAGCACCCAGACAAAACCTATGCAGATCCTGGCGAGACCGTACTGACTCCTGACAGACAGCACCAGATTTGAACCCATGTTGCAGGCACTAACTGCTACACTAACAGTGCCACCCCACTAGGTTTATATAGGTAGGCACAACAAAGTGGACTGAAGGGCCATTCCTCTGCTATGCTGATTGATGTTGTATGTACAGACATTCCCTTTCACCCATCCATCACTCTTCCCACCTTCTTTGATACCTGGACCAATTTGTTCCCTTTCTTTCTCAACTCTGTGCTTTTATTGGAGATGTGATGTTTGGTCTCCTGAACCACAGGTTATGAATGGCTGGGATTCAAGTGCCAATCTGATGGTCTCACAGCAGGCAAAGCCTGACAAATGACAATATGTGATAGACTGATATTTCATCTGGTTTTGTGGTGGCTTTATTAATAGCAAACTATCACCATCTTTTACCAGCGGATGCCAAATGCTTCAAGAATAAATTAAAAATTAAATGCATGACCTTATTAATAGAGTAAGATATTTCAGGGATGAGGTCAGGAAAATCAACAATGCACAAAGCTTAATGAAATCTTTTGTGTTCTCCAATATTTGTTTTGCGGGGGGGGAGGTGGAAAGAGGACTGGAAATAAAAATATTGATAGCTATTTGATAGGCAAGGGGCAAAAGAATGGCAGAACAAGACTGGCAAATGGAGATGTTTACTGAGTTGTGAACCACCCATGATGTTTCTGAATATTAGAACAAACGTCTAATGCTGAATGAAGAAGGGCTCAGACCCAAAATGTTGGCAATATATCTTTGTTTCCTATCCAGAGGTTCTTTCCACTCACATTCCACTTTAAGTAAACCCTATGCCATCGGTACTCTGTGATTAGTAAGGGATTGCTTAAGGTGGTATGTGGGTGGGAAGGGAAGGTTGAGAATCACTGCTCTAGACCCAATTGTTACTGAAATATTTTGCTTGAGAAAAATTGTCATTGGTCCATTTCCTTTGGAGTTATGAAACTGTGCACATAACGAGTCAATTAGGGACAATTAAAACAGTGGTTTTCAAACTTTTTCTTCCCACCCACATCCCACCTTAAGCAATCCCTTACTAATCACAGAGCACCGATGGCATAGGGATGACTTAAAGTGGAAAGAAAAAGGTTGAGAACCACTGCTCTAGACGCTGTGAAAGACTGGCTGAGTTTATCCAACATCTCAATGTGGTTTTCCTACCATCACAGCATCTGCAGACTTTATTTCACTGACTTTCTTCTCTTCCTCAGTTTTTGTCATTAGTAATAATTGCTTATTAAAATTTATTCATCAGCTCCACACTTAGTTTGATCTTGTCAAGCTTGTTTGAGCAGATGTCTCCCAATAACATTTCCTCAGTTGTAATAGCTGGTTATTTTCATTAATCACCTTTTAATAATGCCGTTATTTAATCTCATGAGATGATAAAATTGTACTGACAATAACCACAGCAGCAGTGCGAGTATAAAACTTCTTTAATAAACTAATATGTATGCTACGAGGTCTTGTCTCTCTGCAAGATGAACCTGGAAGGCTAGACTGTAGCTCTGGATTGCTTTATAGACAAGGTCACTGGGATGACCCCTGGTGACCTAGTGGTGTAATTACATATCACCACATTCACCCCACCTTAAAAAAAAATTATTCCCCTTGCCTCCCCCCACCCCCCTATCCACGTCCTCCTTACCTTGTTTGTAAGTTCATAAGTCCAAAATTTTTCATGGCTTCTGTTGCCTTCTGGACCTCCTCAGTAGTGGTATAGGGGTGGAGGTGTGGGAATGGGAATTACTGGTTGGTCATGTGGGCTGGGGATCCTCTTGTATGGGATTAGGTCCTGCCATCAAGTCTAGGGTGGTGATATTTTGTGGGGCGGGCATACCCAGGGTCCTAATTTCCAGGGTGGGTGGTCTAGTCCTCTGGGTGACTCGCTGGACGACTGTTCTGGTGACAGCTGCTGTGCTCCTTGTTGATCCGTAGACATCTGTGTTTCCTCTGCGTTGTTCACACATCCGACCTGCACGAGATCCCTGGTGGCCACCGAGTCTTCTCTTCCATCTGGGAATGTGACGAAGGCGTACTGAGGGTTCGCATGCCTCAACTCCACTTGATCCACCAACGGGTCCACTTTGTGGGGTCTGCAGTGCTTCTGGAGGAGAACAGATCCCAGTGTCATCATCCATTTAGGCAGCACTGTGCCCGTCGTGGCTTTCCTTGTGAAAGAAAAGATACGGTCATGTGGGGTCATATTAATGGCAATACACAACAAAGAACGTATAGAGTGTAGGGCTTCTGGCAACACTTCTTGCCATCTTGTAACAGGCAGGTCTTTTGCTTTTAAAGTTAAGAGGACCATTTTCCAGATAGTGGCATTTTCCCTTTTGACTTGTCCATTCCCCCTGGGATTGTAACTTGTAGTGTGGCTGGTAGCAATCTCTCTCTCGTGCAGGTACTGCTGTACTTCTGTGCTCATGAATGCAGCCCCCCTGTCTGTGTATGTAGTTCGGGTACCCAAATATGCTGAAGATGGGTTGGAGATATTTTAAAACCGTGGCTGCTGATCCATCAGAACTCGGGATTGCGAAGGTGAAACAGGAATATTCATCTGTTACATTTAGAAAATAGATATTTCTATTATTGGACGGGAGTGGGCCTTTAAAATCGAGGCTGAGGCGCTCTAAAGGTTTGGTAGCTTTTATCAGGGTGGCTTTGTCTGGCCGGTAAAATTGCGGTTTGCATTCCACACAGATGGGGCTGTTCTTGTTCACTGACCTCACTTCCTCGACCAAAAATGGGAGGTATTGGGTTTTAATGAAGTGAAACAGTCTAGCGACCCCCGGGTGGCCCAGCTCATTGTGCAAGCTCTGCAACTGGGACATGTGGTTAAAGACGGCACAAGTGCCTCTGGACAGCTCCTCCGGGGGCTCGTTGAGTCTCCCGGGGCAGTATAGAATGTCGTAGTTAAATGTAGACAATTCTATCCGCCAGCGCAGGATTTTGTTGTTATTAATTCTCTCCCTGTTCTGGTTATCGAACATAAAAGCCACAGACTGTTGGTCCGTGACGAAGGTGAACTGTTTGCACGCCAGATAATGTCGCCAGTGTCTTACTGCTTCCACAATGGCTAGGGCCTCCTTCTCTACTGCTGAGTGTCTTACCTCTGACCCCTGTAGGGTTCGAGAGGTAAAAGGCCACCGATTGTCCGTCTTGGTTTAGGGTGGCTGCCAGAGCCACATCGGATGCATCTGTTTCTACTTGAAACAGGATCAACTCATCTATGGACTGTATGGTACCTTTAGCGATATGGTCCCTAATGTCTCTGAAAGCTCTGGTGGCTGCTGGGCACAGTGGGAAAACCGAGGCTTTTATAAGTGGACGGGCCCTGTCAGCGTAGTTGGGGACCCATTGGGCATAGTAAGCGAACAGTCCCAAACACCTTTTTAGTGCTTTCAGTGTGTGTGGCACTGGGAGGTCTAGGAGAGGGCGCATACAGGCTGGGACTGGGCTGATTTCCCCATTTTGCACTATGTAGCCCAGGATTGGCAACTTCCTGGCGCTAAAGATGCATTAGTTCCTGTTGTATGTTAGGTTCCTTTCCTTGGTTAATATCATAGCTACTAGGACAGAAGCTGCTTCTGTTCCAATGCGCATTCCTGACCACCTGGAAACTTCACGAGGAATGGAATCCGGGGACGACCAGCACACACGTGCATCTGAGGACAGACACGGTGAGGGGCCACTACTGAAATCGTGATGGAATGCAGGGAAGACCACAGAAGTGCGATAGGGCAGGTAAGCAATGGCCAAGAGCCCTGCCTGCCCATGGGTTTGCTGGTACAGGTGCCGCCGACCCTAAACCCTGGTCCGATCAGAAAGGGGCCATTACTAGTGCGGGTGGAAGGATCTCCACGTCGTGCTCCCGATCACGACGAATGTGCAGAATTCCTGACCACGCCTGAGTCAGGGAAAGCAGACACCGCTACCGTCACTCCCCCAGCAGCAGTTTCCCCAGTACCACTGAGACCTGACGCTTCCGTTGGGATTCCCCCTTAGCCCACTGCAAACGTCTCAAAGCCAGAGACTCAGCCAACAGCCCCAAGCACCCAGGTTACTCCTCCAGCAGACACAAGCCCCATAGAGGCTCTACCAGCAGCTCCCACTACCCCAGGGTCTGCCCTTGCTACACCTAGACCCAGAGACCACGTGGAGGACCGAGAACAACCCCCGGGATGCCCCTACATTACCTAAGGGTCCAGAGACTGCGGCTTAGCCATGTGCTGTGACCAGACAGGCTGGAGCTCAACCCCAGAAATCCCGGAGCCGGCATACGCAGCAGATGCTTTCTGAATTACGTGGAGGGTGCTGAGGCATCAGATAAAGAGCTATTAATGCTGCTGTTAGCGCAGCTGGGAGACCACCCTTACTCCCTTGTACAGGATGCCAGGTCCTACCAAGAGGCAATGAGCACTTTACAGAGGCATTACAGTAAAGGGCATAGTGAACTCCACTCCCGGTACAGGCTCATGACCAGGTCACAACAAGAAGGGGAGTCTGCCAGAGACGTTATACTCTGAAATATCTGGTGAGAGGCTACAACTTTAAAGCAGTATCAGCTCAGGAGTCCTAATAGGACCTTATTAGGGACAGAATTGTTGCGGGCATACGGTCCACAGAGAAGAGCCATCGATTGCTGGAGAAAGGAATGGTGGGGCTAGATGAGGCAGAAGCTTTAGAAAGCACCAGGAAAGAATTGGAGGAGTAATCACAGGACCCTGGGGCTTGGACAAATGTCACACTGCTGGACTCTAGCACCACGAAAAGAAAAGTCTGCTGCCTCACAGGAATTCACCGCAGCAGCAGCACCTTGAGGGTCCAAAGTGCTTTTTCTGTGGACAAAGAAAGCACCTCAGAGCCGTCTGACCTGCCAGAGAAAATGTCTGTTCCAACTGTGGAAAACGTGGGCATTATGCAAAAGTCTCCAGAAGCCCCAAAGCCACAGGCAAGGCCCATCCTCATGCTAATTAGAGGCGGGAAAGTTCTTTCTCCACAGACAGAGAAGAAGAAGAATGCCATGTGCAGCCGGCCATCTTGGACAAATGCTACAGAACAGTGGACACAGTCTTCAGGAGATGAATATGATGCAGAGTACTATCGGATGGAAGGACACGCCAGACTTGCTTCCCTATGCATGAATCGGGCAAGTCCACACAATTTATCTGATGCTGCTGTGTGCATTAAAATTAATGAGGTGAGGGTAAATTGCTTAATAGATTGTGGAAGCACTGAAAGTTTTATTGACCAGGGGTTAGCCTTGCCCTCCCCGCACGCCTGAGTGAGCACCGAGCAGCCTTGTGGCTGAGGTAAAACTGTTTTGCAGGGTTACTCTAGAAATCTAGGGCACAAAATACAAAGGGTTCAAATTACTAGTACTCCCTCACCTCTGTGGCCCAGTACTATTGGAGTTGGATTTTCAGTGCCAGTTTGAAAGCATTACAATAGTTCACAACGGGCCTCACCCCCCACTACACCTTGCGAAGAAACAACACTGCAGCCTGTCTGTCCTGAACATAGAACCCCCTCCGCTGTTCACACACCTGACCCCAGAATGCACACCAATAACCACAAAGAGCAGGAGGTACACAACTAGATTCCTACCCCTGCCATGCATAGCAGACATGGTCAACAACATTGCACAGTCTAAGGTGTTCTCCACCATAGACCTGAAGGCAGCAGACAACCAACTTCCCATTAGAAACAGCGATCACATTTACACGGCATTTGAGGCAGACGGCAGGCTGTATCAATTTCTGCGACTCCCCTTTGGTGTCACCAATAGTGTCCCTGTTTGAGAGAAATGGACCAAATAGTAAATGAATTCCAACTGAAAGTGATATTCCCCTACTTGGACAACGTGACAATCTGTGGCCACACTCGGGAGGATAATGACATGAATTTAAAACTTCTTCTAGGATCGTCTTGCAGAGAGACAAGACCTCGTAGTGTACATATTAGTTTATTAATTTGTACTGATAATAACCCCACCAGCAGTGCGAGTATAAGACTGCTTTAATCAACTAATATGTACACAACGAGGTCTTGTCTCTCTGCAAGATGAACCTGGAAGGTTAGACTGTAGCTCTGGACTGCTTTATAGACAAGGTCACCGGGATGAACCCTGATGACCTAGTGGTGTAATTACATCTCACCACAAAAATCATCACTGGATGTCAACAAATAGAGTAAAAGAGCAGATGATAAAGAGATGGGAGGAAGCAAAACTGGGATTAATTAGGAGATAGCGGTTTCATGGCAGCTCACAATTACACCTTCTGTTCACATATCCTTGCACCTACTGCTGTGGTACATCATTTCAGATGTCAACTCTAAGTGTGTGGGAAGCTAATTTTTGTCAGAATTGTATGGAACTGCCACATCATAATGTCAGCGTCAATTGCTGTATCTTTTCACTACTGTTGCCAGTTTGGAACTTTACATCTAACTGATGGCTTCCCTTAACTGTTCGGTCAGCAGCTTGTCAGCTTCTTTGAGCTCTCCAACTACTTCACACAATAAAGCACAACCTTTTCCAAGTTTATATGTTGCTTATCTGTGTTGAAAGTACTCTAGAAACAAAATGTTCCACCTTTGACTTCTCGCTGTAAAAGGATGCAGAAAAAGTAACCAAGGAATTGTGCACACTGGAACCCAAATGAATTCTTTGCAGCCCAGTGTCAATAATTCTTAGGTTTAAAGTGAGAGGGGAGATATTTAAGGGAGATCCGAGGGGCACCCTTTTCACGGAGGATGGACTGCATCTGGAAGGAACTGCCTCAGGAAACTATATATTGTATGTGGATTGTGGCCTCCTTCTCTGTCTGGAACATTGTGGATTGCAAAGGGTCACAGGTCCTCCCTGTCTGAAACTTATTCAGAGGTCCTATCACCTGCCCAATAGTGCGAACTTTGCCCTGGTGGCTCATTTAAATTACTTAAGGTCATCACTGGCTAGATTCCCAGCTCAGAATTGCATAAAACATCGATGCAGAGCCCAGTTCTTTCTCTCCGCCTTGTGGTCGAAGCCCCGGACACCACTCCTTGCCAGGTTGTTACTGTGGACATCATTGGAAGATTCACAGGTAATGTAGTACTGTGATAGATCAGTGCTTGCAGAGAGATGTGCCCCCGCCCCCCCCCGCCCCCACTGTTGGTACAGGAAAATGGGTGTGTTTGAAAGTCTGTCTGCAGAGATTGAGCATGTCGAAGGTAGGTGGCCACTGGTATTGAAGTCCAACCTGGGTCCGATGTGAATGTCTATATAGTTGTTTAGTAGTAATCAACTTGTCCGTGAACTACTCTTTGCAGACGATGCCGCTTTAGTTGCCCATTCAGAGCCAGCTCTTCAGCGCTTGACGTCCTCTTTTGCGGAAACTGCCAAAATGTTTGGCCTGGAAGTCAGCCTGAAGAAAACTGAGATCCTCCATCAGCCAGCTCCCCACCATGACTACCAGCCCCCCCACATCTCCATCGGGCACACAAAATTCAAAACAGTCAACCAGTTTACCTATCTCGGCTGCACCATTTCATCAGATGCAAGGATCGACAACAAGATAGACAACAGACTCGCCAAGGCAAATAGCGCCTTTGGAAGACTACACAAAAGAGTCTGGAAAAACAACCAACTGAAAAACCTCACAAAGATTAGCATATACAGAGCTGTTGTCATACCCACACTCCTGTTCAGCTCCGAATCATGGGTCCTCTACCGGCATCACCTACGGCTTCTAGAACGCGTCCACCAGCGTTGTCTCCGCTCCATCCTCAACATTCATTGGAGCGACTTCATCCCTAACATCGAAGTACTCGAGATGGCAGAGGCCGACGCTGCTGAAGATCCAACTGTGCTGGGTAGGTCACGTCTCCAGAATGGAGGACCATCGCCTTCCCAAGATCGTGTTATATGGCGAGCTCTCCACTGGCCACCGAGACAGAGGTGCACCAAAGAAGAGGTACAAGGACTGCCTAAAGAAAGCTCTTGGTGCCTGCCACACTGACCACCGCCAGTGGGCTGATCTCGCCTCCAACCATGCATCTTGGCGCCTCACAGTTCGGCGGGCAGCAACCTCCTTTGAAGAAGACCGCAGAGCCCACCTCACTGACAAAAGACAAAGGAGGAAAAACCCAACACCCAACCCTTGCAATTTTCCCTTGCAACCGCTGCAACCGTGTCTGCCTGACCCGCATTGGACTTGTCAGCCACAAACGAGCCTGCAGCAGACGTGGACATTACCCCTCCATAAATCTTCATCTGCGAAGCCAAGCCAAAGAAAGTAATCAAGTGTGGCGGCTCACCACTAGGCAGGCGAACGTCCCCACGGTGGGGCAGCTGGCCAAAATCGCACTGTCGGTGGTGTTCTCTTCCTCCCAGCACGGGGCTCAGAAGCCCGCGCTGGGGGAACCATGTGATGCCCAGGTGACGTCAGCACCCTCCAGCGTGTTTCTCAGCCAGGTCCGGGCTGGGAGTATAAGTACAGCCTAGCAGCCTGCAATAAACTAGTCTTCTCACTGAGCTCCACCCGTCTGGTTGTGTGTGTTATTGCAGGAGCAGGTGTCGCCACCGCTACACAAGTATCATTTGACGTTCTCTTGTTTGTCTCCTGAATGTTCAATAAAGTTACCTGTAGTTGTAAAATTTGTGTTCAGATTTGTCTCGTGAACCCATCAAGCCTAATGTGCTTAGAAATGATCACCATTTTGATGTTTAAAAGACATTTGGATAGGAATGGGCTGGAAAAATAGGACTATCAACACTCAGGATGAATGAGTCTGGCTGAAGGGCCTGTTTTAAGCCATAAGATGATAGGAAAAGAATTAAACCAATTGGTCCATTGAATCTGGTTCATTATTCAAATCATGGCTGATGCATTATTGCTCTCATTTCTATTCTCCTGCCTTCTTCCCCACAACATTTATCAAAAACCTATCAACCTCCACTTCAAATATAGCCAGTAACTTGGTCTCCACAGCTGCCTGTGGCAATGGATTCTGGAATCAATGAGGCACTTCAGGAAATCCTACAAAAAAGCAGGTCGTCAGGCTCTGATCTTAGGCCAGAGGAAAATCTGTTCGCTTCTTCCTCCCAAATGGTTGGGGAGAGGCCTTGCAGTGTGGTGGAGCAGCACTTTGCATCAGCCTGATGGATTGACCTTCTCAGCATAAGCCACATCTGGCTTCCCTTTATAAAGGTTCCTGTCAATGCAGGAACATTCTTTGTTAATCACGTTTTCATGCAATAATCAGATTCTCATTCGGATATTGAATTAGTTCTCCCATTATTCTGGACCACATTTTTTTTCATAAGGTTTGCTTCCTGGAAAAGAATTGGGGATTATGATAGACAAACACGAGCAGAACACAAAGATAATTTCAGATCTGCTGTTGGGGTGGGTGGCTGTGCCTCTGGCACGAGGTCGGCCCCTGTAGCTCAGAAAGGGAGGGAAAGGAAGAGGAGGGCAATTGTGGTAGGAGACTCCATAGTTAAGAGGACGGATAGGGGATTCTGCGGACGCAGCAAGGAGAACCGGATGGTGATTTGCCTCCCTGGTGCCAGGGTCCGGGATGTTGCTGCTCGTGTCCCGGATATCCTAAAGTGGGAGGGACAGGAGCCAGAGGTCGTGGTACATGTAGGTACCAATGACATAGGGAGAAATGGAGAAGAGATCCTAAAAAGTGAGTACAGGCAGTTAGGTAGGGAGTTAAAAAGGACCGCAAAGGGGGTAATCTCTGGATTACTCCCTGTGCCACGTGACAGTGTGAACAGAAATAGAATGAGATGGAGGATTAACATGTGGCTGAAGGGGTGGAGTAAGGGGCAGGGTTTCAAGTTTCTGGATCACTGGGATCTTTTTTGGGGAAGATGTGACCTGTACAGTAAGGACGGGTTACACTTAAATCCCAGGGGGACCAGAATCCTGGCAGAGGTATTTGCTAGGGCTACTCAGGATCCTTTAAACTAGAATGGTTGGAGGGAGGGAACAAAATAGTACAGAGCAGTAAGGAGAAGGTTAGAATGCAAACAAAGAAAGTTTGTAGTAAGTATTTGAATATGGATGGGCAGGTGATAGAGAAGGGAAATGCTCTGGAAGAAGATGAAGGGCAATTGGCAGGAAAAGTAAATAATGTTGTTATTAAAGACGAGGGAAAACAGGGATTAAAAATTGGGAAATCTCTGAAATTCATATATTTTAATGCCAGGAGTATAGTAAAAAAGGTGGATGAGCTGAAGGTGTGGATTGATACTTGGAAGTATGATGGGGTAGCGATTAGTGAGACATGGTTGCAGGAGGGATGTGATTGGCAGCTGAATATCCCTGGGTTTCATTGTTTTAGGTGTGATAGAGTCGGAGGGGCAAGAGGAGGTGGGGTTGCATTGCTTATCAGGGAAAATATTACAGCAGTGCCTAGGAAGGATAGATTAGAGGGCACATCCACGGAGGCTATTTGGGTGGAACTGAGGAGTAGGAAAGGAGAGGTTACACTTGTAGGGGTGTATTATAGACCACCTGGAGGGGACCGAGACCTAGAGGACCAAATCTGTAGGGAGATAGTAGATATTTGTGATAAGCACAGGGTTGTAATTATGGGAGATTTTAATTTTCCACATATAGATTGGGAAACACATTCTGTGAAAGGACTGGATGGGTTAGAGTTTGTGAAATGTGTGCAAGATAGTTTTTTACAACAATATGTAGAGGTGCCGACCAGAGAAGGAGCAGTGTTAGATCTACTGTTGGCAAATGGGATTGGTCAAGTGACGGAGGTTAGTGTTGGCGAGCACTTCGGGTCCAGTGATCATAATGCCATCAGCTTCAATGTCATTATGGAAAGAGAGAAGTCAGGGCCAAGGGTTGAGGTTTTTGATTGGGGAAAAGCTAGATTTGAGGAGATGCGAAAGGACTTGCAGGGTGTGCATTGGGACAATTTGTTTTATGGGCAGGATGTAGTAGAGAGATGGAAGTCTTTTAAAGATCAGATTTTGAGAGTGCAAAAGCTTTATGTTCCTGTTAGGTTAAAAGGAGGGGCAAAAGGTTGGAGAGATCCGTGGTTTTCAAGGAATATTGGAAACTTGGTTCGAAGAAAAAGGGAGGCATACATTAGATATAAGAAGCATGGAGTTAAGGAGACGTTTGAAAGATACATTGAATGTAAGAGGAATCTTAAGAGAGGAATTAGGAAAGCTAAAAGAAGGTACGAGGAAACTATGGCAAGCAGGGTGAAAACTAATCCAACAGAGTTCTACAAATATGTTAATAGTAAAAGGAAAGCTAGAGACAAAATTGGTCCCTTAGAGAATCAGAGCGGAAAACTGTGTGTGGAGCCTAGAGAAATGGGGGAGATATTGAACAGTTTATTTTCTTCGGTATTCACTAAGGAGAAGGATATTGGGAGATGTGAGATAAAAAAAGCAAATTGGGTAAATATGGGGAATATAGAGATTACAAAAGATGTAGTTTTAGGGCTTTTGAAGAATATAAAGGTGGATAAGTCTCCGGGACCAGACGGGATCTTCCCCAGGACATTGAGAGAAGTGAAGGAGGAAATAGCAGAGGCTCTGGCGGTAATTTTCCAAATGTCATTAGATATGGGGATAGTGCCGGAGGATTGGCGCATTGCGCATGTGGTTCCGTTATTTAAAAAGGGTTCAAGGAGGAAGCCTGGCAACTATCGGCCTGTAAGTTTGACGTCTGTGGTAGGTAAATTAATGGAGAATATTCTTAGAGATAGTACTTATAAGCATCTGGATAGACAGGGTCTGATCAGGAGCACTCAACATGGATTTGTGGGAGGAAGGTCATGTTTGACCAATCTGATTGAATTTTTTGAAGAGGTGACTAGGAATGTGGATGTTGTCTATATGGACTTCAGTAAGGCCTTCGATAAGGTACCACATGGAAGGTTAGTTAGGAAGGTGCAGTCTTTAGGTATAAATTTTGAGATAGTCAAATGGATTGAACATTGGCTGAAAGGGAGAGGCCAGAGAGTGGTAGTGGATAATTGTCTCAGGTTGGAGGCCGGTGACCAGTGGTGTGCCTCAAGGATCTGTATTGGGCCCATTGTTGTTCGTTATATACATTAATGATCTAGATGATGGGGTGGTGAATTGGATTAGTAAATATGAAGATGATACTAAGATAGGTGGATAATGAAGAAGGTTTTCAAGGATTGCAGAGGGATTTGGGCTGCTTAGAAAAGTGGGCTGAAAAATGGCAGATGGAATTTAATGCTGATAAGTGTGAGGTGCTTCATTTTGGTAAGAAGAATCAGAACAGGACATACGTGGTAAATGGGAGAGCATTGATGAATACAAAAGAGCAGAAAGATTTAGGAGTAACGGTACATCGTTCCCTGAAGGTAGAAACTCATGTGAATAGGGTGGTGAAGAAGGCTTTTAGTATGCTGGCCTTTATTAATCATTGCATGGAATATAGGAGTTGGGAGGTGATGTTGAGATTGTATAAGACGTTGGTGCGGCCTAATTTGGAGTTCTGTGTGCCGTTCTGGTCGGCTAATTATAGGAAGGATATAAACAGAGTGGAGAGAGTGCAGAGAAGGTTGACCAGAATGTAACCTAGGTTTAAGCATCTAGAGTATAGGGAGAGATTGGACAGATTAGGTCTTTATTCTTTGGAGCGTAGAAGGTTGAGAGGGGATTTGATAGAAGTATTTAAGATTATGAAAGGGATAGACAGAGTGGATGTGGATAGACTATTTCTGTTAAGAGGAGGAAAGATTAAAACAAGAGGACATGAGTTAAGAATTAAGGGGCAGAGGTTTAGAGGTAACATGAGGGGGAACTTCTTTACTTTAGAGAGTGGTAGCTGTGTGGAATGAGCTTCCGGGAGAAATAGTGGCGGCGGAGTCAATTGTATTATTTAAGAAAAGGTTGGACAGGTATATGGATGAGAAGAAGATGGAGAGTTATGGGCATTGTGCAGGGAGATGGGACTAGAGAGGGGTGTTTGGTTCGGTGCGGACTAGAAGGGCCTAATGGCCTGTTTCCGTGCTGTAATTGTTATGTTATGTTATATCATGTAAGAAGTTAGAGAAACGTGAAATTAACTTTTATTGAATTTAGCATGTTTAATCGCATAACAATTCTAACACAAGCTCTCCGGTTGACTGTATATGTTGCACAACAAATGTAAGGAGCCCAGGGTTTGTCTTGGTCATCAATTTTACAACTGATGTCGAGCTCATAAAACAGTGTGAATGAACAGAGGGAACTTGGGGTCCAAATCTATACATCTCTCAAGGTCACTGCACAGGTTGATAGAATAGTTAAGAAGGCCTAGGGGATGCTGGGCTTCGTTAGCTGGGTCATTGATTCAAGGGTCAGAGGTCATGTTGCAATTCCACAAATCTCTTGTGAGACCACACTTGGAGTATTGTGTTCAGTTCTGGTCACCACATTAAAGAAAGAATGTGCGAGCTACAGTGAGGGTGAAGAGGAAATTTTACCCAGATGCTGTCTGGATTGGAAAATAAGTCTTATTAGGCCAGGTTAGCAGAGCTGGGACTTTTTTCTTTGAAGCAAAGAAGGACGAGCGGTGACTTAATAGAGGTCTACAAGATTCAGTGAGGCATAGGTAAGGTGGACAGCCAGTGCCTTTTTCCCAGGAAAGGAATGGCAAACAAGTTTTTTTAAATAGAGTTGTAGGTACCTGGAATTCCTTGCTCGGGGTGGTGGCAGAGGATGAAACATGAGAGGCATTTAAGACAGACACATGGATGAAGAAAATAGATGGTTGAGGGAGGAAGGGTTTAATATTGTTAGGAATATAGAGGTTGGCACAACATTGAGGATGAGGACCTGTAATGTTCTATGTAATGTGCTGCATCTTTGAGCCTTAAATGTATACTCACCACAAATATTAGAGTTTATCGCAGCTATTGCAACATTGACAAGTTTCTGCAGTATTGAATCTTCCTGAAGATGATAAATGCAGCTATTTTATTAAATATGATTTTATTAAAGTTGGACGAGAAGGGCCAAGTTGGCTTGTTTCTATGCTGTCATTGTTATATGGTTATATTCTGTTGTTTCTGAAGATGGAGAAGAAATTGATTTCCATATCTCGAGCTAAAAGTAAAAATAAAAACTATTTTCTAAAGTATTTTCTAATTAATAGATTTTAATGTTAATAATATGCACAGCTCCAATCTATACATTTACCCAGTGGTGGAGCAGCCTATAAATTAATTGAATTACTTTGCGCACACTATTGCATAATCTAGTCTATTTTATTTTAGTCTTTCACATTAATAAACAGTGTGAAGCTTTACATTTGTAGATTCATATATTTGCTTTTTGTACAAACCAGTAATAGCAGCAATTCAAAATTACCAATCAATCAGTTGATCATATCCAATGTACAATTCTGATTTTGCTTCATTACACTGGTAAAAATTTGCAACTTTTTTCCAAACTTAATGAGGAATACATTAAAATGAAACCCTCAACAAATTTCCCTTAATTTGCTTAGAAACTGGTCACCCTTAGACACATGCCCATCCTAACTATTCCATTCACAGTAAGTGAAGGGAGTAGTCTTGTGTTCAGGCTACAAAATCATTCATTCACTTGAACCTTTAACCAGCTCAAATATAAATAAAATGTTTAAAAATAGAAATATTGCAAGGTATTTCCTTTAAAGCAGACACAGAGCTATCAGATAAACTTACATCTCCACATTTTCCCCATTAATGTCCTCTGCGGAAGAAAACCTCATGTCTTTCCCAATTTTATCCTCTGAAGGTGCTTAACAAGCTTGAACCCAACAGTGGTAGGGTCCCTATTCCTACGGTCTCGGGGTTATTGGGATTGTGCAATAGTGCTGGTCTTCTCACAGTTCTCCCATCCCAAACTTGAACTTTAGCCACCTGGAAGACCCTAGATATTTTCCATTTATAGAATTATAGTAAGTTGATACGTCTTCTCTTCCTCATTTACCCTATGGCCACAATGGGTTCCACAATGGAAATATCAGTACGTGTGGAGTTTGTGTTGGTGCTAAACTGTGGATTCTGAGCTTGATTGGTTCTCTTGTGGCTTCTGCCTTCAATCCATGCCTGCCTGCAGGGAGGGCTGGTGTAGGCAAGAGGCTCTACATGGGTGGCCCTTCCCCCTTTACAAAAATTCAACAAAGATTTGAATTCAGACTGGAAATTTGCATTAAGCCAGCAGTAGATGAAAGGGTTGTAGCACGTGCTACTCATGGCAAACCAGTGGAAGGTAAAGTATAGGGCATTGTTAGTATTGATGGCCTTGCTTGAGATGAGCACCACATAGCAGTTCAAAGGAAACCAACAGACAGCAAACACCAACACCACCAGTATCAGCATCTTCAACATCATCTTCTTCTTGCGTCTGTGGGCAAAGTATTGCTCCATAGTGATATCCCCAATGGCATTTCGCAACCACAGCCTCTTTGCCACCATTGTGTAGGCCACAGTTATAATCAGGAAAGGCAGAACGTACAAGAGAATAAATGTGGACAAGTCCATGTACTTCCAGTACAAATCAGCTGGCTGAGGGAAATTGTGGAGACACAGACTTCGCACCCTCTTTTTTCTGGAAGACAGAATGCAAGGTGATTTCCACACAGGAACAGAAATTCTTCACTGATTGCAGAATAAATCAGACTCTGCTATGTTGGCGAGAATAAATGCACCAATTCTATGAGAAATGGTCGGGCAGAGAGTGCATTGGGCAGGCCATGTCGTAGCATATACCCTACAATAAATATCCACCCAGAGATCGGAGTTGGAATGGCTGCATGCATTTCGAATTTTACTGTTTTATCATATCTCTTCCAATACAAAGATGAAGTTGGTGCTAATTGGGTAGCTCTTTAACAATTAACATAAACAAGAAGGACTGAAAATCCACCTCAAAGTCTCAAATTTTCTTTAATTCCATAAGTGGGTGTTTGCAGGTTTTGCTGTATCCCTGCCTTTTATTTACAGTAGAGACTTTGATGCTTTTTAACACAGAAATCCCACTATATCGCCATAAAGAAGACAGCATCAAATCGACTTTGGTTGATTACACAGAACTGAACATAACCAGCATAATGCCAGGACAGTGTGTCTTCTTATACAGCAAGCCAGCATTCTGGGAGCAAAAGAAACGGGATGTGTAACTCAAAGATGTCAGCCCCTTGTGCGATGTTTAACATACACGTCTGACATATCTTTCTACACAAAAATGGTGGAAGATCTTGATGTGCTTATGCTATTAGCCATGAACATGTATACCACTCTTTGAATCCAAGCAAATTTTCTGTGCATGGTACTTGACTTTACGATGCACAGATGGACACGGGATTTGTGCGAGCAACGTGTTCGTGTGATCAGAAATACATTGGAGGAGAATTTGAAGAGAAGTAGAGAGATGTTTGAGGCAGAAAGGTGTGTGGACCTTAGATGCCTTAGGCAGAGACATTTTGTTCTTGTGAGTCAATTCGTACTGGTTTCGGATAGAAAGACGTGGAGGAGAGAGAGAGACCACAAGGGCCAGTGTTTCTGGTCTGATGTCCTCAACAATTTTGATGAAGATGAGTGGTGGAGTCATTTTCATATATCTGAGGGACTTTTGACTTTGTATTGGAATAATTGGGCCCCACCTGTGGTGCAAGACAACAAACTGGTGACGGCCTCTGGAACCTTGGCTTAGACTCACTGTTGCTGTGTGGTGGTATGTGAATATCAATCCATAAGTTATATTTTTGGTGTTGGTGTGGCCACTGTGTGTGTGCATATTAGTACACTAAGTTACTGGAGCATTGAAGAGGGTCCCATTTAAATGCCTTGTTGATCTGCCAAGTAATGCATGTCTTCAGGAGACAATGGACAGATTTACAGGATGGGGGTATCCAATGTGTGCTGGTGCCACTGATGGCAGACGTATTCCAATTAGAACCCACCCCCCCCCCCCCCCAGAAAGGGTGGCTCTCCATTGTTCTTCAAGCTATTGTGGACCAAAACCAATGGCAAGCATCATGGCCCAAGTTACAATTATTTACCTTTATTAATTAACATGTTTCATATGTCGATCTAAACACAGATGTTTTGTTGTTCCAGCTTCATAGATGTGTATGTGGATTGGCCAAGTCACACCCATGATGCTCGATTTTTAGCCAACTCGCCCATCTACAGAAAGGCTGAGGATCAAGGTCGTTACCTCTTCCCCCGTGAAGTAAGTTTACCCAGTAATGTATGTGTGCATCAGTCAATAAATCATTGTGCTTTTTTGTCACATGTAACTATCCAAACTGAAGGGATGGCTGGCTCTACTTCAAGTGAAACTTATGACAATTCAAGGGTCAGGTTCTATCCTGTTATTGTAAAATGGCCACTCAAAAACATTATTAAACTGATTGTTTGTGATCTCAGAGGTTGCCCACAGAAATCCAAAACTGTTAATGGAGTGGAACTCCCGGTGCATCTAATCAATCCCAGCGTACCCCATCAGGAAGTGGCTGATGAAGGGGTTCACTCATCACCACGCACTTGTCACCCGTGATATGTCCCGAGCAAAGCCGTAGTCACTATGTTTTTGAGCAAGCCTCTCCAATATTGGGCCACCCTTCACTGTTCCCATAATGTGGTGCCTACTTTCATCCTCAGCTCGTAGGGCAAGGAGTCTGTGGATCTCTTTATCCCCCGCAATTCACAGACGTCGTGACCATTAGATGCTGAATCCTGACTGTTCCTTTTAAATTTTCAAATTTCCCGCTAATGTAACACAGATTACTCGTCATCATATTCCTGACCTGAGTTGGTCCTGGAATGCCGAAATGCTCTTTCACGTAGATGGCATTGCGGGTCTGTTACTACCTCTACTGCTGGTTAATAAAAAAGCCGGGACTAGAATGAGCTCCCATTCCCTGTCAGTGCTTTTTACACAGAGGGCGTAATGTAAAAAGCTGCAAATATCCCAGAACAAAGTTGTTGTGTGAAAAGCCTAAATATCTCATGTATGCAATTGGGTGCAAGTACTTTTCAACATCCTGAGCTGTTATATAGATATAGATTTTTTTTAATGTATAACTAATTTCATTCTCTCTGCCTCTTCACCTGAAACCATCAATTCATTGTTGGGGGGGGGGGGGGAAAAGATCAGGAACAAGCCACCTTTGCTCAATAGATCATAAATTACTTGGACTCTGAGATATGAGAGCCAAGACTTCTTACCACATTGTACAGAGAAGCATCACTGGTCAGATGGAAAAATACCAAACTAAATTTTGGCAAAGAGTCAAGTCAAAGGCTGATTCAAACCAAAAACTTCACGACTGACGCTGCTTTTCTCACAATTTAAAAGCAATTTCCATGGTCTAATTGTCACAATTCTTTTTTTGAATATTACCACTCAAGGCTTCAGAATGAGAGCCTGCCAAAGGTGTTATTTCAGCTACACTTTAAAATGCAAAAAAAAAACCCTTCTGTGTTTTTTTATTTGATTTTGCCTCACCTGTATTCAACTTTGAATAATTTCTGGTATATTGCGTGTGGAAGAGAGAAACCAGTAGCCAAAATCCAAATGATGACAATACAGATGACTCCTTTAGTCTTCGACATCCTGGGCTTTAAGGGATGCATGATGACCTGTGCAAAGCAAAAGCAAAGCATGAGTGCCTCATGCATCCTGGCTGACTCATGTAATGTATTAAACACAGGTTTGTGTGTAACAGGGGAATTACTACTTTGAGGAATCCTATACAACCCAGAATTAATGGGCTGAATGATTCCGGTCTATGTAAATTTTAGTAGAGAGTCGAGAGCAAAATAATCAATCCTATTCCCCCACTTATCTCTGAAAATTGTTTCCCCTGTGGACGGTGAGCTTCAATTTATCCCTGTGGAAAAAGTTTTATTTCACTTACGCCCTGTATTTTTCTTATCACTTTGAAACAGTGTTCTCTGGATAGGGACACATCCAGCAAATATCCACACTGCATAAACTGCTGGAGGGACTTTGTGGGTCAGGCAGCACCTGTGGAGGGAAGTCAATAGTTGACACTACTGTTTGAAACCTTGCTTCAGAAGAAAAGTTTTGGCATGAAACATTGTTCGCTCATTTCCATCATGAATGCAGCCTGACCAGTTAAGTTCCTCCAGCAGTTTGGGGGTTTTTTTGCACTGGATTTCAGAATCTGTGGTCTCTCATGTTTCTCAAATTTTCCACAACCATTTATGCTCCACGGAGAACAGTTTCTGCTTCTCCAGTCTGACCTTGCAATTTAAAGTCCTCATTCTTCAAACCTTTCTCAAAAATCTATTCTGCACCCCCTCTCGTATCTCCATATCACTCCTTAAGTGTCGTGTCCAGAATTGAATGTAATATACCGCCTGTGTTTTTTAGTAGCTCAACGTAACCTCACTGCTATTGTACATCATGTTTCCGATGACAAAGCCCAGCATTTTTTTCTATTGGGAACTGGTGCCCTAATTGTTTTACTTCATGTACCATCTCAAGCATTTGTTGACTATTAGTTGAGATAACGTCAGTGGCTTATGAAAAGGAGTGCAATCTGCTTGCATTTTATCCCCTGGACTTCAGGTACTACAGACAATTCCAAATCCCTTCCAAACAGTTTATTCAGCAGGTAATCATGAAGTCAATTTGAAAAAGAAAACTAAGAATGTACTTTACTATCCAGAAGAATATTAATTTGTCCACAGCTGCATTGGATCAATTTAGCTTTCTGCTCAGCATGCCATAAATAAATTAGAATCTAAATTTCCCATTATACAGGCTTATACTCAACTTCTAAAGAGAAATGTTTTAAATCTGCTGCTTAAAATGCACCACAGTATATTATCTGCTTCAACTAAACACAAGAACCTGCTTAACATGAATGAGCATTGATTTGATCCAAGGTGAAACTTATCTTGCACAAGGTCGACACAAATTAATATTCATTTCCCACTTTGAAGCCTATTTACACTGAGTTTTATTAATGCTATAAAATCTCGACAATGGGAACTATTCGCAAGTAGTGGAACCATCATTTGGAATAGAATGATCTCTCATCAGAACTAGACATCCTTTGATGTCTGCTTAATATTGTTAAGGAGATGTATAACTGATGTTGAGATGTATATTGAGATGATAGGATTAAGAAAAATATTTTAGAACTGTTGTGTAGAAAATTAGTATACCAATTTGATGAGTTTTCTAATGGTAGATGTCAAACATTTAGGATTAGTGAAAAAGGGCCTGGTTTTGGATGCCTGGTCACGGTATTTAGATGGTTGAGAGGCTAGACTAATGAACAACATAAATTAAAAGTAACTTCATCCACTGTACTCTAAAAAGAACCAGACTGTTTTTGTTAGAACTATTCCAAACTGACTGCGACATTTGAAATATTCAAGAGTTAGGACTTGGCCTGACTGGCAGTCCTGTAGATAATCATAAGATAAAGGAACAGAAGAAGGCTATTCGGCCCATCAAATCATTCTGCAACTCCACCCTGAGCTAAACTGTTCTCATATCTAGTTCCAAATTCCAGCTTTTTTTCCATATCCCTTGATACCCTGACTAGATATCTATCAATCTCCTCCTTAACCTACCCCAATGATCTGGTGACCACAGCTGTATGTGGCAACAAATTTCAGAAATCCATGACCCTCCGGCTAAAGAAATATCTCTGTTTTAAATGGGTACCTTCTAATTCTAAGACCGCGTCCTCTTGTCCTGGATTCACCCATCAAGGGAAACATCTTATTCACATCTACTCTGTCCAATCCTTTCAGTATTCAAAATGTTTCCACGAGATACCCTCTCATTCTTCTACACTCCAATAAATACAGTTCAAGAGCCAATAAAAATTCCTCATATGTTAGTCCCTGCATTCCAGGAATAATCCTGGTAAATCCTCTCTGTACTCTCTCCAATGTCATTATATCCTTTCAAAGATAAGGGGCCAAAATTGCACACGGTTCTCCAAATGAGGCCTTGCCAGTGCCCCATAGAGCCTCATCAACACCTCCTTACTCTTGTGCACTATTCCTCTTGAAATGAATCCCAACATAGCATTCACTTTCTTTACTGATGATCCAACCTGATGGATACCTGCACGAGGACCCCGCCCCCCCACCCCCACAAATCCCTTTGCACGTCTGAATTTTCTCCCCATCCAAATAATCTGCCTGTTTATTTCCTCTTCTAATATGTCCAACTGTACATTTCTCAACATTGTATTACATCTGCCATTTTTTTGTCCACTTTCCTAAGCTGTCCAAGTCTCTCTGCAACCTTTTGGTTTCTTCAACACTTCCTACTCCACTACCTATCTTGGTGTCACCTACAAACTTAGCCACAAAACTATTCACTCCACAATCTAAATCATCAATATCAATATACATTGTAAAAAGAAGCTTCCCCAACACTGAACACCCCTGTGGAACACCAACTCATAACCGGTGACCAACCAGAACAGGATCCCTTTATTCCCACCCTTTGCCTTCTGCCTCTCACCCAATCTCTTTCCTGTAATTCTATGGGCTCTCATCTTATTAAGCAGCCTCTTATGTGGTACCTTATCGAAGGCCTTTTGAAAATCCTAATGCACAACATCCACAGCCCTTGTCCATCCTATTTGAGATTTCCTCAAAAAGTTCCAATAGGTTGGTCAAGAAGGATCTTCCCTTCATGAAACTATGCTGGCCTAGACCTATCATGTCATGGATCTTGAGTTATTTCATAACCTCGCCCTCGAGGATTGACTCCAATAACTTTCCAACTATCGATGTCAGATTAATAGGCCTATAATTTCCTTTATTATGCCTCTCTCCTTTCTTAAACAGCAGAACTACATTTGCGACCTTCCAATCCTCCGGAACCATGCCAGAGTTTATTGATTCCTGAAAAATCATTTCCAATGCCTCCACAATCTCCAAAGCCACCTCCTTCAGAACTCATGAGTCATCTCATCTGATCTAGGAGACTTATCTACTTTCAGTCCATTCATCTTACTAAGCACTATCTCTCTAGTAATCCTGACTGCACCTAATTCTATTCCCTGAGTCCTCTGACTATCAGGTATATTGCTATTGTCTTCCACTGTGAAGACTGAAGCAAAATCCTCATTTAGTTCCTCTGCATCTCTTTGTTACCCATTATAATTTTTATAGCATCATTTTAAATCAGTCCTATAGCTACCCATGTCTCTCGTTAACTCTTCATACATTTTTTTAATTAGTATCCTTTTGTATGTTATTTGCCAAATTCCTTTCATAATTCATCTTTTCTTTTCTAATGACTTTCTTAGTTTCTTTCTGTAAGTTTTTATAAGTTTCCCAGTCCTCTGTTTTCCCACTAATTTTTGCTTCCTTTTAATGCCCTCCCTTTTGGTTTTAGCCTTGTTACTCAGAATGGTGCCATTTTTCCATTCATAATTTTCTTTTTTCTTGTAATATATCTATCCTGCACTTTCTTTATTTCTTCTGGAAATATCATCCAATTCTGCTCTGCCATCCCCCCCATTGAGTTGACTTTTCCAATCAACTTGGGCCAGTTCTTCGCTCATCTCACTGTAATTCCCTTTGTTCCACTGAAATATTGACCCACCTGATACCAGCTTTTCCTTTTCAAATTTGAAACTGAACTCTTAATATTATTATCACTACTTCCTAAGGATTCCATTACCTTTAGATCCTTAATGACCTCTGGTTTATTACACATCACCCAATCCAGAACTGCCCATCCTCTGGTGGGCTTATCAACAAGCTGTTCCAAAAAGCCATTCCATAGTCATTCTACAAACTCTCTCTCCTGAGATCCAGAACTTTCCTGGCTTTCCCTATCCCCTTTCATGTGAAAATTCCCTTTAATTATTTTGACATGTTCCTTCTGTCATGCTTTTTATATTTCCAGCTGTAACTCGTAGTCCACTTTCCGGCTGCTGTTTGGAGGCCTGTGTATAACTACTATTAGGGTCCTTTTGCCCTTGCCATTTCTTAACTCAACCCATAAGGATTCTACCACTTCTGACCCTATGTCCTTTCTTTCTAATGATTACCATCAGGGCCACACCAGCCCCTCTACCGACCTGCCTATACACTGTGTACCCTTGGACATTCAGCTCCCAATCACATCCATCATTAATCATTTCTCAGTGATGGCCACAATGTCATATCTTTCAATCTGTAGCTGTACAACAAGGTCATCTATTTATTCCTAATGCTCCATGCATTTAAGTACAGTACCCTCCGACCAGTATCTGTTACCAATTTCTCTATTTCCATTGGACAGCCCAAATGATCTTGTCTTTTCACCTGCCTGACCTTTTTGTCATCTTTGCTGCACATTATTTTTGACTTTTTTCTATTTTCCTCTTTCTCAAACCTAACCCTCTGGTTCCCTTCTACCTTCATCTCTGCACTGACATTTTGATTCCTAGAATGGGGATTTGCCAAGAGTGTGTGGAGAAGGAATCAGGGGTCCTTGTCATGGTTCATCCCCAGCAGCAGCGCGACAGAGAACTCTGATTTACAGGCTGTTTCCAGGGATAGACATCCAGATCTGCATTCAGTCCTTTGAACCTGCTTCACCATTTAATATGATCATTCAAATTCAGTACTCTGCTCCTGCCTTCTCTCTGTATCTCTTGGTCTCAGTGCTGGAAAATATGCACCTTGGCTAGGGAGTATAGAAAAGAAGTGATACACTGGAAATTAGAAATCAATATCTTTCATATATTACGTTGATGTGACATTTCTTAAGTAGAGAGGGCTGGGAATCTTTTGAAATTGAATATCTCCAAGCCAAGATCAAGAGGTCTGGTCAGAGTGGTTAATAAAGGAGTAGAGCAGAAGATTGGATGTCTCAGACTCAAGAAACAAAATGGACCCATTCTCCATTTTTCATGTTACCAATTCAGCTGCATAATCAAGGGCACCCCCGTAGTATGATCAGACCTGGGCTACTGGCTGTATCCTATCTTTATAAACCTTGATCAGTTGTAGCCCAACTTCAACTGTCGGTTGCAAAACATTTGTCCAACCCACATAAGAGGGCACCAGCTCTAACCCACAAGGATAACTGGCATCATTGTTAGCGAATGAGTCAGGTAGTTTGGTCCAACACCTACCTCAGCTACTGTTTCATATGGCCCAAAGTTGGCTGAAGTTCCTGAACGTTTCCAATCCTTCTGCCTAATGAAATGTCTTTTAAAAACCCTATCACTTTCTCTCCCATGTTGAACACACAAGTGCTGAATATATGGCTAAAATGCCCTTTCAACATTGTACTGGATGTCATTCCATCCAAACATCAATGACTTAACTTAGGAGCTTTTGATGTTGACAAACTGTACAAACCTATTTGACATATCCACCTTTGGGATCACCTCCTTCAAAGGCTGTGTGAAAGTGAACCATAAACAGTGAACAGACAATAAACACAAGTCTATCAGTATGTTGACAGAGATGACCGAGCATTAGAAATTGTAACCCTAACAGTGTGAACACTTACAAGGTCCCGTGACATGGCTGAGTCAATGCCGACAGAGGCCATTCCCGCATTAGCGATTAGCGCAATGCTATTAAGGTGCCAGCAATTTGGGTTTGAATCCAGAACCATCTGTAAGGAGTTTGAACATTCTCCCCGTGTCTGCGTGGGTTTCCCCAAGTTCTCTGGTTTGCTCCCACCTTCAAAACGTACTGGGGATGTAGGTTAATTGGGATACTTGGGCGGTATGAGATCATGGGCTGGAAGAGCCTGTTAAAATTTAGAATTTAACATTCAAATGTTATCGGTTCACCACATCTCAGCTCTCTGCAAAGCCCAAGCTTATCTAAAAGATCATTTTCTTGCCTGTGAAGGCCTTCCTATCAGGAAACAGAAACATTGTTTGCGAAGATATGAATTTAATATAATCCTTTCAGAAATATTTCTAGCAGTGCTCAGTGAGAATACAAAAAACAGCAGGGGTTGCTTGATAGTTTAATAGTAAACTACTGACTGACTTCCTGGTGGTAGGAGTGAAGGCAGTGAGTAAGATAGTGTCATTCAATCCTTGGCTGAAATTAGTTGGAGAACAATCGACTGACTAACCATTGGGACACTAGAGCAAGCAGTGAAGGAAGGATTGACATAGGCTATCAATTTGCTCATATTTATTCTGTGTTTTCAATTCTGAGCCAAGGCCATTTTGGGAGAAGGGACTGGTGGCGCTATGGCGAGACGCAATGGGGTGGAACTTGTAAACAGACACTTTTCATTGCAGATTAAACTTTTACCATGTCTTTCTACACTATGAGAAACTTTGAAAACCAATCTTTATTAGGTGAATATTTTCCTGGAAAATTCCCATTCATTTGTGGAAAGTTTTTGGGTGTGTTACTGTCTTCTATTGTTGATACTGTACCTGGTGCCGGTCCAGAGCAATGGCAGTGAGAGTCAGGACAGAAACATGGACAGAACAGTACTGAGCAAAACGGCTAACATGACACATTAGCTTGCCGAATACCCAGTTACTATTTACAAACCGGACCTGTAAGAGAGGCAGAGAAGAAAAAACATAAATCTACAATATTTGTTTGGTTTTCTCCAGATGATTAATGAACCATTCAACAACACAAAGCTTAGAGACAAACCAGGCCTCACATCTCCAGCTGCCCTCAACTATACCATATAAATAATGGATATGGGAAAAGAAAAGTTAACTTTGCTCTTAGAATATGAATGCAATGTGAATCCACTCAGGTTAATGATGTAGAAACATTTTGGAGAAATTTAGCAGGTCCCACAGCATTTGAAGGGAGTTCTGTGAGAGCCTCTCTCACAGCTCCCCACCTGTAATCCCTGCTGCTCGCAAACTCTTCGTCATGTGATCACTCAGGTTACCCTTTACTTCCTGTGAATGATGCGTGACATGCTGAGATTCTCCAGCACATTTGTATAGTTCATTTGACCCTGACACCTGCAGACTTTCCTGTTCAACTCCACTCAGAGCAGATAGGAGAGGCTGTATTCCAGCTACTTTTAGAACATAGAACATGACAGCACAGCACAGGCCCTACAGCCCACGATGTTGTATTGACTCCACAACAATCTCACTCCCACAACCCTCTATTTTTCTTTGGTGTTTTAGGTTCAAGTTACTTCAAGTGTCCACCATGGCAACAGCATGCTTTGAGATACTTGGATTTTTTTCACTTTCAATGCATTATGTTGCTTGCATTCTACCCAATGAGCCTGACGAGTGGGGGAAGGTGGGTGGGAACACCAACATCAATACAGGAACACAAGATACGACCTTCCCAATCAATTTTTCATTAAGATTCTTTCCAAACCTAGAGGACAAATGGAATAAAACTTGTAGGATGATCGTGCAAACAGCCCAAATGAAGGAGCAGAGAGGAGTCATTGAATCAGAAGTGGTATTTCAAATGTATTTGCCACATTGATAGATCAATTCATTTTAACTTCAAATGTGCCATCAATATTTTTTTTAAAAGACCAAGGAAAGTTGCTGAAATGGTGCGTTTTGCTACCAGCTCCAAAGACTTTGCTGTTATTGATTTCAGACCACAGAAAAATAAACCAAAATTAGCACAAAATGGGAGCACATTTTTGTTGTATTAATTGAGATACTCAAATCAGATCAGATTGGATACCCCAATCCAACTCAACGTCATAGATCAAGAACAAAGTCCTTAAACCAATGCCCAGGGATCACGCTTGGACTCTATTCAGTTAAAACTAAAGACTCAATTCTCATTCCAATTTTAGAACTTTCCACTTGGCAAAACTGAACTCTACATCATGGTTCTTTCCCCATGAATTTACAAAAGACTTGGAATGAAAATTTGACAGACCACAATTCTGATCACAGAATTGCCTTGGTAAATTTAAATTAAATGTGTTACTAATAAACAATGGCAGCAGGTTGATGAAAATTGAAAGCAAAGTGAAAAACATTGGTAAATTGTCCCTGCCCTCAGAAGTGGAGAAGTACCCAGTCAGCAGAAATCTTGGAAGATCAGGCACGTCTCCATAAGGCTGTCTGAACAAATAAATGCAGATTTGATCCTTCATCTCGCAGGATGACACTTTACAATGGGAAGGCACATTTGACATCAGGAGACCATGATGCATGGTGCTGGCAGGGTTGAAAGACCTCATGCTCCAAGCATTCCAATTGTTCATTTCAAATGCTCCATGCTTGTCTGTTTTCGTGCACTCATACCTGGTTCTAATTTGAAAAGGAACCCAAGGGTACTTTTTCACAGAGGGTGGTAAGGAACTGGCTTCCAGAGGAAGCCGTAGGAACGGGTACAATTACAAAGATATTTTAGAAGGTACGTGGATCAGAAAGTTTTATGGGATATGGGGCAAATTGGACTAGCTCGGGTAAGGACTTGGTAGCATGTTCAAGTTAGGCTATAGGACCTGTTCCCATGCAGTACAACTATATACTGCATGGAAACAAGCTCTTCCACCCACAATATTTTGCTGACCTATATAGACATACTCCACAACAATCTAATTTTTCCCTACCTCACAACCACAATCCTCTATTTTTCCCACATCCGTGTGCCCTTCTAAGAATCTTTAAAATATTCCTATTGTACCAGCCTCTACCACTACCTCCAGCAATACATTCCAGGCACCCACCACTCTCTTTGTAAAAAAAAAAACTTTTGCTATCACCTCAAAGCTTTCCTCCGCTCAGCTTAAATAAATATACTCTGGTATTTGCTATGTCATACAGGGAAAAAGGCACTGGCTGTCCACCATATCCAAGTCCCTCGTAATCTTATGTACCTCTGTAAAGTCTCCTCTCATCCTTCGTCACTCTGACGAGAAAAGCCCTAGCACTGCAAACCTTCCTTCAAAAGACCAGTCTGCAACAGATATCCTGGGCAACCTGCACAGCAGGTTCCCAAGGAGGCATTATTTAGCTTTAATATGAGCTGCTGGGCTTGGAGTCTTGGGGAGTGGGGAAGTGTAGGAGGGAAGAGTGTATAATATGGGGCACACACCCCAACACAATAGCCCCTTTTCCACTGGCACCCTGTTCCAGGAATTAATTGGGAATTTACTGGGACAGGGTCCAGTGGAGTAGGAACACTGTCTAAACATCAGCATCAAATAACGTCATTTCACGCCAGGCATTAACCACCTCAACCCCTTCTCGTAGCCCTGGTGTTTTGCTGACGCTGGTATGGTGATAAAACCAGTGGAAAAATTCTAACTGAAAGTCATCTGTTTCTAGTTGAAGACGGAACACTCCAATCCCTGGGGATGAGCTGTGTCCCAGTTAAGAGTGGCCCAAAGGGCTTCCTATCCCAGGACGCTGCACAGCCAATTAACTGGGATGGCAGTGGAAAAGGGGCTTTTGAAATTGTGTGTTCAACTTTCTGCAAAATTCTAATAGAATTTGACCCTTAACTCAAGTGGAAGGAAAGAAAAGTTAATTGGCCAGTTACATAATTCATTAGTAGCCAGAAGTAATCTGAAGCAATGGCTTCAGATCATTGCACTGAAGTGGACACTGACCTATCAGATGCATTTTTTTTATTTGACAGGCATCCGCTTAATCATGTGCGCATGTTTGAGACACAGCACCAACTTATCTGTGTCATGGAGCAAAGTTCAAAATTATTGTCAGAATCCCCATACAACCCTGAGATAGATTCATTTTCCGACAGACTCGCCTGAATTTCTAATTATCTGTAACTGTAAAATGTACCTGGTGAGGCCAGCTGGTAACTCATTCAACAATTGTTGCAATTTCATGAACAATAGACAAAGCTGTTCAATTCAATTTTGTCTTTACAGGTGACATTGCTTGAGAGTAAAGCAAAGGTTTGAAGCTGGTAGCCTTGCGTGTCCTGTCAGTATCACTGTTGACATGCTCCCAGGTGTGGAAGCGATCGGAGTAAGTTCCCTTGTTATCATGAAAAAAGGACTCGCCAATCAGTTATGTCTCTCAAAGATTGGAGCCCAGAGCATATTGGATATCGGTTGAAGGTGAGTGGAGGAGAGTTCAGGGGAGATGTCAGACGCAAGTGTTTTATTCAGAGTGGCAAGTACATGGAATACATTGCCAGGGGTGGTGGTGGAGGCTGGTACAATAGGGGGGTTCAAAAGACTCTTAGATGGGCACCTGGATGTAAGAAAAATAGAGGGTTATGGGTGTGAGGTTGAGAAAAATTAAAATTTTTATAGACTAAGCTTTCACAGATTGGCACAACATCGTGGAGGGAAGGACCTGTACTGTGTTGTAATATTCGATGTATTATTCAAATTGAAAGGCTGTGAAACAAGGATATGTCCTCTGGAGAAAATCCAGAATTAGGATGCAGAGAGCAGTAACATTGTCCTTCAGAACACTACATTCTAATTGGCGAGCATTAGTGGGAATTCCCTGGGCAGCAGTTACTCAAATCCTAGCATTTTATGAAGAATATACACGGAGAGGGAAATGGACAAAACTTGCAAATCTGGATGATGGCTTCAGAAACTCCAAAGCAAGTGATGTGTTAATTATGATGTAGCTTCCGAGCAGCTCCTCCAAATGCAAGGTGAGAGTCATGCAGTGATCAAGTGCAGCAGGATTCGAGACCATTGATCCCACGGAGGAAGCTGATTAGAATCAATGCCACAATTGTGGAAATTCCATTTTAAATAATTATATCTCGAATATATCCAGTTTCAGTACCTGTGAGACTACTTTTTGTCAGAAAGGAAACCTGCCGACCATAGTCAGTCAGGAACAGGCATTTGCTTCCAATTCAGGGCCAATGGGGGATGGATAGTAAATGCCGTGTTGCCGGCACTGTCCACATTCAGCAAAACAAGTAAATGTCAAAATAATATAATGATGAAAACATTCCAAACATTTGGGCAAAAGTCTTCCAATTCAAAATTTCTTTTCCCAACCCCACCACGAATTCTGCATCAGAATGAATCACCTCGAAAGGCATCCTGGGGAGAATTTGCAGTGCAAGTTGAGCCCTATATTTAATGGACCCCATTGTATCATCTCCAGTTGGAACCCACCAGACTTTGTATCAATGATACTTCCAACTCTGATTTACTTTGAGCCTGATTCCAGACTGGGAGCACAGGAATCATTGCAAGGTGCCCCCGAGCTTCCATCCACCTCCAAACACAGACTGCCACCCTCACCCAAGAGATTCTGTTCAATCTTCCTGCCCTTTGAAAGGGGGACTTCAATCAAAAGGCTCACGTGCAACAAGAAGGCGACCCCTGTCCTGAAAGTAAAATCGGGGTTAAAATAAAAAGGCAAAAATCTTTTCTCTTGGCCAATCATCCCTGAAGAGCGTCTCCTTGTAAAACGTTTGTGGCCTGTGCCCACACAACAACGATGGCCAAACTCATTCCCAGCTCCTTCCTTTTCCCGGCTTTGACCCTCATCAGCAAGACCTGGCCCCAGACGGCCGGCTGAGGCAATGAGCGCTCTTACCAGGGTGAAGGGGGTGTTGAGGAGCGTGATCATGATATCGGCCACGGCCAGGTTGGCTATGAAGAGGCTGGTGGCCGAATGCATGCGCTTGGTTTTGATGAGCACTTGGCAGACCAGCACGTTGCCGAACAGCGAGATAGCAATGATGACAGAATAAGCCACGATCAGCAGAGCCTTGACAGTCGGGTTGCGGGACTCGGCTTCGTACTTGGTGGGATGGGTGAAGATGCCCCAGTCTTCGAGGGTCAGATTGGCCCTGCTGAAGAACGAGGTGGTGTTGGACAGGCCGTACAGCGCCAACAAGAAGTCGCTGCCATTGGCCTCCCCGCTGCTTTGGCTGACCGAGTTGGTTCCATCGGGCAGGGGGACCCAGAGGTAGCGGCTCATCGCCACCGCTCCCGTTTCACCAACGTCTGTTTCTCCCCTTCCAGCCAACGTCCGCAAGGAAACTGGGTGCCCACTGATCCACAGCCACCCTCCGGCAGGGGGATCGGATCACGCCCGCTTTGCTCCCTATTTCTGCAACATCGCGGCTCGGAGTTGCAAGTATCATTGATACAAAGTCTGGGAGGGGTTACTGGAGCAGCCAATCAGATCGACTCTTCGCAGCAAATCCCACTGTATCAATTTATCACCGCTTCCCGGCGGAATGGGGGGGGGGGGGGGGGGGTTTAAGCTTTTGCCCATCACTTTATCTAATCTGGGACTCACTTATTTTTAAACAAAATCAAAACATGTTAAATTTACTGCTTTGGTTAATGGGCTTATTTTTTACTTCGAGTCAGGCGAATAACCTGAGAATGAAGCGCAGACACGTTTAAAAAGTTGAGTATTCCTCACTCCTCCAAAACAAGACACAGATGGAAAGGTCCTTTCTGGATCATTGTGTTAATTATGATGTAGCTTCCGAGTTTTCTAGTTGAAGATGGAACACTCCAATCCCTGGGGATGAGTTGTGTCCCAGTTAAGAGTGGCCCAAAGGGATACTGCACCATTCCAGAAACGGGCTTTCCCATCATCTTCCTCCAAGTGGAGGACACAACGGGTCCCTGAAACCAGGTCCCTGTGGCCACTTTGCTTTTACCCCTCTCGCACCCACCGAACAATTACAGCACAGAAACAGGCCACCTCGGCCCCTCTCGTCTGCGCCCAGTCCAAATTCATCGGAAATGTTAAAATTGAGCCCACACTCACCACTTCAGCTGGACGCTCGTTCCACCCTCTCTGTGTGGGAAGTTCCCCCGAAACTTTGCCCCTTTCTCTCTTAATCTGGTTTGTCGTCGAAAAGTGGATCGACATTTACTCTGTCTCTCTCCCCCCCCCCCCTCCCCCCAGCTCATAGTTTTAAATACCTGTAACCAGTGGCGGATGAACCATTCGGCTGAAGGCAACTGACTTAACAGAAACATTGTTCAGCCACGGGTTGGAGAAGTGTAACTTTGACCCACCTTCCTAAAAGAATGGCCCTGATCCCCAGGGCGGCCACAGCGGGACCCAGAGCTGTCTGGACGGACTTTGTACCTGTCTCTGCCTGGTCGCAACCTGAGTGGTGCATTTCGTTGTAATAACGCCAGCGCCTCTCTCCTTCGCCCGCCAAGTGACGGCTGTGCTCGGGCTCAGAGCCGGACAGGGACAGACATGCGTTCAGCTGGCGCCGGTGACCTGGGTGGGCAAGGGCTGAGAGATCGGTGGCTTGGGGAACATTTAGAAACAACAAGCAGGGAGTCCGTCTTTTCCAGCCTCGGGAGAAAGGGAGGGCGAAGATTTGGCCAAGTGGCTTCGAGCCGGGACCGGTGTCGGGACTGCGGGGTCTGCGGGACAATCTTTCGAGAGGGCAGAGGGGAAGTGTTCAAAAACGGGCGCCCCTGACCCACTCTGTGTGCTCCCTCTGATTGGTTGGCCTGGATTGCCGCGAACACAAGGCAGGGCTGGAAGAGAAAACTGGCGAGGGAGAGCTGTAAGTAACATGTTTTATTTACAAACGGAATTGATTTGCAAATTGTGTCCCGCAGTTCAGGTCGGCCGAGGGGAGGGTTCGGAGTCGGGCGTCGGGAGCTCCGTTCACCGACTCCGAACCCTCCTCTCGGCGGACACTGGACCTCCCGACGCCTGAGTCCCGACTCCGAATCCTCCCCTGTCCCCTCGGCCTCCTGCACCCTGGAGTCCGGTGGTGGGCCAAACCCTATTATTGTAATTCAAACTTTAAAATAACTTTAATCAAGAATGGGTTGTTTTGACACTGGGGATTTGGCTGAAATTTTCATCGACATCTCCAGAGTGGATTTTCATTATAAAATGATTTGAAATGTGTGATTTTATTCAATAATATCGAGGTTTAAATAGTTGAAATTATTGGCAACTCTTTCTATTTGAATGGGATGCGATCAATTAAATGCAGAGCCTTCCTGTGTACCCTAACCCTCTGGGATGATGGTGCTGGTGAACACGGGGAGAGAGGTGGGAGCTGGAAAAGGCAGATTGTCTCCGAGCTCGCTGGATGAGGAGCGAGAAAGAGAGAGAATGTTGAAAGGAACGGGGAAGTGGGGTTTCTCTTCCAAAATGCAAAACCTCACATTAAATTCCATCTGCCATTTTTCAGCCCATTTTATTGGAATAAAAGGTACTGTTCCTTCAGTTTGTGGGTGGCAGTCCATGAGGCTATAGACAGACATTCTGGGGTTGGTATGGTGCATGAAATCAAAACTGTTGGCCACTGGGTGGTCTTTACTGTTGCAGCAGACAGAGCAAAGGTGCTCAACAGAACAAGATAAATAAATTGAACAGTTATTACATGAAATTGGTCATGTTTCTTAATTCACTGCAGAACATTGTGAATAAGAACCTGAGTGAGTTAATTATAATTTCCTTCCCAGTAATTTCACTGAAATGGGTTGAGTTTATTAAAACCAGTGGTTCCTTAACCGTTGGGTCTACCTTGTGCAGCTTCTTAGCTTGCGCTCATGTGGACTCTGCTGCCCTACGCACATTCACAGCCTTTTCCAGAGTCTCTATGCCTATTATCTGGAATATTGCAAACTATTCTGTCGTTAATGAGTGAATTTATCATATCTCCAAATTCACAGCACTTCTTCAGTAGGTGAAACTCAGCTAAGTATTGGTTAAAGCTCATACTTTGTTTCTAGTCACAAGAGGAAAACTTGAATCTCTCAATCGTGACATTTTTACTTGGAACAAAATACTCCTCAAATTTTGTCATTATAGTGTCCAACATGAACGCTGTCTCATCAGTTTGAAAATTGTTATAGATGTCAAGGCCTCGTTACCCATTATGTGGAGAAATAGAGATGCTTTCTATTTTCCCATTCCCATTCCATCAGCTACTAAATAAATGTTGAATCGCTGTTTGAAATATTCCAAATTTTCTTCTAGATTGCTGGTAAATTGCATCAGTGTGGGAGGACTTATCTGTGCTTACGAACTATTGTCTTCTCTTACTCACTTAGACACTTCTGACGCCATGTTGTGCTTGTTCTTTCAAGAAGAACGACTTTATGTGGATTTAATACTTAGCCAACTTTATTTTACTTGAGCTGCTTCAAATGACTTCCAGCAATAACGCCTGCAACTCCTGTTATAAACCACTTCTGAGTTCCAGCCAACTGTGGGAAATGCAGTTCTCTTTTACACACAACACATAGACCATTACAGCACGAAAACAGGCCCTTTGACCCTACTAGTATATGCCGAAATATTATTCTGCCTCGTCCCATTGCCCTGCACCCAATCCACATCCGTCTGTACCCCTCCTATCCATGTACCGGTCCGAATTTTTCTTAAATATGAAAATTGAGCCCACATTCACCACTTCAGCTCGCAGCTCGTTCCACACTCCCACTACATTCTGTGTGAAGAAGTTTTCTCTAATGTTATCTCTAAACCTCCTCCTTTCACCCTTAACCCATGTCCTCTGGTTTGTATCTCAACTTAGCTCAGAAGAAAAAGCCTACTTGCATTAACTCTGTCCATACCCCACATAATTTTAAATACCTCTATCAAATTTCCCCTCATTCTTCGACACTCTAGGGAATAAAGTCCTCACCTGTTTAACCTTTCCCTGTATCTCAGTTAAGGAAGTTCCGGCATGACAAGGGCCAGCGCAGTTGCATAGTGGTTAGCGCAATGTCTTTACAGCGCTAGCGTTTGGAACCGGGATTCAAACCCCACTCTGTTATGAGTTTGTACGTTCTCCCCATGTCTACATGGGCTTTCCCCGGGGACTCTGGTTTCCTCCCACCATTCAAAATATACCAGACAAGGAGGTTAATTGGGTGTAAATTGGGTGGCATGGACACATGGGATGAAATGGCCTGTTACTTCGGCATATACTAGTAGGGTCAAAGGGCCTGTGACGTATGTCTAAATTTTAAATTTTATCCTAGTAAATCTTCTCTGTACTCATTCAAATGTTGCTATCTTTCCTATTGACATACATAGAGTTAACTACATGCTCCATCAATATTTTCTTGCACCTGTTTTATTTTATCAATGACATCTCATTGCTCATGTTTCAGAGCCATTCGAGAACTGAGGACACAGTTTTGTGAGGGAGGTGAACTGTTGAAGGTGCTGTCTTTTGGATGAAATGTTAGTTCTCCTTGAGCTCATTCTGCATTTTGCTTATTTTGCCTCAGATTCCAGCATCTATGGTCTCTTGTGCTTTTATTCTGAATAATATTTGGATGTCAGTCCAGATAAATGATCATTTGCTGGAAGAAATTCACTGAGTAAGGTTGGCTGTTGTGCTTCATACATTGCAAGATTGACTACACTTAAATGATGTTTAATTGTAATTCACTTTGTGGCTCTCTGTACTTGTGAATGGTTTTTTATTTTACCTTTTTTATATACTGTAGTCATTGCAGCACAATGACAGAGCGACATTCAGTTTTGGCCACAAGGCTACATAATATGCTCCTATTTGAAAATATGGAACCAGAATGCATGGTTTATATAAGCTACATGGATGTAGTATCTATTAAGAATTAAATGAGCTTTTAAACTGAGGTATCTTTGTGGAGCTGGAGTTGGAGGTGGAATGAATTCCATGTTTATGTGTACTAAATTTATTCCGCATGCAGTACTGAAATATATCATGTATCTCTGAAAAGCTAAATATAGTTTGGTAATAGAAGTTTGTTGGAGGGTAGCGTTGAATGTAATTTGGGCAAAAGAAAAGTGGAAGCAACTTCCATGTTTTTGCATTTCTACATTGAAGGCTCTGCAGTGAACAAGGTAGAAAGTAAACCCCAGAGGTGCTCCCTGTGAATCCAATGAGAGAACAGAGTGGAAGAAGCTAATAGAACATAGACCATTACAGTACAGTACAGGCCCTTTGGCCCACCATGTTGTGCTGACCTAGATAAACCTACTCCACAATCTAAACGTTCCCGACCTCTCACCCATAACTCTCTATTTTTCTTGCATCCATATGGTGGTCAAAGAGTCTTGTAAATGTCCTCATTGTACCAGCCTGCACCACCAGTCCTGGCATGTTCTTGAGGCACCCACTAC
This sequence comes from Narcine bancroftii, assembly GCF_036971445.1. Taxonomy (NCBI): domain Eukaryota; kingdom Metazoa; phylum Chordata; class Chondrichthyes; order Torpediniformes; family Narcinidae; genus Narcine; species Narcine bancroftii. The sequence goes on from NC_091476.1 coordinate 5,117,735, forward strand.
TATCTGTGTGGAAAAAAAACTTATCCTTGATGTCTCCCCTAAACTTTCCTCCCCTACTTTACACAGTTGTCCTCTGGTGCTTGCTACTCCTGCCCGACAAAAAGGTGCTGACTGTCTACCTTAACTGTGCCTCTAATAATCTAGTGGACCTCTAATCAGTCACCTCGCACCCTTCTTCACTCCAACGCAAAAAACCCCTGCTCTGATAACCTTGCTTCACAAGATGCGTTCTCCAATCCAAGCATTATCCTGGTAAATCTCCTCTGCACCGTCTCCATTGCTTCCACATCCTTTTTGTAATGAAGCGATGAGAACCCCTAACCAATAGAAAACAGAGACTTGGCTTAGCTGAGCATCTTCTCTTTGTCCGCATCAATGACAGGGATCTCCCAGTGGCCAACCATTTCAATTCTGCACCCCTCTGACATGTCTGCCCATGGCCTCATGACCTGTTCATGACCTCATGTACTGTCCAACTAGACTACCCATAAATTGGAGCAGCAACACCTAATTTTTTATTTGGACGATTTCCCACCAGATAGCATTAACGTTGACTTCTCCAGATTCTGCTGGCCTGCTCCCCATTCCTCTCTCTTCCACCCCCTTCCCTCTCCATTCACAGAGCTATTCCCCTCTCCCTTTGTTTGCTGGTGTGCTTTCTCTCTCTTATCCACCTATCACCTCCAGCCTCTGGGACTGTGCTCCTCCCCCTGCCCCCCCCCCCCCCCACCATTTCATTCGGGTACCTGCCGACATTTTGCTCATACTTTGATGAGACATTAGTTCTGTGTCTTTATTTTTGCTATATACATTTTGTTGTTTGACCTACTGAGTTTCTCCAGCATTGTGTTTTTGTATGGCTCACAGTTGGCTCAGAAAAATCTTTTAAGTACTGCAGAACTTTCTGGAGAAGTCTGCACAGAAGATCATTATTGGGAGAGTCAGTCTACATGTCAATACATGTAAGTGTGAACTGTGTTGTGCACCAAAGCAAAAATCCATGTGGCTTAAGTGTAAGGTTTTGCCCCTCTTTGCTTTCCTGTGGAGCAGCCAACACGAAAAGCTCTGTGGATTGCTACAAAATGAAAGCATTTTGCATATGGAGATGCCTGGATACCCCGCACGCTCCATGGGCACCCCGCACGCTCCATGGGCACCCCGCACGCTCCATGGGCACCCCGCACGCTCCATGGGCACCCCGCACGCTCCATGGGCACCCCGCACGCTCCATGGGCACCCCGCACGCTCCATGGGCACCCCGCACGCTCCATGGCAGATGGTCACATATTCAAGAAATGGAAGCCAACCAGTTTGTAGTGAATTACTGGGCTGGAGAGGTTGATTCTCAGGAGAGATTGGGTGAGGTGGGACATTTTCAATCCTGGAACCTGTGAGGCTGCAGTGACCTCATAGACATGTAAAATATGAAGGGCATAAATAAGGTAAATTGTCATAATTTTTTGTTCAGGGTAGGGGAATCTAAAGCTAGAGGGCATAGCTTTAAGGTGAGAGGGGAAGGACTTAAAAGAGACCTGATGGATGTGGATTTATGGAATGAGCTGCCAGAGGAAGGGGTAGAGGTAGGAACAATGACCACTTTTAGACAGTGCTCAGATAGGTATAGTAAAGAAGCTTTTGAAGCATGTTGTCCAAATGCAGACAAGTGGGACTAGCTCAGATAACAACTTCATCAGCAAGGTCGGATGTGCTAATAGACCTGTTTTTGTAACTCCATTACTCTAAATTCTGTTCCCATTGTGTGGAGCCCATGACTGAACAAACCTAAATGTTCATTCTGCCTCTTGTTTTCCTGCGCCAGAGACTGGCATTTATTTTCCTTTCTTGGATCTATGATCTTTCCCATGCAGATATGGATGAGATATGAAGTTATGTTTGTTTACACTCCTAATTTTTGATTAAGCTTTGCTAATCACCCATCACTGTGTTTGCCTGGCCACAATGTTCCAGACAAAACCACTGTTTGTACGGAAACTCAATGTTGCTATGACCTTGACAACCATTGGAAAAGTGGTCTTGCAAGGTCCTTACCATCTGGGCAGTTTAGGAGCTCAGTCATCAGTCAGATGTGTGGTGTTGAATGCTATACAAATCTGCCCACTCTTCACACTTGCAGTTTGTGGTGGTACACCACTGGCCTACTGCAGGGGGAAACCTCAGTACCTGCAGAAGAGCATGGGGACAACACCTGGCCGGCTGTCAATCAGCCGACCAGAATAGACCTAGTCCCACCCAGTCGGGTTTCAATCACCCTCTGGGATTATAAGCCCGAGCCGGCCCTTCGAAGACACTCGCGGAGTTTACAGCAGCTCTCCTCACAGCTGGCTCTGTGGAAGTTTATGTCGAATAAAGCCTGTTGTACAGTCTTTAGGTTTTGTGTGTTTGCTTCAGACTGACAGTGCACCACACAGTTATTGATTGTTTTCTTTGCAATACGTTTTACACTAGAGTAAATGCAGCATGTACTATAAATATTCAGACAAGACTAGTGCTTGTATTACTAAGCAGCTATCAGAGATATAGCCCATTGGCTTGGGAGATTTTAACTGTAAGTAATTATATACAAAACATATATCAGCATCGGCCACTGTGAAACTTCTGGATTATTGTAAAAGACCATATGTTTCATTAATTTCCTTAAGGGAAGAATTTCTACTTGCCCTGTTATCCTTGCCAACAATCTACCAATACTCGTTCTTTGCTGCCTCTTCAGTGCAGATAGAAATAATAAAGCACAATAAAAACTAACTTTGATTATTATTTCTATATTTGCAAATAAATTTTAAGCAAAAAGCTTTGAGAAGATCATTTTCAAGGCTCAGGGCTGTCCGAAAACATTGATAATGAGGAACCAGGAGTTGATGGGCTCAATAGATTTCTTTTCCATCCTAAAACAATTCTTGGAACCTAAGATCTGTATCCATAGCAACCAGACAATAGGTGCTGTGCAGTAGAGTTTTTCAATGTACCTCTGGGAAATGTAATGCGCCAAACCTTTCCTCACTAATTGGGATTTTTAAGAGGACAACAAACTTTTAAGAAAAGGGAAACAATTTTACTTTAAATACAATTTTAAACAACCTATTTCAAAGAATGTGATACAAGACTAATTCACAGAACATATAGAATTTATGATCAACCCAATCTTGTTGTTTTGGAATATTTTGAATCTGAACGCCAATGAATTATTTCTGTAAGTAATACAGTTGTCCATACGGTTCTGGGCTTATACTGTGTTCTGCTTGATATTTTTAAAAGCTGCTCCACGTGACCAGGGTTTAAAATGATAATTTCATACATTATCTTCATCTTGCAGATTGGGAGCTTTGCAAAGTGCATCCAGTTTATGAGCAATGAATCATTTGAGTATTAAATGGGAAACCATCCAATAAATATCTTTCTCATGGGGAACATCAGAAGCCAAGTATTATGAATATCTTAATTTATGTCGCGTAGAGATCAAATTGGGCAACGTGTTTCTATTAAAATTCAACATAAAATTCACATTTTGATGAAATACTTAAATATCAAATATATAAATACTACCATAATTTCAAAATCACCAGACATCGTGATTTTGAGCCTGAATTATTATGAAATTTTTTGAAATGCTCTAAATGCAAAATATTGAAATGTGTGTGACAATGTTTCCCATTAAAGAAAACAGTCATTCCCAGGTTTATTATTATAAGCCACATATTTCAAAACCGTTTACTGTGACTGTTGGAAACAGGAAATACAAAACACAAATGTCCCTGACGTTTTGAGCAAGTACGGCATGGTTGCTTCTAATTGGTTCACTTATTTGATTTTTATGACTGTTTACTTTTTTATTTATTTGCTAGAACTATTAACAAATAATCACAAATCACTGCAGCCAGTGCAATTGGTGTCAATATATTACTTGCTACTGTCTCATCATCATTATCTTTGGTAAACAAGAGATTTAATGAAGTAAATTTAGCATTTTTGTCCTAATTTTCACAATTGCAAGGATACTGACTCATTTTACCAGGAAATTTTCATGAAATATTTTCAATGGATTTTAAATGAAAAAACAATTCATCATCAAATGAAATTAGAAGCTTATTCTCGAATTTAAAATTTGCATTATGATTCCGTTCCAACTCTGCTAAATCTTATAGGCCTTTTTCATTCAAGGATGACATTTTATGTCCACATTGACTTGCTTTTGCAAAAGGAAATGTAAGCCACTTTCTGGCTACAATGCCTTCTCTGTGCTTTGAAGATCTATGAATAAAAGGTACCATCTAAAGAAGCCTTGGAGAGTTGCCACAAGAAACCACAAAAGAACAGAACATTTAACAAGCAGGTTCGGATGCCAATTGAAAGGGCTCTCATTGTTTTGGCTGCAGCTGAGATTCCTGAGTGTGACATCCATGTTGTTGCAGCAGTAATGAATCCTCATCAGTTCTTGGACCTGAAATATGAACTCTTTCTCTTTCCACAGACACTCCCTAATCTACTGAGTTTTTCCAGTTTCTTTGGTTCAGACATCCAATATCAGCCTTCTGATTTTTGGTATTTGTCAGGTTGCAGTGCAAACTCCCAATTTATGTGCCTCATCTGATGTCAATATCACAATGAAGAGCAGCAGGCTTCAGCAAACTCAGATTTTCCTGGCTTGAAGGCATGAAGAATAATCCTGAATGAAATGCATTCTGAGCATATTTTCTAGAATGCCTTACCGTTGTACTTTGGATCTAAGGTCATCAGAAATGATGAGCCTTAATCTGGCAAAGATCAGGCTATATTATAATCAGCCATTCTCAACCTTTTTGGACTGTGCTGAAAGTTTATGGGCCCCCTTCCCTGTGAGGCAGTCATTTAGTTGGTTTCTTCCATCCTTCTCTCCTACCGATTACGTAAAAAATATTGATGATTTCATTCCATGGCCCCCACCCCTTAAATGTGCATTGCCTTTCTTCACCCCCACCTCCCTGATTTGGCCAATCCTGTACATCTTTATCTATGTAATGAATTCTTATACATTATCAATAAAAAGAATTAAAGACAGCATGGGAAAACTTTTCAATTAATTTGGTGGTATAATTTGAACATTCAAAAAACAATTTGGCAGATGTGTGGATTGCAAGGGTTCAGAAAGATATGGACCAAATGCAAGCAAGTTGAACGAGTCCAGAATGCCAGTTTGCTTGTCGTGGATGAGTTGAGTCAAAGGGCTTGTTCTGTGCTGTTTGGCTCAGTATCTCTCTCGGTCTAATTTGTCAAGTGATTGACATGGGAGTGCATTGTCAGTAAGCTTGTGGGTGCAGATTCAATCATGGCTTTTAGAAAGGAATTGATTCTGTTACTGAAAATCCATACTCCTGGAGAGAGCAAGGGGTTGAAGGCTGAACGGAAATGAGATTCTTTTGGATCTTCATCTTTTCCCTTCGATTCTAGTAACATTCTGAATAGTGCAGCAACGGTCACAAAGTCCACTTATCTGCTGGGCAACAGTTTGAAAATGGGAAATTATATGCTATCGGGAAAATGAAGATCCAAGAGCTATGACATACGTGCAAGGGGGAATGAGTGCCATTGATAGTAATATTTATAAATCAATGGACTTCCAATTCAATGATAAAGGCAGAGAATAAAGTTATTTATTTTGAACACAAAATAATTACAATGCATCTTAATGGGTCATAAAGTTGGAAACGTTTTTAAAGTGGTATAAAGAAACTGATGCAAAACCCTTCATAGATGGGAACTGCACTTAACATGATATAAACAATGATTTCAATTTGATTCAAATAAAACATTTCTCTGATATCCCCTTCCACTGAATCTCTAGTGTGGAATCTATTTGCATTTCTGTAATAAGCCTATTTCAATTACTTGTAGACCTATTATCCATCAGAAGGAAACTGACTTGAAAGGTTTATCATACATTGGAAGTGATAGAGATGCAGAGCATTAGAAAAACTGTGTCCTATTAATGTTAGGTAGCCAAACCATTGTCTCAAAGCGCTACATCTTAAGATCCCTCTGATATCAAGGTTCTGAGAGCACTTCGCCATCATGATTCAGAAGATGAAGTAATGTTGTTGACTTTGGTTGTGAGCCGTAGCGTTCAAATCCTATTACAAACACTCAGTAAGTTTATTTAAAATTACTTACATGGCTCCACATAGCCATTTCTTGATACCAGTTATGAGAATTTATGTTCCTGTGCCAAGTGTTGATCAGGATGGCTCAGCGGTCAGATTTCTCAGCATTGGAGACATTTTCACTTGGCCTGCTAAACTGCAGAGTTACAAAAACACGGTTAAATATCCATTCAGGCACATTTTTGGAGGCGTCTTGAACTTCCTGGAACGTAGATGGGGAATGCAAACAATTCCAGTATTCTTCCAGAACATTCAGGCCAGAGTCTCCATTTGATCAAGATGGATCTATCTCACTTCAGATATTTGTAAACAGAGTGCAGGAAGAATGAAATAGGCAGTAGAAAATCAAGTTGGTTTCCTTACGTGAACTTGGATGAACTTGATGAAGTTGGACATGAGCCAAGGAAGGACAGTTGGAATTTAACTCAGACAATGTTGAGGAGTTGAAGGAAAACAGAAACTTAGACGTACAGGCACATAGTAACGTAAAAATGGTGACATAGATGGTGAAGAAGGCATTTAGCACAATTGGCTTGATTAGTCAAGACAGTCTGGCCAACCAATGAGGAAAGGTATCATTAAGCGGAACAGTGTTCAGAAAAAATTTTGGAGAATTTTATCACTTCTGGGGAGTTTGATGCTGGATAGGCTGGGAACTTTCTCCCTGGTGCAGAGGAGGTAGAAGGAGGGCCTGTAGAAATTTATAAAATCGTAAGGTGCAGAGATAAGATAAATCGTCATCACATTCTTCCAAAGGAATCAAAAACTTAAAGTCATTGAGTTAAGATGAGAAGGAAAAAAATTAAATAAAGTCCTGGGGGACGGGGGCACCTTCTTCATTTCAGAACATTGTGATTATATGGAATGAGCTACCAGAGGCTGTGTTCGAGGTGAGTAAAATTGTAATGTTTAAAAATAAATTAGACCGGTACATAGGAAAAATTTAGGGCATTGGTTCTCAACCTTTTTCTTTCCACTCATGTACGACTTTAAGAATTCCCTATGCCATTGGTGCTCTCTGATTAGTAAGGGATGGCTTAAGGTGATATGTGAGTGGGAAGGTAAGGCTGAGAATCATTGCTCTAGATCCAATTGTTACTGAAATTTTTTGCTGGAGAAAAATTGGCCCATTTCCTTTGGAGCTATGAAACCATGCACATAACGAGTCAATGAAGTATGATTAAAACAGTAGTTTTTTTACCTTTTTCTTTCCACCCACATCCCACTTTAAGCAATCCCTTACTAATCACAGGGCATCAATGACATAGGGGTTACTTAAAGTGGAATGTGAGTGGAAAGAAAAAGGTTGAGAACCACTGGGTTAGGGTAAGATTAGTGTAAAAATGGGTACTTGATGGTTGGCGTGAACTTAGTGGACTGAAGGTCCTATTTCTGAGATCGACATTTCTAATCCCTCCTTCAAATGCTGGATGAGCTAATTAGTTTACATCTGAATTTGGTACATTTTTAGTAGCCAAGAATACTGTAGGATATAAATTCTCAAATGCCTGGATTAGGAGCATGATTCACCAAGACCCCCAAGGAATGGCAAGACTGGGTTGTGGGTTGAATGGGCTACTCCTGTATTTAATAGCCAACTGGACTATTCTGTTCCACTGCTGGTGGGAGGATAAAATGGCAGTGCGACATATTTTCATGGACACTTGACATTATAAATTTGTAAATGACAGAAAAGCAAATGAAATATACCTTTTTTCGGTTTATCTGAAGAGCATTTCTGGGTTTATTTGGGCTTAGGAAACAATACCTAGCTATGTCCACCAGTGATGATATCTATCTCTACCCCTCACTTGTCGTTAGATTACTGGGGCCTCCTAAGGTGGCAGAGTTAGTGAAGTGGTTAGCACAATGCTATTACAGTGCCAGTGGGTTTGAATGCAGCACTGCCCAGAAGGAATTTGCATGCTCTCCCTGTATCTATTTAGGTTTTCTCTGGGTTCCCTAGTTTCCTCCTATACTCCAAAGATATGTGGGCTTAGTCGGTTAATTGATTGCACCAATGTATTTGGGCAGTGTGGGCTGAAAGGGCCTGTTACTTAACTGTATGTCTAACTTACAGTTAATGATGCCATGATGGGAGTTCAAATCCCACCATAGAGTCTAGGTAATTTTATGAAGGTGGTAGCACATTCGTGAGTGCTCCTGGCTTGCTGCTCCAGTGACTGGGGATTGACGCCAACCTCAGGTCGGTGTGAGGTTTCAGCTGTCCCCTGATAGCTCAAGGATAGGCTGGGAGGTTAATTGGCTAAAGTCATTCCTAGCTAGGAAAGCCACAAAATAAATAAATGGAAATTGATAGAGCTGTGGGACTGAAATAAAGTTGCAAGATGACAAGTAAGGGATTAGGATTGATGAGGTCACATTGAAGTTTTGGCCTTCTCCAGCTTTGCATTAGGTTGGGGTGCTACACTCCTCACCAGGTGACTAAACATTGGATTGTGATCATTAAATATAAAGGTAATTATTATTTAAAGAACGGTGGGTCATTATTATTTATGATTTAAACATGAATCACAACGAATGATCGTGAGTCATTGTAGAGGTACTTCTCTATGCAGCAGTTACATTGACAGTAACCATTTACTGTTATGTTTGAAGCCACATCCAGCTTTCCATCAACATCGAGGCACCACCCAGCCTCTCCAGCCTGCCAATCAGCCAGAGCACACACTCCCATTGGCCAGCTCCATACCTCACAGCCCCTGCTGAACAGGGGAAGTTAGAAACTGCAGCACTTCATGGAGTCATATAAAGGACTAGAAACCCCTTAAGCTAACCAGGGTATCGCTGTAGACACAGCTGATATTGACCGGTATTGTAGCTGTGCTTCCAATTATCAGTGGGTACAGGAGCGGGTATACCCATGTAGGTAGCCCACGTGTAAGGTAACCTCCATAGTTGGAATCCCCTTTCCCTACGGGTGTATTCCGGGGTCGGAAGCCCGTTGCATTGCCCCCTCCTGTCCTGGAACTGTTTCCGATTGCATACCTGCTGCTGGGTTTAATTCCAACTGCTAATTACTTTGTTTTGTGCTGTTTAATTACTCCTGATCTGCCACTGTGTGGCTGGGGTAGGCACCCTGTTTGTTTCTGTGGTAATAAATCCTTTAGTTATTCATTCCCTGTGTCTGGACTCATTTCCTTCTGAACCCCAAATGAATCCTAACATAATAGCAGGCCGTTATCACTTTATCTGTGATTCTGGAAATGTCTAAAAACTGCACGTACCCTATATTTTCAGTTCTAGAGAGAGAGCGAGGAGAGAACGTGGCTCATAAAGGCGAGTGGGTAGAGAGTAGCAGCGAGCTTGGTTGGGTGAGCGGGGAGAGAGCAGCGGTGTGGCTCGGGTGGGTGAGTGGGGAGTGAACGAGAAGAGAATGAGGCTTGGGCGGCGAGCTGGGAGAGAGTGAGGAGAGGACTTAACTTGGGTGGCGAGCATGGAGGGAGCAGCTGATCCGGGCTGGAAGGAGGCAGACCAGCGGGGTGCGCTGGAGCCCAGCAGGGTGATTCCTTTTTTGTTTTAAACGTGGGATCAATGGCCGTCTTCGTTTCCCACAACCCCCCATGCAGCTGGAACCGCTCTGCGTTTCCAAGAGTGGATCCATCTGCGTGGGGGAGTATGGGTAATGAAGACGGCTATTGCTCATTGAACCGGGTTCAGTGAGGCATCACTCCATAAAAAGGGCTTATGTTTTGCGTGAATCTGTACCGCCGCCATTTAATTCTATAATCTGAATACTGAGAAGTGTCTGGTCCCAAGGATCCCAAGGATCAATACCTGTACTTGCAACTTCAGTTTGATTTAATTGTCACAATGAACAAACTTTTCCTTCACCTCCTGGTTGAAATGAGTTATGTGAAAATGAGAGAAAGAAGTTAGGGTGCAGGCACTTTCTTGTATTGATTTGGAATACAGACCCCTCTTGACTGCAGGAATTACAACCAGACTGCATGAAGTGGCTTCAAAATTTACTGCCCCATGCGACCTGCTCCAAAACACCAACGAGTACTTCGATGTGTCTCTTTCAAAAAATCCAGGAGCTCTCTTTTCCTCTGCACACTGGTCTCTTTTGTGTCTATGGCAACCATGGTGTATGTCGCTGCAATATATCCACCTGTAGATGTATGCTAAGAAATCCACTCTCTTCCCTGATTATTATCAGCTATGCTGAGTTTAGTATGGTCCATAGGGCCTGTTTTAACACTTTCTTTTTGCATGAAAGATACTCTAAGCTTGTGAGATACATGCTCATAGATTCATAGGTGCATGAGTAGACCATTCGGCCCCTTGAGCCTGCCCCATCATTTAGTATGTCCATGGCTGCTCATACAGCTTCAGCATCCCTATTCCTACTTTCTCTCCATACCCCTTGATCCATGGAACCATAGGACACTACAGCACAGAAACAGACCCTTTAGCCAATCTAATCCATGACAAACCATTGTTCTGCATAGTCCCATTGACCATGCCAGACCACATCCCTCCATACCCCTCACATCCATGTATCTGTCCAGGTTTTGCTTACAATAGAGCCTGTATTCACAACTGTAGCTCGTTCCTCACTCCCACCACTCTCTGCGTCAGGGGTGTCAAACTCAAATTCACGGAGGGCCAAAATTAAAAACTTGGACTAAGTCGAGGGCCGAACTAAATATTTATTGCAAATTTTCAACAACATCTGCATGTTTTCTCTTCTTTCAACATATGTAATGTTAAACTTTAGGATATAACTTTAAGAGGATAATGTTACAGGTCAGGAGTAGGTAGCTCAAGTTCACCCTTTGCTTGACCTGAGGAAAACCTATTTGGTCCCTGTGGAGATGTAGTCAGCATTCACAGGCTGTGTCCATTTTGGCCTGCATCAGGACTCAGCATTTCCTGCTCACTCCTCAGGCTCTAGGCCTCTATTCACCCTCGACCCACCATCCCTCTACCTGACCAGTCCTTTGCCCAACCTCTACTCACCCCTCACTCCACTCGCTCTGCCTCTACCCACCCCATCCTATACACGCCCCTCTACTGCCTCTCCCCTCAACCTGTTCCTCCCTCTACCCGTCTTTCACCCTCTAATCACCCCTCCCCTACTCGCCCTGCCCCTCCCCTTTTACCTCTTCCCTATCCACCCCTCCTTCTACTCATCCCTCCCTCTAACTGCCCCTCACACCACCATAACTTCCCCTGCCCATTACTCCTCACCTACACCCTCTGCCCACCCCTGCTTACCCACCCACTCAGGCCCAGCGCGCTGCCGATCAGCCTTTGCGGACAGCCGCCATCTCTCTCTTCACGTGCAGGGCCGAACCAGCCGTCTCTGGGGTTCGCATGGGTGCAAGCGCTGAAGGCCGTGGTGACCGGGAGAAGTGCGCTCGCGCTGTGAAAGGGCCATCCGGTGCCAGTCGCACGGGGCTCGCGCTGCCCGGGGGCCGTGCGCAGCCTGCCATGCCCGTCGCGCCGACAGGAAATCACAGGCGCTCGCCCATCCGCCGCACCGCTCGACAGGTGGGAGAAGTGACTGGTTGTGCGGGGAGCCTTCCAAGTGGCTTGCCGGCTGATGACATCGACAGACTTCTCGTGTTACAATTTCTCGTGTTACAGTGGGGAAGGATGTGCAATGAAGGGGGAGGATGGTGGGGGTGACATTACCAAAAAACAGCATCGGCTCTCGCTGCAGGGCGGGCCACCTCTAATACATTTTTGAAATGATCTTGCGGGCCAAATATAATTATATCTGGCCCGCGGGCCAGAGTTTGACATGTGTGCTCTACGTGAAGATGACCTGCCTAATGGTCCCCTGATCATCTTACATTTCACCCTTAACCCATATTCTCTAGTTTCCAGTCACACCCAACATCTGTGGGAAAGCCTGCTTCAATTTACTCTATCCTTTAATTCCTTTTGGTGATAAGGGCCATATCCATCTTCCTTTTGAATCTATCCAACAAATTGGCCTCAGCAGCTTTCTGTGGTAGGGAGTTCCATGAGTTTACAACCATCTGAGTGAAGAAGTTCCTCCTCATCTCAGTCTTCAGTGGCTTCCCCGTGATCCTTGGACTATGTTTTTCATTATTTTCCTGAGCTTACATGGGGGATGCAGTTTGATGCCCAGGCCAAGCACAGGAGTGTTTCAGCATACATTCGATTGGGGCATCATCTCTATGCATTGAAATATAATGAACTGAAGAATATTGAAATTCTGGATCTTGCTGGATAAATTGAGAGGGAGCAACTTTCTTTTCTCATGCAATTTTATTGTGTTCCAGTTTGAAAATGGGGGGGGTGGGGGGAAGGTGGTAACTCCAAACATTGTGATTAAATCTTGAATGAATTGATACATAAGGACTTAGAAAGAAGGAGAACATCATGAAAATTCATCATGGGTAATTTGGTATTAGTGTTAGGCAGTGATTTACTCTCACAGAAAGATTATCAACTGTTTGTCATAAAACATTTTTATTTAACCATCAGTTATTTGCAGAAATAAGGATCTGTTCGATTAAAGAAGTAATTGTTTAAACACACTGCATGTTCTGAATGTTGATGTCTATCTGCAGACTAATGTGCTGTGGGAGGAATTGCAAACAAACCTAAAGGATCTATGAGTGGAATTTCTAAGTAGCAAGTTCTCAATGGGATGGAAATACCTAGAAATGGAAATGTAATCTCACTGTTCATGTCCTGGTCTCAGGCTAAGTGCTCTCTCTCTCTCTCTCTCTCTCTCTCTCTCTCTCTCTCTCACACACACACACCCACACACACACACAGAGTGGGCATGCCATGCCTCAAGTACCATCACTGTCCCTGAATTGCCGACACAGCAGGCATGTCTTGCTGGAAGTATCCAAGACCTAATTAAAAAGACACCAATTCATGAAGTCAGATAGTTATTTAGAAAGTGAGAATATTATTGTCTGGTTCTTTTATGAGCCCAATTATGACACAATCTGATGAAATATTATGCATCATACTTCCAAAAGGAAGGGTTGACAAAGACAAAACATCCTACAATTACTGCAAGAAAGGTCTGAATTAATTTTTGGTTGATCAGCACACAAATTCAACCTCCCTGGCACTAAATTGCAGATACATTAACTGTGACAACTCTCAACATGCTGGCTGGTAAGTGCTAACATGAGCAGAATATAAACTCACTCACAATGTGAAGAAGTAATGGAGGCATGCCTTACACAAAGTGGAGGTGACCTTTGCTTGATTCCAGCCTTTCGGGCATTCAGACATACCTAACGAATATTGTGCCTGTTCATTCTGGGCCCAGCTGGTCTGGAACCATTACCTGTGGTCCTTGCCTGCTTGCACTTTCCTGGGTCAGATCTTATCAAGATCAATATCACAATTCCTTTGTTGTCATGTAATAGTGCAGAACATGTAATATTACACAAAAGGCAGACAAAGAACACCCATTAGTGTCGCCCGGAGCCCCTTAAAGTATGAAAGGAAGAGTCGCAAATGAGAGGCCCTTCAGAGACACAGAGTGTCCGTGTAATAGCCTCCAGTGCTCCTACAGGGTGCAGCTGCACAGGCTCCTGCTCCATCCATTGGCAAGCCGAGCTCCAGGAACAAGCCTCCGCCATGATCAGGAAGCACTCAAGGCCCTTCAGGAGACCTTCTTGCCCTCAGCACCCTTTTTAATCTCAGCTCCAATATCTGGTTCCCATTGGCAAATCTCACGCAGTCAGCAGCACATACATACTTGTGCCCCCATCCCCAATCCTGGACCGTCAAGATCAGGATTAGGCCTCAGACATTGATTGGGTTGTGAGTGACAGTGGAGGAACTGTATCTGTGACAGAAAGAGACATTTAAAAATTATTAACATTGTAGATTTAATTTCCATCCAAAAGAAAGTGAAAACAAAAGATTTACAGCAGGAGTCTGAATGGAAATCTTTAAATAGTCCAAATTTAGAGTACTGTGTGCAGTTCTGGTCACTGATTTAGAGGAACAAGATAGAGAGAGTGCAGAGAAGATTTACAAAAATGTTGCCTGGGTTTCAGCATCTGGAAAGATTGAGCAAATTAGGTCTTTATTCCTTGGAACGCAGAAGGCTGAGAGGGGATTTGATAGAGGTGTTTAAGATAATGAGAGGGATAGATAGAGCTGATGTGGAAAGGCTTTTCCCAATGAGAGTAGGAGAGATGGATACAAGAGGTCATGGGTTGAGAGTTGACGAGCAAAGGTTTAGGAGTAACATGAGGGGGAACTTTACTCAGAGAGTGGTTATTGTGTGGAATGGGCTTCCGGGAAAGGTGGTGGAGGCAGGGTCAATTTTGTCATTTAAGGAAGAGTTGCATGAGTATATGGATGGGAGGGGGTTGGAGGGATATGGGCAGAGTGCTGGTAAGTGGGATTAGAGGAGGGTACTCGGATCAGTGCGGACTAGAAGGGCCAAATTGGCCTGTTTCCGTGCTGTAATTATTATCTAGTTATATGTGGTTACCTAGAACTTTTGGTCATGATTAATCTGGTTACTTTGCTTTTACTATATTTTCTGTGAATTTTTAAATTCAATATCACGGCAGAAAGTGGTGTCCAGACCTCCTTATGAAATCAGTAGCCTCTTTTGAACAGCAGCATCTGGGTAGCCCTCCTAGGACCCAGGTGTGATTACTGGGGCAAAGGTGCAGGAAGCAACCTGGCGATTTAAGGGGATCCCACCCCTGCAATGACGCATCATGTATTCACTGGAGGTACCGCCGGATGTTTGGATGCCAGCTGCCTGGTGACGCACGCATGCAAGTGCTGACGTCACTGGAATAAGCGGGTCGGCCATTTTCATTTTCAAATCACCTGTGGACATGACTTGGGTAAGTTTAACTGGGTTCCCTGACTGCCTCTGAGGTAGGTCGAAGAGCTGGTTGGATTCCGACAGGGTTGACCGAGTTGGACACTTTCTAACAGCCGCAAAACTGGGATGCTAACTGGGCAAATTGCCAGGTTAACCCCATCTTGTACAGCAGTTTGAAAGGGCCTTGTGGGATATTTGAGCTTGGACCACGTCTCAACAATGTGGGATTGAGAGAAAAATTCCCAGTGTAGTGGACAATCCCAGTAAGTGCATTCTGTGCTACAGGACTGAAGATAGGATCAAGTAACTGCATGGTGTGACATATATATGGCTTTGTTTGGTACTTAGTAATTCCAGAAATCCTTTCATCGGTGCATATCTCAGAAGTCCAATTGTTCAAATGGAAAAAAAATCATTTGAGACGTGATTGGAACAGGCAGCGACATTCAATGTGACCTGGCCCCATATGGTTCACTGAGAGCTAAGCTGAGCATCATCAGTTCAATTCCAATACCCTGGCTATGAATGATAGGCTTGAAGCAAATGAGGCAAACCCAGGTACCATTATTGGCTCCTAGTAACCAAGCAACAGGGAGTATTAAATGACTCTGGTACAGAGCATTAGCACAGCCCTTGATTGTAATTGCTCCATGGCATCAGTAGTATGTATACTCAGTGCACCCAGTCGCCCATATACAGGGAATGTTGCTGTCAGTGACCAGCTGCAGTCATCAAAGATCCACACCACCCAGCACATGCTCTGTTCACGCTGGGGCCATCAGGAAAAAGCTATGGGTGCCACAAGACTCTCACCACCATCAGACTCTTAAACAAAAGACTCAGGGACTCCTTTAAGGACTCTTACTTTGCCACATTATTTATTACTGAATATTTATTTTCTGTGTTGTGCAGTTGTTTGCGTTTCCTTCTTGTTTACATTCCTCTCTTTTGTGTACTTATCTTTTCTTGAGTACAGTTTTTTTGCACTACCCATAAGGAGAAATTCTGCTTGGGCTGCACGAGAAAGAATCTTGGGGTTGTATGTGATGTATGTATTCTGACAATAAATATTAAGTTTGAAATTTGATCGAATACATGTGTTACCTGATCTCAATAGCAAGTCTTGCTTTGTTCCACATGAAATGAGAGATGGATTTCTGCAGTTATTTTACATTCTTCTATCTGTACTGTAGCCAATGGAATTTATTGTTGTATAGTCACTGGTATAAAGTAGATGGAGCAGCCAGCATGAAAGTGGTAAGCTGCCAACGAAAGGCAACGTGACAGTGATGAGATTGTCTACTCTGGTGATGTTAGATATTAGTGGAGCCACAAGTGATAACATCCCTACATCAGATGACGCCCTGGTTTACAATATCTTGCGTATGAAGAGTAAGTTGAAACAGGGCTTGCCTTCCTGAAAGGCAGGACACACAAGTAGTGGAGAAACCCAGCAGCCAGGCAGCATCTGCAGGATGTAAAAGGCATTCGATATTTCAGGCCTGAGCC